>NC_135504.1:34123898-34423898 GCF_052857255.1 Amblyomma americanum
ACTTCAAAGCGTTGTATTGGACTAGTGAAGAGCGCCAAAAAATTTAACAAACTCGAATGTCGAGAGATTGTAATTAGTGGAATGGTGCCGACGGCGTCCATGTACGGCGATGCTCCTTTCTTTGACCTTTGCCCCAAGGGGTAAGAAAGCGCGCGAAATATTACCGAATGGCAGGAGCTGCGCTCACTAACTTCCCCCGCAGTGAACTGAAAAAAAAAAACAGTTGGACTACCGCGTCTTTTTAACACTCCCGGTTAATTATCACTACCCTCGTCTCCCTTCAGGCGCGAAACCTTTACAAAACGTAGGCTTTCCGCCTCCATTCAACGAATCTTTTCAATGCCCCGTTTCCAAACGAACGCCGATGAACGTCCTGTTAAAAGCTGGATTTTTTATGTTTTCCCGGAAGCGAAGACCCGCATTTCGTCAACTCCTAAATTGTCGGTAACAGCGCTTTCGAGTTTGCACTTTTCAATTACCACCACAACACTATAGCAGTGCAATTATGCGAAAATCCCAAGAGTTGTTTTCCCTGGTTTTAATAAATCTGTTTAAAAAATCTTACGGGTTCCATCAGCTTCATAGCATAAATATAACAAGCAATGGTTGAGGACAACGTAGTAACATGACAGCGCTTTGCTTTCTGTGTTCACGTTGATTTTAAGCACAAGCAAGTTATACCATCTTGCTTAAAAAAAAAGTTCATATTAGACTCATTTTTCCTAAAAGCGTTTATGCCTTCCGGCTGCCTACATCAAAGTTACGCCGAAAAAACGGAAGCTAGCCCTTTAAAATCAGCGACTACGAATGCCTCATTGTAAACAAGCATTAGCCTTGGGCTTTAGGTAGTTTTTTCTCAATATCACTGCTTGACTTAACTTAAATTTATTTTCTCTGTTGCTGCCTAATTTTCTACCGTTTTTACACTCAGTTGGCGCAGGAGTGCAAATTTTTTATCTTATTTCTACACTGAAGTTGAAGATGCCTTGGGATTTTTTCTTTGCTTAGCGGGAAGCTATTTGGAAAAAAAAAAAAAGAAGTCTTCTTGTCACATATACTAATAGAATAATCATTGAATGAATGTTCATGAATTGTTCCCTTTATTACTGCCACTACGTGAACTTACTGCTCCATATAATAAGCTCTATGCTATGAATCTAATCTTGAAAAATAATTAGCGTTACATCCTGATTGCATCCTGCAAGTGTGGCAATGTGAGGAGTTCTCCCTCCGTAGCAAGGGGCGGATTAGATTAAGAAGTTTGCAGGCATAGGGTGGGCGCAGCTGGCAAAGGACAGGGTTATTTGGAGAGACATGGGATAGTACTTTGCCCTGCAGTGAGCGTAGTCAGGCTGATGGTGATAATGATGATGACGAGTAAGTTTTCACACAATGCATAACATTCAAATTATTTTCGGTCGCTCCATAGCAGCAGCAATAGAGATTTCTCATTCACGGTAGAAATTCAAACAATTTATGATGAGTCGTGGTGTGACTTTAACGTGGCAAACACATCAATATCTAAAAGAAAAAAACAAACAAACGCACCAGCACACTCGTTCTACTGAGTATAACTTCATTCTTCGTTAGAGCACTCGTGTATTAGGCAACGATTCTATTAGTGGCTGAGCTCACTCTTAATCATTAACTTAGATGAAATTCGGTACAAGTTCGAAGTACCAATAACCCGCGTACCAACAAAAGCATAGCTTTAGGTTAGGTGATGCTGTGAATTCAGCACGCTATTCAGAGCCGTATTTCAGGTGCCCTTGTAAGCTTTTTCCTGTTCTACAGACATCCAAGTCAGTCATATCGATCTTGAATGGAATTGCCAGCAGTGCATTACGTCTCACTGATGGATTTTTTTTTTCGCGTCTCGGCTTACAACACAAAAGGCCGGTATGAAAACGCGGTGAGCCGTTTTGCTTTCTTTGGGCTAGAAAAATCCCCCGGCCAACCGATAGACACGTGTTATTGGGAGCAGCAGTTTCTTCGAGGCAGCGACGTAGCGGGCCATCTTTCTCGCGGCCAAACAGACGTATATAAAAACGTACGTTATGTCAACGCGCTGATACCTGATGTCCCGGCACTGCGTTTCGTTCTTTCCGGGTCCGGCAAGAGGAACACCCAACAAAGCGGAGGAGGGCGGAGAGGGGGAGAGGAAATGGCTTTTTTTTTTCACAGAGCGACACTGCCACTGGTACAATTCGCTTTCTGCTGCTGCTTCTGCCATCCACGCTGGATCCAGTGCCGACAGATTGAGCCCACGCCCGCTGGGGCTTGGTCGGAGCCGAGCTCAAAAGAACTGAGCTTCCCATTTTTTTCCCTTTTCTTTCTACGCCTCTCTCATGTAAGCTTACCCTCTTCTTTCTTTACCTTTTCTAATACTCCTTACACTTTTCATCCTCCGTCTTCCGGCACCCTTTCGGGAGGCGAGAGGGAATGTCTAACCCTTGCTCCCCACTCTCCACACAAACCGTTCGTCTGTCTGTCCACCCGTGAGTGCAGCCGTGTCCTCTTCGGTTCTTTTGTCCACTGCCGGACACTGCATTACAGCGCTATTTCATCTATTCTGCGTTTGTGTGTATGTGTTGCGCTTTTTCCTGCTCTTTTCCCATTTTCCCCAATGTCCCTGTGTTTGTGTTCTTCCCGACGGGCCGTCTATTCGTCTTTGTCGGGCTGCTCTCGGGCCAATCCCTTTACCGACCATTAGCTGAGCCTTGTTCAAGAGGCGCGATACCTCTCGGGCCGTTAGTTTTCGCGCGATGACCAGCGGGGTGGACTCTTCTGCCCCGCTTGGCTCTTCCCCTATTTCCCTCTTTCCCGCGTTGTCTCCCTTCGGTCACCCCTACGTTTCACTTTCTTTTCTTCCTTTTACTCCTCTTCTTCTTTCTGTTCTATTTCCATCTCTCTATCGGTTAAAAAGTAAAATATATACCCTGCTGCTGCCCCGCTTGGCTCTTCCCGTTTTCCCTTCGGTCATCCCTATTTTTCACTTCTTTTTATTCTTCCCTTTACTCATCTGCTTCTTTCGCTTTTATTTTCATTTGTCGATTCGTTAAGCTGCTAAATTTATACCTTAATTATTCTTGTTTGTTTTTTACACCGACAAAAACGAACTCCTTCACGCTAATTTCTTTCTTTCATAAAGACTTGCTTAACAAACAATCCATTAGTTGTTCGCTGATTGTTTCTATCCTAATTTCTTCTGATATCTTTCCCCGATAGACGCTAAGCTTAACTCGCATCTTTCACTGCTCGCAGAGTGATATCTCCAACTTCCTGATTCTTGCTAGTTCTGCAAAGCCGACGCCTTTCGAAAAGGAAAGCATAAAAATAAAGAACGTTATGATACACACGAAGAGACAACAAATAATTACTTTCGCAGAAAGCAGACACTGAACAAAAATATATCCCGGCTGCAAAGCCGGAAGCAACGAAAAAGATAGAGGAGCAAGTAATCTGGCCCTCGAGCGTCTCTCTCGCAGTCTTTCATGATTCAATTGGAGAGCAAAGGCCTACCCAGTTGTCTACCTTTCTTGCGGGTGTCGTGTCCGCACCGAGCCGTCAGAGTCCTCCCGGTTGTGTACAATCCCCCGTGGCTACTCTCCCCACTTGCTCTCTTTCCCGACCCACGTACCTAGGCGAGTAATATTAGGCCACCTTTTATTGTCTCAGAAAGCGCGGACGCGCAAGCACTTCCTTCTGCTCTCTATTCTGTGTATTCGTTTCTAATACCTCCCTCAAATGTCCCTAGGGTCGCGATGGTCCCTTTTTCCCTATCCTTGCTGTTCATTCTCACGTGCCTTTTTTTTACATTTGTATTGGCCGTTTCTTCTCTAATGCCCTTGGTCCATTTTCTCAGGTGCGAGTCGCTTCTCCTTCTGCCGCTCAGGTAAAAACAAAAGCGATGGTCAGGAATCGGGGAGCAGCGCACAGATCATAAAGCAAAAAACAAAGACCAGCAGAAATGCGTGACGTCATAAACAGTAAAAAAGATGGCCGCAGAGGTCGAGGGAGGGCGCTGGCATCGGCGGCACTGTGGGCGGGCCCCCGATAAGGACGGCACACCTGGAAAGGTTGGAACATACAGATAGATATATACCCCCGGTCATTTCTCTTGCGCCCTCGAGGTGGCGCCTCCGTCCGCTGCTTGCTACCTTCCGTCCCTTCTTTTCCTTTTTTCTCCCCAATCTTTTTGTGTTTTCTTTTCCTTCTTCGCGAACTTTTTGCGCTCTTTCTTTCGACGAGTCGATATTACTTTCGCCCCGAGGCGATCTTTCCGGGCTCCATTAACTAAATTATGGTCCTAACCCCCGCGCAAGGCGAAAACAAGAAAGAAAAAGGTGAGGAAAAAAAAGGTAGATTTCAGTCCAGCGAGAGAGTCGTTCTCTGGGAAGAAGCAGCTTTGGCTTCGCCCGCTCTGCGGGGCAGAGATTTCAACGGCCGCCTCCGCTGGGGGACCACTCTGCGCGTTGTCCGTGTCTTCTTCGCCTAAGCTCTTCTTTTTCACGTCTTTTTTTTTTATTAGGCCTCATCTCCGGACTTTAGCCGGGTAGGATGTGCTGGGAGCGGGTGAACTTGAACCTATAGATTAGGGATGCTCGGCGCTGGGCATTATTCGGTACTTGCTCATTGGCGCATGATCAAGAATGTGGGCCAAATAAAACCCTAACAACTATTATGTCCTCCGGTATGCACCGAGAGGCTTGTTAGCTCCTGGTTAACGGCAGTGGTTTAACGAAACCAACAGGAAACGAAAATCGTGCACTGGTACCACTTATAGGGGCACTGAGGAGACTTTATTTAAGTTGGCCTATATTTATGCTGGCAGCTGTCTGAAATAGAGACCTACAATGGCAGGTTCTTCGTATAATTCGAGGCATTTATTATTCGGTCACTAAAAGACATATTTGGGCAAATATACTGTGTAGAGGTGAAGTGTGCACATAAAGTTTCTAAGTCTCAGTCTGAAATAATGCTACAAGACAAGGAAAAAACATTACCGGACGCCTAGACAATGCACAGCCTGGGTTACGACACTACACGAAGCCCGCCGATGCATTGCCGGAACACTCCCGGTCGTCACTTGCGGTTTGGTGGCGTCAAGTCACCAAGGCATTATTCTAACAGAATGTCTTAAATAAAATACAAGAAAAGAAAGGAAAAGAAGTGGCATGAGACGTCACGCTCGATTAGTCATTATATGTCATGATCATAGACAGTTACATATCACATCTCATGCCTATTCGTACATCATCATAACCATGCGAGCCGACGAACTCCTTACACTGTCACATAAAAAAATTTGAGGGGACGCTTAAGCTTCGCCTTACAAGTATGGCGCGATAGCGCAATGGGTTCATTGTCATATATGCAGAAAGCTTTTCTTCACATTCATAGATCCCTGTGAGTTCTTATACCCCTCTTGACGCAGTGGTGCAGGGGTTAAGCGATGCGCCACTGTCCTGCGATGGCAGGTGCTATCAGCGGTGGGCCATGATCGGTCCAGCTAGCTCTTCCCGATCGACCAATCATCAATCTAACTGCCACCGGCCACAGTTGGCAGTTCGCTCACTATCCAATGGACAGGTTGTGATGACGCCGCAAGGTCACATGACCTATGTGGCCCACCTGCCTTCTAGGTTCCTCTCTGGCCACTACCTGTCAAAGTCATGCTTGCGATTTTTCGCTCAAAACGCTAATGAAGACGCAGACCCGACACTGGATTTTCTGGACAAGGGGGCCGTTAACGCTATCGCGCTAATAGCACTGCACGGCATCTTTGCTCATAGATTCCAAAATGCAGTCGCGCACAGGAATATCGCACTGCCTCGAAACTTCGTTTGCGCTCGAAAATGGCGTACCTGTCTTTATCGAGATTTCAGTGTTCGGTATCAAGGCTGTGGTGCTTCGCATCAAGACACCCAAATATAAACAAGGTCAGGCAACCCTGCGGCCTCGACACCTGTCTGGACGCTCTTCCATAGTGCCTAAGAAGCGACGCGATACTCTAAGCACGCCTTTCACTCACCAGGCGATGTTGTTGGTGTCACGTGGTAGCAAAGCAAACGGTGGTGGTGGTGAAAAGCCTTTATTGAATGAAAGAGGTGAAGCTCTTTAAAGAGCCCCGCAATGGGTGCAGTCCTTATTCCGGGACCGCATTCGTCGAAGCCGCCAGCTTAGCCCTCTTGAACAAAGCCTTTTGGGACTGAAGGTCCGAACAGCCAAGCAGGGCCGCCTCCCATTCCTCTCTGGTAGGGTTGGGGTGGGGGGAGAGAGCTGAGTTGCGCTGGCAAGCCCAAACCATGTGGTAGGTGTCAGCCACCTCCCCACAGTGTTTGCACCTGCCAGTGAACGCGGGATCGAAGTGTTTTAGTACTGCCGGGCACAGCATGGCCGAAACATTTTGTCATGGCGCCGGTCGCTGACGAAAGACGCAAAATATCTCGCGCGATTGGTGACTGGCTTCTTGCCAGAAGTCGGCGAAGATGTGTCAGGGGAACCATCTGCCAGTTAACCTCTCTTCCATGCCTGCCTTTTCGGCGCCCTGTACCCGCCCCAACCAGTACACGCCACCTTTGTATCAATATTTGTTGAAGTTGTTGGGGCATTCAGGTGAGCTTGAAGGGTTAGGAAGATAACAGGGAACGAACACGAATTAATGATACGCTTTCTTAAAAACTTGGTCGTGATTCTGGTCAAGGAATGCAATGCGAAGGGAAGATAACGGACTATCACTTAGGCTAACGAAGGGGATTCCAGGAAAAAGCAAATGTTGATCTTGGAGGCAGAGAGTCAGGTGGACAGATGGGATTAAGAAATTCGTGGGAATAAGGTGGCTTCATTTGCACAGGACTGTGTTAGCTGGAAGGGATATCGGAGAGACATTTTGTCCTGCGGTGGGCGTATTGTGCTGATGGTTATAAATGTTCATTAAACTTCAGTACCGGGTGTTTCAGTGAACTCTTTCAAAAATTTTCAAATATAGGCTGTTTGGGGTAAAAATATGGCTTTTGTAGCATAGTATTGCTAATGTACATTACAGAGCTTGACCGCGATATGGTTGCCTCGATAGAATTTAGGGCTTTGGCCTTCTGCGGAAAATCCGCGGAAATTTATTTACGAAGAAACTGCGTACAGTGTTTAGTGCGTATATCTGGCGATTAATTTGCGAAGGCAGTGTCGTGTTCGATGTTGCATGTGCTCCTTCCTTTGTTCTGCTGTCCCGTAGTAAGCACCTGAGGTTCCTTAGTGGTAATCTATCCAGTTAATACCGGGTCATGATCTACCATTAATCATATTTCGTCACGTTCTTGCAGACTGCTATTATGATATTCAGATCCCGTATTCTTATTATACTAAGGCCTTTCCCACGAGTTGCGAGCATCACGAAGTGCGGCTCGGCAGCCAAGAACTGGTTCATTTCCACCTTGTGTTTGTGGCGGCGGCGCCAATCTCAGTGCACACACACAGAACGGAGGAAAAGGGAGTAACAGAAAGGAGTAAGCTGTTATCTAGTGTACTCCCTTTTATTAAAGGCACCAAGGATCTAAATACAGGTGTCGCCGCCACCGGCAGCTTTCGCAAGTACACTACAACCACGAATACGCCATATGAGAATAAAAGGGGAGTAAGAGAACAGCTTACTCTCTTTTCACACCCACATCGTGTTTAGAGTGCGCGAAAATAAACAAACCAGCGCAAGCGTGTCTGTATGTCTCTCAGTCCCTACAAAGTCTGCAAGTACCGCTACCGCAAGAATCAGTCTTGTTCGTTTCTAGTAAAGAGATGCACGATGCGCTGATGAAGTAATTTATTTGCGAGCCCTTCTTACGTGATCGGAGATTTGGGGAGTCGAATTGGCACCCACATCGCCGCTGTCAGCGCCTATCTTGCATAAAGCCCATTTGCGCTAATCCCTAATGCTATCGTAAAGGCCCCACTCCGTAATAGGGCAAGGGAAGGGGGGGATTCTACATTCGAGCGCTTTTTAATTAGGACCTCGATTGCCAAATTTCTTCAAATAGATTTTGGGTCAAAGTTCCCCGTCCCTCGATCGGTATGTTCCCAACGGTGCACCAGCGTTCGTGTTGAGTCAGCGAGTGAGTGTGGTCTTCGTAGAACCTTTTTTGTTTCTCAACGTTTCCTGGCCTTCAGCAGCTGAATTCAGCCGACTTTCCGTCGCAATTCGGCCATGTCTCAAAAGAAACAGAAACAAAGCTGAAAGTTTGTTCAACATACAATCATAAAATCGTACGACGAATGTGGAGCGTTTCCTCACAAGGCCGGAAGGAAGGAGGAGGGGGTAGTCCATCCAGCTTCTCCGTGCCGCCGCCGAATGGCGCTCGCAACTCCTCCTAATCGTCGGGAACACCTGCTCCGCACGACCACGGACGGCTCTAATTCATCCTGGGAGATTAGCGCCGGGCGCGACGATTAATTCTCCCCGGCCTCTCCCCTTTCTTCCCCATTCAGCGCGGCCGTTCCCTATGTCTCTCTCTTCCTCCTTTCACTCTTCCTTTCCTCCTCGTACGTAGGAATTACGAGCGTCTGTCCACTCGATGTCCCGCGTGCACCGTCGGTTGCCGCGATGCGAATCCGGACACCAGAGGGCAGGGACGACCACAAACACGAAAGCAGCTTCCATGTGAACGACTGTAGCAATAATAACCGGATTCAGACATCCTCACTGGCCCGTAGCTGGTTCGATATTGCATCGGCGCCAACTACTGTTTGCTGATTCCACTTCGATCGACTCGCGTCGACCCCGCTAACGCCTGACGCGTGTAATGATTTCCTTCCGCGGATTCCGCGTAGGAGTACATAGACTGTTGATCGGATGCTGAAAAAAATCTTGCCAGGTCATTCGGGGGTTTACTTGTGTTTTTACACGCAGTACGGTTCTCGAGTCATGGAAGCCGTGAGTTTGTCCTCCATTCATGCTTTTCGCGTGCAGTGCTGAGCGACTCTTCCATCCTCATCGAAATCCCCCTTGCCTCTTTCTACTTCTTTGCTTACTTTTTAATCTCATTTTTCCTTTCCACACTGCAGAGTACCAAGCCAGATAACCACGGCTATTGCAGATCTCTTACAAAAATGCTCTGCAGACAGTCTATAGACTTCTTATAGACTCTGTTGCCTTCCTATAGATATTTATTTTGGTCTATTCATAGTCTATAGGCTGCCTATAGACAAATGTCTACTAAATGTGTATGACCATAAATCTATAGATTGTCTATAGACTGTCTATGGGATTCTTGTTGCCTATAGACTGTCCTCTAGGGTTTGTCTACAGATAGTCTATAGACTTTATAGACAGAAGACTATGGAAAGTCTATAAACTGTCTAAAGAAATTTTTGTAAGGTATGCTCGGCCTTTCTTTGTAAATTAGTTCCTTTCCTCACTCTCTCTGTTGATCTAAAGATTACGTTTCTCTCACCTGAAAAAAAAAATCTAGCAGGCTAATTCGCACTACACCAGGATTGTCCTAGTGCATTTCATGAAGACCGGGTGCACAGAAACAGGACACGGGAAAGTCTAAATGCATGCAGTAAAGAATAATGCATTTCATGAATTTAAAGCTCCCGGGTACGCAACACCCGGCACGTTCTATGAATCCTTCGCCACCTGTCCTCATCGGTCATGGGTATACACTGGTAATAGTACTAGTGTTTGCACCTATATCAGCATTGTTTGGGGAGCCGCTTTCTGAGAAGCCATAGCCCTTCAAGCTCTCTGCTTGGTCCTGAATCTCTTCATATTGGAATTTCCAATGTCTACTCCCCCGGTTCCTGATCCTCTTGTCTCAGTTCCCAATGGGTCCATGGGTACAAAGTTGCACCTGTGCAAAGGTCAGCCTACTTCTTCTCTGCACCTGTGCGGACGTCGAACGTCGTTATGTACATTCTAAACAGAGAGGAATAAGAAGGGTGTAAGTTGTGCTCTAGCGCAAAAGGTGTGTTCTAGAGGAAAACTGACTCCTTTTTAACTCCCGTGTAGGTGTACTGGTCTCTAGAGTTTAGGCAAAAGTCTCTGCAGCCAGCGCTGTAATGCATGGGGTTCAGACATTAGAGTACGATAGAGGCAGACTCCACGCCCCACATGCGGTAGCCCACCACACCAATAAAGGTCTAACCTCACATGGATAACACAAGAACACCAATGTATTTGCAAGCGTGAATTTTAGTCACGAAGCGCACATGGGACTCTATGGGAGCTTCGTTAAAAGGTCACTGCGGACAACTAAATCCATTTGTTGGTTTCAGTAAAAAAAGAATTTCTTGGCTCTTTCTGACTGTCATGATCATTGTCCGGCGGCAAAAGGCGTGTTTATTGTGGAGAAAACTGGATTTAGAGATCATGCCTTCAGTCGAGTCAAACGTGTGACGTCCTTAACGAAAAGATCGGTTGTCACCGTCTATAACTGAATGGAGCTGCAGCCTAGCCTCCGAGATCCGCTACTAAATAGGTGTCGACGCACGCGTTTTACACTCTAAACAGCAAAAAAATAAACTGAGTTGCCTTCTAGCGCAATTCCTTTTATAAAACAGAGGGCGCTGGAGGACAACTTACTCCCTCTTTACTCGCATATAGGCGTATTAGTTTTTATAGTGTACTTGCGAAATCGGCTGGTGGTGGCGGCACCTGCATTTAGTTCCTTGAACTATTCTAACGGATAAATGCTGTTTTCATTGAATTGAGAGTGGTCTAATTGTGATTTGTTGCGATCAGAAGGCGGTGCCCTATCAACACAGGCTAACGCCTATTTCTTCTAAGATTCCCTTTAATAAAATCAGCACCGTACATTCCATACACATCACATTTGACTCCTGTCCACAGAGGCTGAGAAGCACGTTTCTAAGACAGCGGTCAGGGCTCTGACGTAGCAGAGGGCCCCAAAGAATCTCTGGCTCTAGACAGACTGACACTGAAAGAAAGAAGTCGGCGAAGAAAGTTTCTGTATACTACTAAAAGACGACACTGACTGAACCACTCTGAGCAGTGACGAAAAAGCACTATTCGTGGCGCTTGAAGAAACGTACATTTGGCAGCAGACAACCAAAACAGCGAAGCCGTCTTGCGAATCTTACAGGCTTAGTAGTTGCAGATCAGCAGCGTTCTCAAGAAAGAAACAACTAACTCAAGGGCTCTAGGCCTTCTTCACTCGCGCATACTTTCGCTAACCATGCCACGAGAGGAGCCGCTTGAACTAGGACGAGCGACAGCGTCCACGTTTGTTACCATCGACTCGGACAAGAAGAACGCTGGCCTCCGAGATGGGTGTGTGCGAAAAGCAAGCAAGGACGGAGGCCAGTTCACTCTGGTAGATTGTTTGCTCAGCGCCCAAATTCAATCTGACCAATGATCCGCTCGACTCTTGCACTCGGACCCCCAGCGAGAATACCAACAAAACGGTTTTTCTTTCCTTCCGCCTTTCTCCTGTTCATCCTATGTATAGGCAGTACTCTTCGAGACATCCTCCTCCGAAACGTCTTTTTGTGCGTGCCTGATCTCTGCTCTACAGCGTGTTCGATTGTTCCTGACATCCACCTGACAGGAGGAGATGGGTGGAGTTAAATTAAATCTACGCCTCTCCCGCGACGCCTCGGTCTTCACTTCTTTTTTTTTTTCTGGAAGCGTTCCAAAAATAAGCCCGCGACACTTGAGCTTGCTCATTCTCGTGCTCTTCGCGCTTAGATTTTCATAGACACTTCTACGCTGATCTTGTCGCCTTAAGGAGGTCGCGAACAGCGTGTCGTTATATGTGTGTGTGTGTGTGTGTGTGTGTGTGTGTGTGTGTTTGTGCGTGCGTGCGTGCGTGTGTGTGTGTGTGTGTTTGTGCGTGCGTGCGTGCGTGCGTGCGTGCGTGCGTGCGTGCGTGTGTGTGTGTGTGTGTGTGTGTGTGTGTGTGTGTGTGTGTGTGTGTGTGTGTGTGTGTGTGTTGTGTGTGTGTGTGTGTGTGTGTGTGTGTGTGTGTGTGTGTGTGTGTGTGTGTGTGTGTGTGTGTGTGTGTGTTTGTGTGTGTGTGTGTGTGTGTGTGTGTGTGTGTGTGTGTGTGTGTGTGTGTGTGTGTGTGTGTGTGTGTGTGTGTGTGTGTGTGTGTGTGTGTGTGTGTGTGTGTGTGTGTGTGTGTGTGTGTGTGTGTGTGTGTGTGTGTGTGTGTGTGTGTGTGTGTGTGTGTGTGTGTGTGTGTGTGTGTGTGTGTGTCAGCGCTCATTGCGCACATCGCGACGCTAGTTTTTTTTGTTTTTTTTTTATTCGAGAAGTGTGCCATGAGGCATAAGTTGAAAAAGGAAAGGGGGGAAGGAATGCACGGGATTGAAAGTTAAAAGAAGGAGTGAAGAACCGTTGCGCTGAGGTATTCGCAGAGGTTGTTAATGAAACGCTTGTCCATTGTCCACTTCACGAAGTCACTTTCGCGGTTCCACCGCAGGCCCACCTCCCTGAGGAGCCGTTTTCTGATAGCAGCCGTCGCTGGGCACGTCCACAACAAGTGCCGCACATCACATATGTCCGGTGCAGCGCCACAGTGAGGGCACCTGTCAGGTAGTGGCAGATCTTTGGCACGCCACCGATGACGGACAGATGGTGTCAGAGCCGCCCCTGCCCGAATCCGGCGCACGGATACCTCCTCCTGCCGAGTAAGACTACGGGGGAGAGGGTGCGAACACGGAGGAATTAGAGCGCGTGTTCGCTGGCGCAGAACTTCGGAATCGGAAACGTGGGACAGGAACGGATCTGGGGGAAGAGGGGAAGGTGGCGGATCGTCTAATGTATGAAGATGAGTCATAGCATCCGCTTGAATGTTATGTGGATCCTGGGCATGGCCGCGAATCCAGTGTATGCGCACAGGACATGGATACTTTGCGCAGAGCACATGAATAGATTGTGAAATCTGGAACGTTCGTCGAACAGCCTTCAGCTGTTTAAGGGCGGCGCGGGAGTCGGTGTAAATGTGAACTGTATTGAATGTTGGAACGAGCGGAAGGGAAGCAATGGCATTGTAAATGGCTTGAAGTTCCAATGCCAGGGGAGTGCACGTATCCGCAGTATACGTCGCGCGAGAGTTGAGATGCGGATGAGATGGACTATACACAGCAGTAACTCCCCTCTCTGCAGAATGAGATGCATCCGTGTATAATATGCACCCTTCAGGCAGATACGCTGCTGATACCGACGGGGAAACAGTGGGGCGATTGTCAGTGAGCTGGCAATAGGACCACGGTGGAAGTGTCTTTAAACGATGAAGTTTGAGAGACTGTTTTCGAGCTCTATTTGCCACCCGTTGGTCGATGATCTCACTGAGTGTATTAAGTTGGGCGAACTCCTGTAGCACAGGTATGGGTGTTAAACGAGGCAGATATGTTATGACGCGCATAGCCTCACGATTGATAGCTTCAAGGGAGTCCCACTGTCTGCGGGTGAGACGTTGAAATTGAGCCTGATATACTATCCGTGGCTGAAGGATAGAGCGCACAAGCTGGCGGGCCGTATGAGCACGTGCGCCACCAGAGCGCATAGCTATGCGACGAATCAGACCTAGAGTAGCGTGAGCCGATTTACGGGTGGCTGTCAGCCACGGGGTGCCAGTCCCAGATGTATGGAGGAGAAGACCAAGAATACGAACAGTTTCTACCTGAGGAATCAGAGAATTATGTACCGTAAAATTTAAAGGGGGAGCTTTCCGTAAGGCGGCTTTATTTCCAATTCGAATGAAACATGATTTAGTAGGAGAGAGTGTTAGACCCAAAGGTGGGAGGCGAGATGTCAATACATCCAGCGCGTGTTGAAGGACCGACTGATGAATAGACGCATCTGGATGACAGCACCACAAGGTGATATCATCGGCATATGCAAGCACGCGGATAGAAGGGATGGTCTCTAGGGCTCGAACCAGAGGAATTAAAGCCACATTAAATAATGTGGGGGCGAGAACGGAGCCCTGCGGCACTCCTCTATTGGAAGTGAAATTACCAAAGGGCTTTCCGTGGACACGCACGCTGAAGGTTCGATTTGCTAAAAAGGCGTGAATGGAGAAGAGGAACCGGTGAGGGAGACCAAGAGTTTGAAGGGAGGCAAGAATGGCAGAGTGAAGGATGTTATCATATGCCTTTGTTATGTCTGTAGCGATTACGGTTCGTACAAGGTGACTCTGTGGAGAGTGGTCAAGCACGTCAGCAGCCAAAGTAGCAAGGCCGTCCTCCGTTCCAATATGTGGGCGGAAACCAATTTGGGAATCTGGGTAACAATCATGGGATTCCAGCCACCATGATAAGCGTGCGGCTAGAATGTTTTCATAAAGCTTGCAGATGGTAGGGGTAAGAGAAATTGGACGAAGGGCCGAGAGAGATACTGGAGGCTGACCTGACTTGGGGATTGGAACCACAATAGAATGCTTCCAGTCTCCCGGCATGATGCCAGAAAGCCACACTTCGTTAAAAGTATCAAGTAGGGTTTCCAAAGCCCTCCCTTCCAAGTTACGGAATAAGGAGTTAGGTATGCCGTCGTGCCCGGGAGTAGTAGTAGTTTTTAAACGGTCAATGGAGGCCAGCAGCTCTGCCATGGTGAGGTCAGAAGTAATCCCATCGGGGGGCTCTGTTACCGATAAGTCAGGTGGAGACGTAGCGGTGCAGTCATGGTTTGGAAAAAATTGACGGGCCGCTTGTTGTGCAAATGTGTCCTCATCCACATTTAGCGCGAGGCGAATGCTCTCTGTGTAATCTGCAACCTGAGAAGGGCGCTCCATGGCGTGAAACACTCTCCAAAGATGTCGATTGCCCTGCGTAGAGGACAGGCGGGCACACCATGCAGCCCAGCGTTGCCTGCCTAGCCGCTTTGCATAGCGCCGCGCCCGTGCGGTAGCGCGGTGAAGAGTAGGAAGAGCCGAAGGGTCATCGGGGTGACGAGTAGCGTAAAGATCCGCCTGGCGACGAAGAGCCCACAGATTCAAGAGATGTATGTCCGGGTTTGGGTCATCTTCATTTACAGTAGTGGTAATAGTGTGAGTAGCGAGAACATCAGATAGAGTAGACAATGCTGAAGAGGGGTTGAATGTAGATAAATGATTGTCTGCGCGTACAGAATCCCATGATGTTATTCGTACAGTGCGGCGTATTTTCCGTAGACGCGTAGGCGTGAGGGAGATAAAAATAGGACTGTGATCGCTACCCCGAGTATCAGAATCAACAGCCCAACGAGGGTTACCGGGGCCTAACCACCAAGTCAAATCAGGTGAATACGGGCCACCTCGTGGGCGGGTAGAAGTATTCGGGTGGTTTAAAAGTTGAAAGGAATGATCTGAAAAGCTCCCTTGGATGTGTGAACCCCTTGAGGAATCCGATGGGTAACCCCACGCAGTGTGTGCGCCGTTGAAGTCACCGCCAACTAGAATAGGGATACCCGAGTTGGTAGAACGTAGAAAACGAACCCATCCCAGATTGGGAGATGCGGAGCCAGGACGACTATAAAAAGAAACTAGAATAAGGGGTGTGCGTGCAGGTTTTACGAGAAGGGCGACAACCTCTTGACGTGTGTTGCACCACCGTGAAAGGTCGAGCGGTGTGTGCGGAACTGAACTGTGAATATAAATTGCAGATTTACCTGGGCTGAGGGAGGAGGCGGTGCAACGGCGATCAGGGATAGATGGTGAATGGTATGCGCAGAAACCTGAAAGGCGTGGGAGTGCATTATGCTCTTGCAGTAGGAACGCCCATGCCCTCAGCTTTCCGTCGCGAAGGCGGATGTTCACTTCAGAGGCCTTATTAGCGAAACCTCGACAGTTCCACTGCACCACCACCGATGATGATGCGCTATCCATGACGAGGCCGAAGAGCTTCCACGATGAGGGATGTCACCTGCTTCATCAGCGCTAATATCTTGTCCACTGTCGGGGTAGTCACGGCTAACAGGTGGTCGGCACCTGATTGTGGGCCAGTGCTTACCCTAGGTGATTCCTCTGATGATTGCTCCCGAGTTATGAGAATTCTTCGAGAGGATTGAGAACGACGCTGTTCCCGGCGCTGGGTGAGTTCGTCTAGTCGGCGGCGAGCCTCCGCGATTGCATTGTCTAAAGCTGTGTCTTCATCTGTAGTATCCACATGTGATGGATGCACTGGACGTTTGGGCGTACCATTTGATCCGGGAAGGTGAGCCGCTTGTGCATATGTACGCTGGCGAGGAGACGTATGGTGAGCAGCAGGCTCAGATAAAGGAAGTTCAGGGAAGTCGTTGTCGTCACATGCGAGAGCTGCAAAGCGATTACTTGTAGGGACATCCATTTTTGCAGGCGACTTGGGAAACTTCTTCGCTTGCTTCTTCTTTGGACAAGCGGGGGAGCGAATGTCATGGTCCGGCGATTTGCACAGGGCACAATGAGCTGTTGGTTCATTCATGTCGGCCACAGCTGCTGGATTAGGGCAGGTATTTTGCATATGTCCTTCTTTGTGGCAGTGATAGCAAAAAATACGACGAGGTCGGAAGGGCTGTGGTTTGACGATCGCACCGTAGTAGGTAAGGTACTTCGGGAGAGTCAACGGGCCTTGCAGGATGAGCAGGTATGAGCCCCGGCGACCCATAGGCCGTGCTTGCAGTACAACATGAGTTGAGCAGCGAATATTTGCGCGCACCTCCTCGGGAGGGCTCGTGCTGTCGACATGATAAACCATGCAGCGGAGTGTGTCAGGACCAGATGCAAAATATATTTGCACCGGGACATGCTTGCTGTCATCCAGGGGGATCCGCGTAACTGCGCAAAGTTTCTGGGCGTCCATCAAGGATGACAAGTTTACCGTGATGGTGTTCGATGGGCGATGGACGACAAACCCGCAGTAGTTCGAAGAGCCAAGGGCATGGTCAATTGTGGCTTGAACATTCCGGGCAGGGATGGCAGTCATATCAAAGCGCAATGTAGGCTTGATGGTAACGCGGAACGAGTTCGCAGCAGGCGAAAGAGAGCCTTGACTCACGGGAGGCATCTGTGGAGGAGGCTCAGACGCTGGTGACGGCCCTTGGTGGGAATACTGAACTGGCGCGACGGGCACAGTTTCTTGAGGGAGTGCCACGGGCACGGAGGCGGTAGAGCAGTCCATGTCACAGGCCAAAGTCGTAGCATCGGAAGACGGCGCAGGCTGGAGGCCTAGAGGCGCTGACGATTGCGTGGACGTGGAGGCTGCGTCAGGTGGCAACACAGCGGCCATCCGCGTAGCCGTCGTCGACAACGCAGAATCCATGCAGACGCGTAGCGCGGCCTCGCTCGGCAGCGCCGAGCTAAGCCTAGCTTGCCCCTGAGGGTTCCGGTTGGGTTTTCTCACTTGAGAATGCGCCCGCCGTGCCGGGAATTTCTCCGTAGGGGCGTCGTCAGCATTCGGTCGCACGGAGGGCACTGTC
Source organism: Amblyomma americanum (assembly GCF_052857255.1). Taxonomy (NCBI): domain Eukaryota; kingdom Metazoa; phylum Arthropoda; class Arachnida; order Ixodida; family Ixodidae; genus Amblyomma; species Amblyomma americanum. The sequence goes on from NC_135504.1 coordinate 34,141,288, forward strand.
CGACCCACGCCACACACGAGAAGACAGCGAAAAGCGAAAACACAGACCTCGAAGCAGACACGTATCCACCCACTAGGTCTTCGTCTTCTTCTTCCCGCGACGCTAGTTACTCGGAAAAGCTTGCATTTGAGAGGCCTATCGGAACGATATCGGGCTATTCGCGCGAAGGCTGCGTAGGATAGGGCTCACTTATGCAGCCGATACTTAGAAGATAACGAAAAGGCTTGAGAATAAATTGCGGGCGACGCAGCGAGGCATGGAGAGGAAAATTTAACGGGTGACGTCAAGAGGCAGCTTGGAAGAGAGCAGAGCGGGTGAGGCAACAAACGCGTGTTTAGGTTATCTTCAAGAGATTGACATTCAGTGGCTTGTTGACTGTGCTACGGATAGGATCTTTTTTTGGTTGTTCAAAAGTGATTTGTTGGCAGCTAAGTAAGATCTTTATTCTAATGTTTCAACCAGGGTCTGACCTTCGTCATAGTGACTCTGACGAAGGCCAGACCCTGGTTGAAACGTTAGAATAAAGATAGTTACTTTTTCCACCGTGTGTCAACTCTATTACGTTTGTTTTACCGGATCCATCCGATCTTCACCCCTACTTACATTATATATATATATATATATATATATATATATATATATATATATATATATATATATATATATATATATATATATATATATATATATATATATATATTAACTTATGAAGGGAGCCAACAGTCACCGAAACCAAGGTGCATAGGAGAATGTCTATTATTTTTTTTTAATGTGTAGTGCTAATCACTGGGTTAATAATACTTACATTAATCTATCGCTTAAAGAAAATTATTCATAAAGCAGCAGGAAAAACAACCATGCCGCCGGTGGGATCCGAACCCACGACCTCCGAATATCGCGTCCGGTGCTCTCTCTCTCTCTCTCTCTCTATATATATATATATATATATATATATATATATATATATATATAGAGAGAGAGAGAGAGAGAGAGAGAGATTGGGGGGGGGGAGAGACAAAGAAAGTCAAGGTGAAATCTAGTAGATGCTTGTAGCTATGTATCCATGTGTATTTTTTTTTTGTCTTTCGCAATCACATTTACCCACCTGCCTACTATTATTACTCCGTTCTCCATAAGTGCTATATATCGATTTCTCTACCTTCCATTGGATGTATCTCTCTATCTTTCTTTTCATTCCTTGTCTCCTTGAAATATCGCTAGCCTACGCCATCATATATTTTAGCAATGTCACTCGCAGAAAAAAAAAAGGCCCAGTTTGCACGCATTCATGCGCGGAGGTTGTGCAGGTGAACCAGCAAGAATAAAAGACTTCACGACGGAACCCGGTTGGAGACTGAGAGAGAGAGAGAGAAAAAATGTAAAAAAAGTATTTAAAAAATCACGGAAAGAATGGCCCACGTTTATTTCGTGGTCGGATCCAGATTCTCGGAGGAAAGGAGGAAAGGGGTGAGGAACGGGAAGAAAATGACCTGCTTTCATTCGCTTTTTTTTTATGTGCCTCGAGAGCGCGGTGCTATACGAAAATGGAATCCCAGTTCTCGACCGAGGCCGGTGGTGTAGTCAGTGACGCGGGTCGACTGAGAATTCGGGTCGAAGTAGAGGGAAGAGGGTTAAAGTGAAAACAAAAAAGGGGGGGGGGTGAGTCTGGGTGGAAGGAGGGTTTGACCGATTCGGGTAGGTGCGGTGAGAGAGAGAGAGAGGCGGAAGAAAGAGGCACGTGGCAAGGAAACGGAGGTCATCGCAAAATCGAGAATTGAACATCTCATTCTACACAACCTTACAATCCTGCATCCCCCGCTATCCCCCCATCTTTCCTTCCCGGTCTGTGAGAACTTCGTGTCATTCATTTCGGTTTCTCAGCTCTTTTTTGCTCTTTCTTTTTTTTTAGGATGAAACGAATACGGCAGTGTTTAGCGCCTCTCTAAATGACTGCAAAGTACCTCGGTCATCACTTCCTTCCTCGCTTAAACATCGAGGGAAATAAAAATCTCGAGATAGTGTTCCAACATGCTTCGTAGCCATTGAAGCGTAGGTACAAAACACGGATAGAGTTTTACGTGCACACTTTACCGTTGCCGTATCGTGTCAGACACCATCAGCGCTTATGCGCTGGTTCCTCGCGGCCTGCATGGTTTGAATGCGTTGAAATTAAGCCATGTCATGCGCTCCATCTTTACCGCTAACTGTGATTAATATAGCACCCATGTAGTTGCTCGGCAACAAAATCGTACCAGATCTTGTTGTTTTTGCTGTCTTAGCAAAAACATCGCGCCACATGTTGTAAGACACGTCTATGCCTTTAAGGGCACTCTTGTTCGCAATTCAGCTTTTTTTTCTTTTAATGCAACCAACAGCATTTATTTGTCCGTTTCCTAGAGAGCCATTCGTGCATTTATTTCTGTTCATTCAGTCGGCAATATATCCATCCACCCGTAGCCAAGCCACCCCATTCAGCACTTCTCCATCGTCCATTATTCGTTCCACTCATTCATTGACCTATCCACCCAAAACAACATGGTCCTCGGAGAAGCATAGTACTCTTTTGAAGGCGAATTAAGAAGGTATTTATCTTCATCTATCTACGTATCACCCTTCAGTACATCGGATCCCTCCCTCCGTTAGTCTGTCTCTCCATCCGTCTGCTCATCTATCCTCAGCCCTCTATCCGTCACGCGGCCGTCTGTATCCATACAACGACAAACCAATCCATTTGTCAATCCACCCATTCATCCGCACGGTCGTCCCTCTGCCCAAACGTCCGCTATTTGCCAATCCATACAGAGGCTATCAGTTCTTCAGAGACTCTCCATTCACTCGATACGACAGTGCTGCGAGCGCGTCAAAGCCATCGCCTTTCTCCAGCGCATCGATGTGTAACCTTTAAAACTGTACCCGCACTTCCCTGCCTACGCCGGCTTTCTGTTCAGGCTCTAATGTACGTAATAAGAAAACAAACGTTACAAGGCGGGATGCTGCGTCCGAAGCAGTGTCCAAGAGGCCCTGCATCGAACTATGTTATCCGCTATAACCGGCTTGAATCTAGGAAACCCGCTGCCTGGAAGCTGGCGTCTATTCGAATGAAGTTTATTGCGCGGTGGACCACAGAATGTCACACGAAAGGTCATTGCCCTAACGGTAACTTGTATATGTCTAACCCATATATGCAGCCCTTACGCAGCCTGCGAACGTGAAGATGTACAACTTTTATTGAATGATTGGCTTTGGAGGAACCCTAATTCTATGTTCTTTTGTGTCGTTGCCTTCAGTCTAGAGGTAGTTGTAAAGCTTGTTATATGTGTTTAGCCAAAATCAGCTGATCTCTCGATGTCACTAGAGTCCGCCGCACAGGTCCGACGCGATGGGCAGATTTTCTCTTTCTTATTTTCACAGGTAACTCTTTTAATTCAAGGCTACACCATGAAATATGTGAGCAAAAAGGTAGCTCTTTACGAATTTAAAATGTTTGGTGTTTGCTCTGCGGAGAACCATGCTTTGTGCTGTGGCTGAGTGGTGCATTTCAGGTTCTCGTGAAGCCGAACACGTTATTTTTATTATGGTATTAAAAGAAGAAGAGTGCGTCATGGCGATCCCTGGCTCATAAGTTAATGTAACATGTCAAGGCGCTTTTGGTTTATGAAAAAAAAAGCATGTGGCTACAGCTCTCTTTTATTAGGTACGCCCCTGAAGTAGTGCGCCCAAGCGCAGAAAGGTACAGCGTGATGACACTAACACATGGAAGGTTACGGGACAAGCGCTAATCGTCATTCTTACTAACAAGCGCTACTGTTCCGCTTTACATCTGTTCTCTAAAGCTGGAACAGAGGCCAAAGTCCAGCAGCAAGTATTATTCGATCACCTAAAGCAGACTTGAAGGCAATAAATAGCAAGTGACAAATGCGTCGCTTAGGTGTTTCTAGATTGAGTGGTCCTAGGGCGCTGATTATTTCTGCGCCTGAACTGCTTAAGGATTGTTAATATTTATCGAATACGCTTGCTCGGTCTAACATATTTTTCCTAAACTGTTCCAGACTCCCGCAGAGCAAACATTTCATGTCGCGCCCTCAACACCCGTTGGCTTGTTTAGTACTCTATACTATATTCAGTCAGAACAGCTTTGTTTCGGAGTCAGATTAAGACGCCAGAAAATGGGTCGCCTGTTCAATTCAATTAATTCTTCAGACCACACTGGAAGGTTTACAGGACTGAAAGCTGCCGTGGTAAGCTTGACGTGGCCGCTGAAATCTCCGCTTGGCTTTACAAAGACGACAAAACAGTGGAAATGCAATGATGGATCACAAAGACAGAATCAGAAACACAACTTGTCGTAACTTCACGCTGAATCTCATTTGAGTTCATCAGTCTGCATACATAGAGAAAAAACTAGAAGTCAGTTGTACTAAAAAGCACAATATAACGAAAAGGAGGAAACAAATTTTGTTTCACAGTTTCTAATAAGAAACAATCAGATTTTTAACATTGCAGCACCTATTTTGAACGAAACATAATAAAAGGAATTATATGTCTCAGTTGAACAGCACATTGAAACACGACAGGAAATCACATGACACAGTTTACATGACATCACACAAAAGAGACCTCAGATATTTGCAAAATACTGCCCCAACTGTTTCATTGTGAGAATTTGTGCGTCTTGATGCTAGTTAAAAATGGCAGGAAGGAGTGTAGTGTGACGTTTGTAGCTTGTAGTTGGTGCGAAAATGAGACACGAACCATAGGTATATGCTACGCGTAAGTGCATCAATCGACACCAGCTGTAAGGCAGCCGTTCAATATTTAAAAAAAAATTATCGCTGTGGAAGTCGAATTAAACAAATATAGAATGCAATCTGTGTGTTGATGTTCAATCTTTATCAATTCGTATTTTTGAAATGAGGCACATGTCGACGCGAAATATGGTATGTTTTCGATTATGCGAACAACTTTCTTTTGCAAAACATATAGTCTATGAATACTGTGTTTAATTGTTGTTAGCCAGAATAGGCTACAATAATTAAGATGTGGAAAAAACAACGCATTAAAAATTTCCAGTTTGATTTAGACAGGCGGAAAGGATCCACATCGTTAGGCAAGAGCCCGTTGTTCATCAAACTCCACCAAGTTTAGCCAAGGGCTCCAGGTTGTGGGTGGTAGGTATGGATAATAGGTGTGATTTGGGAAGCGCTGTATGTGAAAAGCGTACCCTCCGTGTCCGCGCTGCGATGCAGACAATTGGGCAGTTTGGGCCGATGCGTAAGCTGGGTAAACAAAGTCTGTGCGAGCTAAGAAAAAAAAATTGTGAAGTGTGGAGTTTGACGCCCCGAAGCGATTCGTGGGTTATGGGGGACTCTACAACAGACGGCTCCAGATTTATTTCAACCACATTGGGTCCTTTAACGTGCACTGAAAACGCCCCAGCGTCTTCTGCATTTCTCCTCCTATGAAATGCGGCCACCGCGACGTGGATTCGAACCCGCAACCTTGGGCTGTGCAGCCTAAACGCCATAACCGCCGAGCCTCCGCGGCGGTCAGATGAGACTTGCTCGCATGCTTAACTCACAGACAACGCTTTGCATGCCTGCAATAACCCAGTCACTGCTTAAAGCCGCTCGCCCCAGCCTTCTTTTCCTCAAGGGAGAGAGAGAGAGAGAAACAACATTGATTAAACACCAGTCAATGAACTTCAAGAGAGAAGTCCATCTCCCCCACCGCCCCTAGCCGTCGGCCGGAATCCCTTGGGACAGACCATCAGCAAGGGCTTGACCGATGATGTCCTGCTGGACGTTAGCGTCTGGACTGCAGAGCAAGGCCTCCCACGATTCTAGAGTGCGCGAGCTATCGTACCTAGTCGGACATGTCCACACCATACGGACCGAAGTTGCTGCCTTATCGCAAAAATTTGCACTTTGACCTGAAGACTTCGGGATGCCACGTGCTGTAGGTTACGGGGTCGGGGAAAACACCATGTGTAATTTTCTCCACATAAGCTCCTCTTTTTTTATTGAACGTTCTGTCCTCTGGTGGATAAATTTGTCGATTTAGTCTCCTAGTACAGTGTGATTTACTGGTATGCATGCATATTCTCTCTGCTGTTTATAGTTTCGGTGACTTGGGAGGTTCCAGGGGTCGACCGGTAAGGGAGACCTCGGGCGACTGAATGAGCCTCCTCGTTTCCCCTAAGTCCCTGGTGAGCCGGTGCCCACACTAGCATAACCAGTTCTGTTAGTCCTTCTTCCCTGTTTAATATACAGATGACAGTCTCCGTCACCCTCTCCGGTTCGTAATTTCGAGAACCTCTTTGCCTCAAAAAACGGTTTGATTCCGATTGCGCTAAAAGTGACTTAGGGGCAATAAGTACAGCACTCATTAGGTTATTATTACTGCTTAAACAAGCATTTGAAACCAGCAGTGTAGTCTCATGACGTTTTTGCTGCTTCCCAAATAATTTGGACCACCTGGGGATCTTTAACGTGCACTGACATCGCACAGCCCGTGTGCTGTGCGATATGTCAGTGCACGTTAAAGATCCCCAGGTGGTCCAAATTATTCCAGAGCCCTCCACTACGGCACCTCTTTCTTCCTTTCTTCTTTCACTCCCTCCATTATCCCTTCCCTTACGGCGCGGTTCAGGTGTCCAACGATATATGAGAATGATACTGCGCCATTTCCTTTCCCCAAAAACCAATTATTATTATTATTATTATTATTATTATTATTATTATTATTATTATTATTATTATTATTATTATTATTATTATTATTATTATTATTATTATTATTATTATTATTATTATTATTATTATTAAATTTCCAACAGGCTACGTCTTGTCCTAGTCCCCGCGTTTTTTCGAAAGTCGCCCCATCGCTTCCATTAAGTCACTAACTGGCGATACAATCCGGCGAGAAAGGCGTGATTCCGTCACGCGGCCGCCAGTAAAACGCGCAGCGCCGGCGCGTTCCCGAAGCCTGATTCGAAAGTGATGCCAGCATGGCGATCTTCGGTATCCCCTCCCCCTCCTCCTTCACTTCCTAAACGCGCGCTACGAGCTCCGTTCCCATGGCAACCAGTTCGTGCGTGTAACTCTCCCCCGTTTTTCCCCTTTCTCTCTCTTCCCTCCGAAAGCGAGCGTGGTGAGACGGCGCCGTGCTTGGGTAAGAGGAGAAATAAGACAGAAGGAAAAGAAACTGTGTAATGCTCTCTCGGGCCTCGCTGAAGTAAGAAAATGTCCGCTTTACTGTCTTTCCATCTTAATTTTTTTTTTGTCGGGAGCGCTTTGCAGACATTCTGGTCCCCTTTCCCCGACGACGTGAGCTGGGCGCAGATTTCACTGGCAGCCTGTTGACTTGAGCTCTTCGGAGACCGCGGTCGCCGGTGTCCTTGAAGTGAAGCTCTTGTGGGAAAGAAGAGGCTTTGAAAAAGAGGGAGGACCAGTTTTCTGCAAAGTGACAGCGCAGTCTTATCGCGCCTGGCGCCGACCCTAGTGGTCGGCTGGCTAGGAGTGGTCTTAGGGCGAAGCACGTGTGAGTTAAAGGAGGCGGATATAGCGAAAGCAGGGCGGAAAGAAGAAAGGAGGCCGGATCTTTTTTTGTTTTCAATTTTTTCTCGTTTTTTCTCTCTCTCTCCAGGGAGACGTCGCTTCTGTGACGATCATAAAGTTGTTTTTGTGAGGCCTCGGTGCACCCGCCGCAGTGGCTCAGTGGTTAGGGCGCTAGGCTACTGCTCCGGAGTTCCCGGGTTCGAACCCGACCGCGGCGGCTGCTTTTTTATGGAGGAAAAACGCCAAGGCGCCCGTGTGCTGTGCGATGTCAGAGCACGTTAAAGATCCCCAGGTGGTCGAAATTATTCCGGAGCCCTCCACTAAAGCACCTCTTCCTTTCTTCTTTCACTCCCTCCTTTATCCCTTCCCTTACGGCGCGGTTCAGGTGTCCGCCGATATATGAGACAGATATTGCGCCATTTCCTTTCCCTCAAAACCAATTATTATTATTATTATTAGGCCTCGGTTTGACGGCGACTTACGTAAGAACAAGGCCCGTCGTGGTGGCTCAGTGGTTAGGACGCTGGGATATTGAGACGGAGTTCCCGGGCTCGAACCCGATACCGCGGCGGCCACGTTTCAACGGAGGCGAAACGCAAAAGGTGTCCGTCTGCTGTGCGATGTCAGTGCTCGTTTGAGATACTCAGGTGCTCGAAATTATTCCGGCGACCTCCACTACGGCACCTCTTTCTTCCTTTTTTTCTTTCACTCCCTCCTTTATTCCTTACCTTACGGCGCGGTTCAGGTGTCCTCCGAGATGTGAGACAGACACTGCGCCGTTTCCTTTACTCAAAAAACAACTTTCACACTTTGGTAGTCGTCGGCGTCGGCGTAGTCGGCGCAACCGGTTGCTTGTCCTTCGACTCTCGTAATCGCCTGTCAGTTCTTTTGAGTGCTTGAGAGGTGACGATGAATGACAAGATGCACTAATAAAAATAATAATTGGTTTTGGGGGGAAAGGAAATGGCGCAGTATCTGTCTCATATATCGTTGGACACCTGAACCGCGCCATAAGGGAAGGGATAAAGGAGGGAGTGAAAGAAGAAAGGAAGAGAGAGGTGTCGTAGTGGAGGGCTCCAGAATAATTTTGACCACCTGGGGATCTTTAACGTGCACTGACATCGCACAGCACACCGGCGCCTTAGCGTTTTTCCCCCATAAAAACGCAGCCGCCGCGGTCGGGTTCGAACCCGGGAACTCCGGATCAGTAGTCGAGCGCCCTCACCACTGAGCCAGCGCGGCGGGGCCAAGATGCAATAATGCACTAAGTGAGACAACACCGCGCACGTCGGGCACCTGTGGGATGCGTCTGTCCAGATGGAAGCTGTGGTCCGTCGCGTGCGTCAGAAGACCACGCGATGCTTCTCCGTGGGCCACAGCCGTGTTTCATCCTTTCGCTCTGTCTTGGCACGCATCTTTGTGGGCACCTGCGCTGTTCCCGCGTGGTTCTTGAAATGGAACGCCGCTCGTGACTCAGGACTAGACCAGGGCTTCCCAGCGTTCTTTTGGCTCGGATGCGCCCTCCTATTCCTTTTCCTCTAGGACTCCTGCATATTCGTAGCGCGATTCCCACCAAGGCTTGCAACGTGCTCGGCAACTTCCCACGGAACTTGACTGTTTACCATCCCTGCTTTTCTTGCTCGACTTTCTCGATACTGGATCTGCTTGCGCTAGGCCATCACCTAAACGCAGTAGCCTTTGAAAATATCGAAGTTTCTTGGCTTTAATAAATAAATTATTATCGATCCACGACGCCTAAGCTATTTATGCTAACGCCATTGGGTGATACCTGAGACAGCAGTTCCGTTTTCTCGGCTCTAACGGGCCGAGACGAGTTCAGCAGCGAAGGCTGCCAACGGCTATTGAAACTTCCCATGCCATGCCAGTAGTGGTGTTTAAAAGTGGAGTTCAGTTTTGTCATGGCACCGAAGCTTATGTCCCAGTAAAACTCGCTTTGATTACTCATAGTGGTTCGAACTAAATTTGCGTCACCATTTAAATGTATTTTCGATTGACTGATTTTTGATTGACTCATTGATTGGTTAAATTAGTTACTTTTTGTCTGGCTGTTCGATTTATTTATCTAGTTTTGATTGGTTGATTGATTGATTGATTGATTGATTGATTGATTGATTGATTGATTGATTGATTGATTGATTGATTGATTGATTGATTGAGCCCCGCCGCGGTGGCTCAGTGGTTAGGGCGCTCGACTACTGATCCGGAGTCCCCGGGTTCGAACCCGACCGCGGCGGCTGCGTTTTTATTGAGGAAAAACGCTAAGGCGGCCGTGTGCTGTGCGATGTCAGTGCACGTTAAAGATCCCCGGGTGGTCGAAATTATTCCGGAGCCCTCCACTACGGCACCTCTTCCTTCCTTTCTTCTTTCACTCCCTCCTTTATCTCTTCCCTTACGGCGCGGTTCAGGTGTCCAGCGATATATGAGACAGATACTGCGCCATTTCCTTTGCCCAAAAAAACCAATTATTATTATTATTATTATTATTATTATTATTATTATTATTATTATTATTATTATTATTATTATTATTATTATTATTATTATTATTATTATTATTGATTAATTAATTAAAAATTGATTGGTTGATTGATTGATCTGTCGGTCGGCTAGTCAGTCGGTCGGTCGGACGGTCAGTCGGACGGACGGTCGGTCGGTCGGTCGGACGGTCAGTCGGACGGACGGTCGGTCGGTCGGTCGGCCGGTCAGTCGGTCGGTCGGCCGGTCGGTTGGTCGGGCGGACGGTAATGAAGCGATAGTGGTGCTGGTAGTTGTTGTCGCGTGATAAATATAACGATGATTAGGAGCCTGATCATTGCATGCTATTTGTCCACGTTCATATGTAGTTCATTTTGCGCTACATAGAACACCTCCGAGTCTGCTGAGCCTTCGCGTACAGCACAGCACAGACGCGACGTCTGGCGGTGCTTTCTCACAGCGGCCACCAAGCGAACCAAGCGACTCATGTATGCGAGTCAGCCGGCGGTGATCGTTTCTGCCTGCGAGAGAGAAGAGGAAGAGATGAAGCACCGTAGGAATAACTGCGATGAAGCGAGAACGCGATGCGCACCCCGAACCTGGTGATGAAAGCCGGCGCAAAAATGCCCTTCGGGCAGCCCGGAGGAGCCGTGCGCATAGCGAGCGCTGCCCGCGGACGCCAGCTGCCGCGCGTCATAGCATAGCGTCGATCGTGATGCGCATCGCCGACTAGGGCACGCTGATTTCGAGTCGTCGGCAAGACGAAGGCGAGAGATGTACCGCATTTTCAGGGGTATAAGGTGAGCCTTTCACAGCGATAACTGTTGAGGCCGCGTTTGCCGTTTATGCGGCATCGTTGTCGGCGTTGTAACCAACCAGGACCAATCACTGATTGGTGCGAACACAGTTACGTCACTGGCGACATCACGAGTTCCCCCTCACTCACCTCTCGCCCCTCTCCTTCGCTGCACCTGTCACGCTCGACACCTGGCTCATCTAGATGGAATGTGATTGATTGATTGATTGATTGATTGATTGATTGATTGATTGATTGATTGGGTTATGGGGGCTTAACGTCCCAAAGCGACTCGGGCTATGAGGGACGCCGTAGTGAAGGGCTCCTGAAATTTCGACCACCTGGGGTTCTTTACCGTGGACTGACATCGCACAGTACACGGGCCTCTAGAATATCGCCTCCATCGAAATTCAGCCGCCACGGCAGGGATCGAACCCGAGTCTTTCGGGTCAGCAGCCGAGCGCCATAACCACTGAGCGACCGCGGCGGATTTATTTATTTATTTATTTATTTATTTATTTATTTATTTATTTATTTATTTATTTATTTATTTATTTATTGCAACTGTGAGCAATCAGGCACGCCATCTATTGGCTTCTGCGCCGAGCATCTCTTGACCGGCCCGAGCCCACGGCTTTTTGTTCGCTTAAGCCATAGTACTGTCCTCCATACGGCTTGCCTTAAGAGCGCGTGAATACGGTACGCTTTCGGAGGTGATAAGGCAAGTGTTGCAGTGGCTGTGCACGTGTAGGGAAAGCCGGGCGCGAAAGGGAAAAGGGGAGAATGAGGACAGGGAACCCCTGCCGCGCGGTATTGCATGACGGCGAAACAAGGGAAAGGAATGGAAAGGAACTCGCGTTCCAGAGCGGCAGCGTACCAGTCGGATTACCCAGGCAGCGGCACTGGGTTTCTTTTGGACTGCGAGGCAGCCATCTGCACAAGGACATCTGAGGTGTAGAGATTGTCAGTACCACCCTCGTAATGTCTATTTGGCCGTTTTAAATAGAAGCTTAACAGCAATGTTCGATCAGGCCTTCGGCTTTAACTCTCAACCATCGACGGCAAAGATACATAAAAAAGCGGCGAAGATCAAATAACTGAGAGTGGCGACATCTACGGGGGGCGAAGGGAAACGTCGACGCTGACTCTGCAAGGAGGAAGCAAGCGAGCGAGCGATGTTATATAGGCAGGACGACAACTCAGAGCGACGGCTAAGATCCGGGTCAACCTCACCCCCCTCCCTCTTTCCCTGTGCGGTTGAGGGGAAACAACGTTGGCTTTGTCCCGATCTTCTTTTTTTTCTTTCAGTCTCTCCAGTCTGTGTTTGGTTTCTCTCTGTCCACCGAAATTCTGGCTAAATCCCTCTCCGGCGCCGTGTTTGCCGAGTGAGCGCTCAATGGGTAGCCGTGCTGAAGCTTTCTGTTTGCCGGGCCCCAAGTGTGCTCGCCAGCCACTTTGTAGTCCGTGCTTGTGCGTGCGTGCCGCGTGCTTCCCAAGGGAGGAAAGCCGAGGGACGTCGCGGGATGTCGCGGGGAGGTAGGGAGAATTCACTGCTGACTCCGGAGCTCCGAGAATGTTGCCTGGAACCGCCAATAAGGTTCTCCTCATTGCGTCCCGTGCCCAATAAGAGAATAAAAACTTAGAGCACACTGCAGGGACTGCACTGGAGAAATGCGAAAGCATTAGTGTTTGCCGTGACGTTGGTGGCTCCTAGTCGACATATATAGCTCTTGTCTATATGACGTTATATGGAATCTTCTAAAACTATTGTAAAACCAGCATATTATATTTCTCAGACACCGACATTCAGGGTTGCGTTTTCGCTTTACTCTAATTGGTTGTAGGCGTGACGTCATCAGACGTATAGGATGACGTTTTATGGTGTCATTAATAAACCCCAATAATTACATTCACTAATTATCAGCATACATTACGGCCGTCAATTATCGTAGTTAATTAATGTCAGTTATCAGTGTTGTTATTACCGTTAATTAGGATCGTTAATTGACGATTAATGTTAATGACCTATTGCTAATGACTCTGATTCCATATTGTTTAATCACTTATTATATGTACTTCACCACACCAATCTTGCTTCCACGTTTTCCGGACATATTTTGCGGACACTTTTTTCGGATACTTCCGATGCCGCCAAAGCCTAGTAATGCTTTCGCATTAGTACTTAAATAGACATGAAAAGACGTGCGTTTTACTGGATTGCCACCGAGCCCATCGCAGTTATCTAGACGGAAAACTGGCGCGGCGATCGCTCAGCCGTGATGGAAAGGGTGAAATTGATATTTGGCTTCGCTGCTGGTTGAATGAGGATGCACACCTTCATATACAGAATCGCGGTTTTTCTATTTCTTTAGCAAGCTTTTACTGACCTGAAAACAAACTAGAATCGAAAGGTGGCCTCAAGTTTCTACCTGGTACCAAGGCAGCGACCAACAAAATATTTTGGTATATCCACTGGGACTTACTCATTCTATCGCACAGCGTTACCAAGAAAAAATTCTAAAGCTGAGCTTACCGCCTTAGAGCATTAGTCAGAAAAAGCTGTAACGTATTTTCTTTAGCCACTTAGCCGTGCGTCTGGCCCTAAAATCTACATCCCCGGCCTTAAGAGAAAGCCTAGCCATGTTTTTGGGAACCTGAGAAATCTGAATTGGCCACCCGTCACCAAATAAGAAATCTGAAATCGTCATGTACCTTTATGAGCCTCGATAATCTATTTGCGAGTTAGTTAATGGTTTTTGAAGAAATAAAATGGTGCAGTAACAGTCTCACTTCTCGATAAACACCTCAACCGCGCCGTCAAGGAAGAGAAGAAGGTAGGAGTGGACGAAGAGAGAAAGAGGTGCCGTAGTGGAGGGCTCCGGAGTAATTTCGACCATCTGGGGTTTTAACATGCATTTACACCCCACACCACGCAGGCGCCTTTTGCGTTTCGCCTTACCCTCAGTACCCGGGTTCGAATCTGACCGCGGCGGCTGCGTTTTTATGGAGGAAAAACGCTAAGGCGCCCGTGTGCTGTGCGGTGTCAGTGCACGTTAAAGAATCCCAGATGGTCGAAATTATTCCGAAGACCTCCACTTCGGCAACTCTTTCTTCCTTTCTTCTTTCGCTCCCTCCTTTATCCCTTCCCTTACGGCGCGGTTCGGGTGTCCGCCGACATATGCGAGACAGTTACTGCGACATTTGCTTTCCTCAAAAACCAATTTCCGATTTTTTGTTTCACATTTAAGTGATTACGCAGCTTATATAGGCGCCAACTTCAGAACGCTCCATGCTTTGTCGACAGAGTGCGAGTGGTGTGTATGTGCGAGCGGCTATTGTTCTGTCGTCATTTCTCTATACCCCGTATAGTGCAACGGCGAATTAATGTGACAGGGGCAAAGGCTGCCTTTCCGGTTTGCAAGCCTGGTTCCTGGTGCAGTCACTATAGAATGTCCAGCAGTGTGACACAACAGCCGCGGCGCCGACGGCGGAAGTTGCGAGATCTCGCAGACGTTCAAAGTTCGCGACTTTCCGGACGCTGCAGTAACCCGGACTTCCGGAACTTCGCAACACAGGGCTACTAAGCGCTTCGCGTTTGCGAAATTTAAATGGCCGTCTGTTTCTTGGCCTGCGCTGGATATTAGGCGCTCTGACTTCGTGAGCTTGCCCCGCCTTTGCTGTATGAGAGCCGGCGTGGATTGCGGCAGGGTAATCCATTATGAACAGCTGGCATGGGTGAAAGCGCGAGCACTTGTGTTCGTTATTCCTTGAGCGTATGGCTCGACTTCGAAGGCTGATTGCTTCATGATTAATGTGCTTTTAAATAAAAGCGTTAACTCTCAATTTCTCACTGAAACAGAACGCAGAAAGACAAAAAGTTGTGGACTACGTTTGCGCTCGATCTGGGTCTGGTAGTTCATCGTCGCGTTTTCCAGCGTTAAAACGTATGTATGTTAATTTAAACAGCGATATCCTAAGACTGGTTGACAAGTATTCGATTTTGAGAGCCCCGAAATTATTTCTGTCAGACGCCGGTCTTCTAGCCACCTTTCAGTAACACCACTCGCTGAGATCTTTGTCTCTGAATATCTCCTGTGACTGAGTGAGTGAGTGAGTGAGTGAGTGAGTGAGTGAGTGAGTGAGTGAGTGAGTGAGTGAGTGAGTGAGTGAGTGAGTGAGTGAGTGAGTGAGTGAGTGAGTGAGTGAGTGAGTGAGTGAGTGAGTGAGTGAGTGAGTGAGTGAGTGAGTGAGTGAGTGAGTGAGTGAGTGAGTGAGTGAGTGAGTGAGTGAGTGAGTGAGTGAGTGAGTGAGTGAGTGAGTGAGTGAGTGAGTGAGTGAGTGAGTGGGTGAGTGAGTATGTGAGTATGTGCGTGTGTAAGTGCTTTATCCTCGCATGTGTCATTATGGGTCCGCTTGCTTTAACAAGGAGCATGGCATGCCCGTCACAAGTACTGAACTACTAGAGGTACGGTCTACTGCGTTTTCCCTTTCTTATCTTGATGCGAAGTACTGGACTCACCTACCTCTTGCGAATCCATCGTCTTGTCCGCTCACCACGATGGTCGTTTAGCATCCATCCATCTGATGTCTTAGATCACTTGCCTCTGAGCCATAAAGCCGAGTAGCAGACATCATTAAACTCTACCTCTTGACTCTGACAAACACGATAATAAGGTTCTGATCTCCAATATGATCGACTATATTAAAGTAGACTCCTTACACCATCTTCCATTAAACTCTACCTCTTGACTCTGACAAACACGATAATAAGGTTCTGATCTCCAATATGATCGACTATATTAAAGTAGACTCCTTACACCATCTTCAGCCCCAGATCGATCAGTTTTAAGCGGGACCATGTACCAATCATTCCTTCCTATTTCTAGCTCCAAAACAACATCGATTTGACGCTACCCCGTGGCCTTCCTTCCAACAGTCACTGAACCTTGTGGAGTAAAACTGCATTTCACAATAGATTATACAGGCTCTATGCAGCCACTATGGCGTCTCATGCACGGAAAATTTCCTCCAGAACATTGCCTATTACATATAAAGGCGAACTTCTCTATTATTTTAGTGTTTTGTGCTGGACTTTTTACACAATAGAGCTTCATGGCCAAAAAACTTTCACGTTTCGCTACCGAAAAATGTACAATCTTCCATTAATAACAGCAGTAAAAGCTACTGTACTTATTGGAACACAATGTACATGTAGTGTATATTTTGCAATCATGTTATTGCTGTTTTTTTCATGAGTGCGATAAATGCTTTGATGCGGTTTCAACTCATTTCTAATGTTCGTTCTGTCTTTTTTGTCGTTGCAGGTTTTCAGATACAACGAAGACGCACTCCTCCCACTTTTCCCTCCTTCCTCTTATAAAAAAATATTCAGCAGAAACGGAGAGTACACAAAGTTTTGTATTTGCCAGTATTTAAATTCGTTTATACCAACTGAGAATGGATCAGGGAGAGTTCGCCTAATGCAAGAAAACCATTCGCGCATGTATGCAAGTATAAAGCAAAACGCAGAGTAGCATACACTAGCCTCCATCTTAGCCCTGAAAGCAAGTGGCATTGACTACAAGGCGCGAGCAAATGTCTTCGCAACACTAACTTTATAAGAGGTGTAATCCAGCTTATAGAAGACAGTTATCTCAGAAGAAGGCGTTGTTGTTTTCGAAGTTGGGTTTCCCTAAGAAAGGATTGGCAGTTAGATTACTATCATGTTTAATAACTAAGAAAGTGTTTCACACGTAGTTGTTTCTCATGTGATAGAATCGTCGGACATCACAATAATACGGAGCCGTTCTCTAACGAGTATTACTGACGCAGATCTCCTATAAGGAAGGCCCCAGTGTGCTAAAAAGCAAATAAGTCGCGCGCAGTGCTTTTCAGCGAGCACAAAGACAAAAAGGTACAAGGACAGCGAAGATAAATTTTGAACTCTGGCGTCCCGATAAGTTCGGTGAACGCATCCAGGGTTAAATTTAAGTCCATCACGATTTTTCTAAAGCATGTCAGAACGAGAAAAGCCAGCTTGGAACAAGCAAGGCCTCAGTGCTTCTACTTCAAACACGCGAACCCTCCTCCCCCACTCCGCCCCCCTCCCGCCATCCCCTGCTTTATTTGCCGTGCTCTCGCCAACCCGTCAATTCATCGACTTCTGCCTGGATGGCTGGCTGGCTGCCCTGCCTTCACGACATGGAACTGGCACCTTTGCCACCGGGCTGTCGGCACCATACAGTCATACCAGCGCTCCGACTGACAGCCTCCAACGAAGAAGACTGCTTCCTCGCGACCTGTCTCCGGCTTAGATATTGCTCCGACGACGAAGACGCTGCCCCCGAGCTTTCAGCCGGTTTTCGTAAGCCTCGGGTTTCGAACGAACGATTGAGCTTTCGCTATCGTTGCTGGTGTGACTCGCAGCTCTGAGTCACATATCTTTGAGCGCGTAGGTCTGCTGCCGGTACAATGATGCTTTGTATACACTGCTCAATATTTTCGTCGCACACGACACCTGAGGATGTGAGCAGCGTCTGACTAGGAAACTCAACCAAAGTTTTTATTTTTTAAGTTTTTTTTTGTTGTTTGGGCTAACTGGGCTTCAAATTCAAATGCGCTGTCAATCGTCTCCTCCGCTTTATACCCTGGGCTGTCCTTGGAACTCAAGGGAGACCAGAGTGTAATGAAAGGAGTGGGCAGTCGCTAACACCAAAATACTGACGTTCTTCGAATGTGAAGTATACTTTCGACGGCGAGAACCCATCTTTCACTATTACGCTTGAAAATTGGCAGCAACTGCAAACTTATCATTTCACTTAGCAACGTATGTGTAAAGCGCAATGGCGAAACACTGGAAAGCAGAAAGTAAGCGGGTAACGATGTAGCATTCGCTGTAGAATTACACCGCACATTTCCAGTCTTTCTTGTAGTCGTTTATTTTTTGTTTTATACGTTCCGGTACACGAAAAAATGAAACCAGCATATTTTATGCCGCGGCGGCTGCGTTTTTATGGAGGAAAAACGCTAACGCGCCCGTGTGCTGTGCGATGTCAGTGCACGTTAAAAATCCCCAGGTGGTCGAAATTATTCCGGAGCCCTCCACTACGGCACCTATTCCTTTCTTCTTTCAGTCCCTCCTTTAACCCTTCCCTTACGGCGCGGTTCAGGTGCCCAACGATATATGAGACAGATACTGCGCCATTTCCTTTCCCCAAAAAACCCAATTATTATTATTATTATTATTATTATTATTATTATTATTATTATTATTATTATTATTATTATTATTATTATTATTATTATTATTATTATTATTATTATTATTATTATTATTATTATTATTATTATTATTATATTTTATGCCCAGATAACAAACTCGTTGCTGGCGCTTACCATCAGCGTTAGTGGCTGCGTGACTTCATTTCTACCGCATGTTTAGCAAGTCCTTTTTTCCGCAAGAGCGCCTTCTTTCCTTTTCTTTTCTTCTTTCTTCTTCATTTCGTCATTTTTCTTTTCTTCTTTTCTTTCTTCTTCATTTGTCCCTCGTTCCTTTTTCGTACATTTCCCAGTCATCTTCGTGCAGTGATTAGCCGGACCGGAATATAATATCATATAATGACTGGTTTTCATTGACATTATTGCATTCTTTTGATCCACTGTGCTGACCGGTGAGTCCCGGCGTCACTCGACCTAATGACGGAGGGAAAGAAGATTAAGAACAAAATTAAGTTAAAACAAAAGTTTTCTAATTCCTCGATCCTGCTCTTTCCTGATGTTTGCGTTATTTGTGCGGCGTTTTTTATTATTTTTACGTTAGCGCGCAGAAGACGGCGACAGCGGAAAGGACGAAACACACGCAGGCGCTACTATGGATCATTTATTGTGACGTGAACCTAGTGCATATTTACGTGGTAAAGCATGGCGGCACTGTCTCGCTGTTTACACTGTAGCACAAGAAAATCGCAACGAAAACACATGGCCGCGGATGCACGAATTCCACGCGAGTACAGCTGGAACCTGCATACTTTCCACTTGTGTACCAGCCAGAAAACTGGTGTTCCTTTTGTGCACCAAGAAACTGCTGTACCTGCGGTCGCAATAATTCTCCTTGATCGTTCGTAGCGCTGCTACATTTTACTGCACAAATTTGCGCATGCGTATACGTTACAATAGATAGTTGAAAGTAGCACATGTGTGTGTTTCGTTCGTTCTGCCGTATATCTCCTCTGTGCGCTGACTTCAAAAAAAAAAACGTACAGTACTAATCAGCCCAAAGGGCCATTGTTGTTGTGTGTCCGTTTGTGTTTGTGTGTGTTCGGTTTGTGCGTTCGGGGCGTTTTCCTTAACCCTGGCCGCCCCCACGTGGTTCGAGCGGGTGAGCATGCTGGTGATCCTGCTGAACTGCGTCACCCTCGGCATGTACCAGCCTTGCGCGGACGGCGGCTGCACCTCTGCGCGCTGCCGCCTCCTCCAGGTGTTCGACGACCTCATATTCGCCTTCTTCGCCATCGAGATGACCATCAAGGTGCTCGCCATGGGCCTGTTGGGCCGCAGCGCATACCTGGCCGAGGCGTGGAACCGCCTAGACTTCTTCATCGTGGTCGCCGGGTGAGAAAGAACACCTACGTTCTCCTTCTTTCGATATCGCTAGCTATTCATTGGTACGTGGAAGATGAGGAGAGACCTGAGCTAACGACCCCGCCGCGGTGGCTCAGTGGTTAGGGCGCTCGACTACTGATCCGGAGTTCCCGGGTTCGAACCCGACCGCGGCGGCTGCGTTTTTATGGAGGCAAAAACGCTAAGGCGCCCGTGTGCTGTGCGATGTCAGTGCACGTTGAAGATCCCCAGGTGGTCGAAATTATTCCGGAGCCCTCCACTACGGCACCACTTTCTTCCTTTCTTCTTTCACTCCCTCCTTTATCCCTTCCCTTACGGCGCGGTTCAGGTGTCCAACGATATATGAGACAGATACTGCGCCATTTCCTTTCCCCAAAATCAATTATTAATATTATTAGCTATTCATTGTGCTAGAGAGAGAGCTATATATATATTTAAGGAAAAGCAGAGATCTTAGCCGGCGTTAATATTCGCCGACATGCTACTCTGTGTAGGGAAGAGAATTGGGAAGTAAAGATGGAAGAAGGGCGATAGAAAAGAGTGCGGTCATTGAAAAGTGTTTTAAACCTATATAGTTCACTGCATGGTGGTTTCTTTGGATGAGACCGAAGTCAAGTTCTGTGCATGCACAGCGGGGTGACCGTGCTCTAGTTGGTAGCTTTCCCTGTAGCTTAGTATCCTGCTTAATTCCAGCTTATATAAATGTGTTGTATTGTTTTTAGTACTCTTTAGAAATCAGTAAGTGCGCGCTTGAATTGATTAGCTATAATGGTACTCTCAAAGCCCCCCCCCCCCCTCCCTCTTGAGGTAACCAGAAATAAATAAATACTTTCCAGGTACCTCGCACCAGATAAGAGGCCTGAAAGAATGCACTGTAGGGCGTTTGTTTTTGCTGGGTGACTGCAGTGATATATAAAAAAGGTCATAAAAGGCGGGAAAAGAAAACCAGAACATTCCCGAGAATAATTAACTAATGCGGTGAAAAACGGAGTACAGAGAAGCGGCGAATATCATTGATCCTGAGCCTGATCCTTTATTTTGTTATAGAGGTCCACATTCTCGTAAGATAAGAGGATCCAGAGAAGAATTACGCATGCGTCCTAGAGCATGCTTCATTTTGAGCGTTGATTGATTTTTTGCGCTGAGGGCCATGGCTCTCCCAGGCTTGGTTTAGCGGCTTCAAAACAGTTGTTTACAGGGACACTCGCAAGACTCCCTCTTCCAAGAAAAATATCGGTGTTGGTGTAAGGAGGACTTCGCCAGCCAGGAAGCGCTTTCTAGAGAAAATGAAGGCGTCGAGCGTGAGGAGCCGTTGTGGATGTCGGGATAGAAACATTCTGCAAAAAAACTCGATGTCAAACGCTAGAAGTTAATGCCGTGATGCACAATGCCTCAACACTGCTGCTGGGATGACTGCAATGCATGCGAGGCTGAATCTCATGAGTCAGGAGGCGTTGTAAAAGAAACTCGCTAAACCAAACGCACTTAACATGAACAAATCTGGAGTCTTGTTTGAAAAAGAACGAATTTTTTTTACACGTATCGAGGCAGTCGTTCGCGCGTTAGAGAAAACGGGTAACCAGTTACAATTACAATTACTTAATCTGAAACGTAGCTGGTTTTAGAGGTAAATTATACCCTTTCAAAGCAACTTATTCATTATTTATTTTTATTTATTTATATACTTATTTGTATTTATTTATTTATTTATTTTGCCCTCACGGCCTACAAAATCATTCTATTGGGGAGGGGAGGGGCAGAAATACAGACGGCACTCTGCAATTTCAATGAAGGAGAGAAAAAATAAAGACAAAAGAATAGATAGGATAAAGGCAACAAAACAAAAAACACAAAAAACGGCACATATCCAAAACACACCTGTAGGCTGCAAATACGCAATAGATTAGTTGAACAGAATAAAGCATATAAAGTGATATTCTTTCGCACCAAGGTATTAAAAAACCATAGAAAGAAAATTTCGAAAAGAACACCAACCAAAAATGAAATAAAGCGAAGTTTCAGAACCTACCCGGTTCCTTCATCAGTCATTACTGCAGGCTAGTTGCAGCTCGAACTTAGTCAGCCGCCGGGTCACTGAATTAAATGTTTTTTCCCAAGAAGACAGCCCTCTGTCGCATGTTTTCTTTCGATTTAAAAAGAAGTAATCGATTACTAATTTGTTATTTTTCGTCCATTTTTCACTCTTATTTGCATAGCACAGATATATCTGCACGAGAATAAGTTTGTACGCCATGTTTGATTTATAGCTTGTTGCAGTAGATACGTTGGTAATTTCATCTTCAGCTGTTCTCAAAGTTTTCTTCAGCATTTCTTTTTTTTTTAACGTACCTTGCTCTACTACCTCGATGTACGCACTGAAAAGAAGGGCGTTTATTTAGTGCACCACCTCGAAGTTGCGCAAAGCTTCTCGCTTCGCCATTATTCGTACTCTGAAGGAATAAAGGCACGCTGACTAGGCATGACGTTTTGTTGTGCCGTCGTGATAAAGTGCGAAAAGCGAAACGCGCACGACAGAGCTAATGAAACGCTGACCACTCGGGCTTGCATTGTGCGGGCATCCTCACCCTCGCGCTTTCCCCGGAGCTCGACCGTTATCGCTCTAACATGAGGGAATTTCATGCTACACCAGTGTTTTCTATCGAGTTCAGGTTACCGAGTTGTACAACTGCTTACGAATGGTTTTAAGAATGAAGTAGATTGCTTGTAACCGATTACTAAGAAATATTAGATTACGGAAAATATTAAGCTTTACAAAAAGTATTCAATTCATGTAAAATTCTGAGAAAGTGTAATTGATTACAAGTTATCAATCACTTTTAACGCGTTACTCACAAGATTGTAGGTGCTTCGCCGCTGTGACGCTCTGCTTGTGGCGGTGCACTCTTTACAGGCAAAACGCGAAAAAAAAACGGTGACTGAGGCAAGCTGCTCAACATTTCGGACTAGGATCATAAAATAAAAGTTCCCTCGCACGTTCCTTCATCCTCTCTCTATATATATCTATCTTGATTTCTTTTTCTCTCTCCTCCTAATATTCCGGTGAACACCTTGATTGTGTTCTAAAACTATAGTCAACAACAGTGACGAAACTTGTCCAACACTCGCTGTGTCCAATTACTGAAAGTAACCTGGTCCAAAAGATACTCGTTTTGGAGAAGAAAGGCCTGAAATGAGTAAACAAAACTACTTTACTAGCCCTTATATTAATAGCGTTCTGCGCGTCGCCATGGCGGACTCCGCAGTGCTGTGTTCTGGCGCCGGCTAGCACAGAGCAAGGTACATCGCAGATGCCCTGACAGGATCTTGAAAGGCCCCTAAAACGAAGCACCTGTTCCCAGTCCGCCGGGTTAGCACCAAAAGCATGCGTACGACAGCATCATTTAGTGTTAAAATGTCATAATAAAATAAAAGCATGCAAAACCACTTCTCAGCTATCGCCTCTCAATCTGCTTTCGACTAAAGCCTCGCCTCTATTCTTAATAAAATTAATCTTGTTTGCCGCTTGATATGATACCACTGTTTATAAAAATACTTTCTTGGGGACTTCAAGGTATTAATGTGAAAAAAACAAATAAAAGACATCAGATGCATAAAATTATTATTTACAAAAATTATTCTTTACGTTCACTTATGTTAACCCACACCTTATCTTATACACCTATGTGGGCCTTTAACCACCTCACAAAGACTTTTTTTGAAGAATTGTACCAAAATGGTCATTTAGTGATTGCGCTGCCATCTATCGGCAAGCAAAAAATGCTTTGTGAGAGCCCTACTCACCTTAAACCGTACACAGAATGTCAGAAAAGAAGCGACAACCTGGATTCGTCATGAGCCAGAAATGACAGCCGGCTTGTGAAGAGCCTGGGTGGTTGAAGTCCCCTGATGGTTAAGGTAATCAGGTAAAATAAAACGAAATGTAAGTCTAGTAACGCTCGCAGCGCCCTTGAGTACGTGCTGGACGTGGGCAACATCAACCTGTCGGCGATCCGGACGATCCGCGTGCTTCGGCCCTTGCGCGCCATCAACCGCATCCCGAGTATGCGCATCCTGGTGATGCTGCTGCTCGACACGCTGCCCATGCTGGGCAATGTGCTGCTGCTCTGCTTCTTCGTCTTCTTCATCTTCGGCATCGTCGGCGTCCAGCTGTGGGCCGGCCTTCTGCGACAGCGCTGCTACCTCGTGCTGCCCGACGACAACATCTCCATTCCAAGGTAGGCCGCGACGCACCAGATGGCGCTCGCGATTAGTCATCGGCGAGCTTTGGTTGTTTCCGAAGACCCGTGTATTGTTTCGTGCGTTTACGAGTTGCTGCACATTACTGGCTTATTTCGCAGCTGTAATTCATTGTTTCTCATATCGCATTAGTCACGTACATTATTCTTGCACCGTGGTCACGTACCAGTCATTCATCCTCCCCGCGCGCGTACACCCTTGGTCAAAAGTATTCAGGCCATATGACCGATTTTTTAGCCCTATAGTGCAGAATTTATGGCACCCATTAAACAATTAAATAGATAAATATTTCATCTTGAAAGGTGTGGAATAGTGTTCTTCTTACTTTACAAATATCACAGAGCTTCAAACGTGTGTGGGTGTAGTCAGGCTGATGATGATGATGATGACCTTACTGGAAACAAGACATGCGGCATGAATATATTCGGCCAAGAATGTGCCAATACGTATCATTCTTGCTTTTGACACTTGTCGACCGGAATGGCCTCCCTTATGCCGCGACGCTCCAAACAGCATCGTCAATTTTACGAGGGCCATGGAAGAATTTACCCAATAATTCTCCATTTTGTCATTACCCTCAAAGCCTGCATAATGGTCGGTACAATCACGCGAATACTGGATTTCAAAGTGTGAAGTAAATAATTAACTTATTACAGCTGCTTTCCTGCTCTATTCTAGTAATCCCAAGCACGTGCTCACGCAAAGCCTCAATTTCAATCATTGAATTGTTGTGGTTCCCGCGTTTTTTTCCGGACTACTGCACCTGGTTTCTGTACCACATGGCACGAGCCAGGTTATGCCAGTCCAGAATTTTCTCGATTCTGTATTAAGCTTCGTTCACTTGTTATTTTTTTTCCGCTTTAAATGAATTGGAGGACATGAATGAAACCTGAACTTTTTGTATTTTTTTCATTTTCTTTTCTCGGATCCAAAAGAAACATGTTGCCGCGCTTAACGTATTGCCGCAAAATCCGATTTGCCAGGAATTGTTGCAAATTTTGAAAAAACAAAAACAAAGACACCTGCGCTTACATGGCGAAATTGAAATGTCGTTTGCCGCATCGCTTTATATAACATGTTATTGGAACAACAGAAATGGAAGAATACCGTACCATGCACACTGGAAGACAATACTTTCTAACTCATCAGGTCAGGAAAGCTCGCTCACTGTCTTGTATCTGTTTACTCCTGTCCAGACGCCAAGTGATTATAGATGGGGTTCTACATATTTCTGTTACCTTTATCTCATCTACCTTTACCGTACAGAAACAGGTAAAATGTAACTTTTAAATGGCCGGTTTTTAAGTTCGAAACTGTAATGCATGACGCAGTATAGTCCACCAGTCGGTACGATACCGCACGGCAGTGACCGTTTGACGCGGCGCACTTGTTAAGACACCGTTCTAGCGCGGTTAACTATGGCGCTCTAGTCAGCCACGCCAATGGTAACGCAAAAATTTGGTTCCCATCCTTAGTAATATTAGCAGAATCGTCGAATCCGTGACCAAAGACGAGTAATGAGTGCTCATGGTTGTGTTCTGCGCGCTACCTTTGGGCACTCGTCTTGACGCCTCAGCTTACGCCATCCGTTCGAAAAGTTTCCACGCATTTATCAGACTTTTCTTTTTGCAGGCGCGCTCGGTGAATATAAATGTGCGATAAGCTCCAATCTACGGTTCAATGTGGTGCGAAACTTCGTGCTCGTAATTCTTTCTTTTTCATTCGCGTAACTTGAATGAAACCTCTCACATACTTCGTTTTTTCTTCAAGTTTCCTGCAACAGATCTTCATAAGCTCCATACTAAGCCTCTGCAATCCCATTCGCTACTTCTTTAGAGGGCGCTGCCGTCGTCTTTCTCAGGCGCTCTTAGCTCGTTCGCACAGTCTCCTTAAGCTTCGTGCTCATGAGCTAAATGCACCCAGGAACAGGTCTAGCGCACCTGGGTGTCTTGTTTGGACGGACGTGAAGTACACACACTATGTAGAAGGAAAGAGGGGGGGGGGGGGGGGGGAAGACGGAAAGCAGACGAACCGAAGAAATCTTCCTCCCAACCAGCAGCTCCCTCGCGGACAGCAGACGCCGCAGCATCTGCAACTCACCACGCTCGGGAAGCAGAGAACAGGAATAGCGGAGAGAGATATGAAGCAGGGGGGCGGGGGGAAGGAGGAGGTGAAGAGAGAGAGGGGGAAGGAGTTTCCACCGCCACCGCTGTCATAATTCCCCGCTGGGCGAGCGACGGCGGGGCACTACATATCCCCACCAGCGCTCTCGCGCGCTCGTAACGACGCGCTGTGCTGGATTTTTTTTTTTTTTCGCAGCGGTTGCTATAGTAATCTGGTCGCTGCCGACGCCTTGTGCCAGATTGCCTCACCACCGCAAATGCAGTGGCCGCCGCTGCTACGCTGTTGGGGCCTGGGAGGGGCTGGATTGCCGCAAGGAAGACGCTTCGCCGCCGGCCGAACACATCTGGACTCGCGCGTTGCTCACGACTGACGCGTTGCGCCGGCAGACGAGACTCCCGCTCTCTAACGGCCCCTGCAGCTTCACGACGCTGCTGCCATTGGCTGCCGCGGTGGCAAGCTCGTTAACGCTAGATTCGAGAAGGAAGCGAGAGAGAATAAACGATGTTTCGTTTTGGGTGGGCGGACGGCGGGTTTGCAACTGAGTACTAGCTTGTCGAAACGCAATAGACGCTTTGTAGCTAATAACCACTACAATCTCAGTGGAGAGCTTCCTATTGAAACTCAGTTGTTAGATTCAACAGAAACTGAGCAGAACTTCAGTTGTTTAGCTGCTGTTACCATTCGTTTCTGTGGCGATAAGCTATCGCAGGATTCGAAGGAGGTGCGTGAGAAAATGAATAATGTCATTTAGTTTCGGACGAGCGCATGGTAAAACTGCTGCCAGATTATATTGTAGCAGTCAAGTCAATAAGCTTCAAGTCAATAAGCTGGCTTCAAGATGTCGATGAGCAGCATCCTTTCTAAATTAACCGTCAACATAACGAAAATGTTTATTTTTTTTTTATGAAGAGTATGAACTTCAATCCAAGCAGTCGCCAGAATCTTGGTCACTCTCTCCACTTTAGATAAAGGACCTAGAAACGTTCCGAAATCATCACGTGGTCTGAGTTCCAGAAAGCCACTTAGTGTGTTCCGGTTGGAGATTTTTTCTCGATACTAAAATGAACGTGGAGTACAGCAGAAGTGAGTAAAGCAACAAAAAATATTAATGAACACTGCTCATAATCTGTGTAATTTCATTTTGTGCCTTCAGCGCAAAAGTCTATGTTATTCACAGATGTCTATTCGACTGTATAGGTCTAATGCCGGCTCTAGTGGCTGTTTGACGGTGCACGTATCGAATAAACCAACACTCTAGCTTTGGTCTAAAATTGTGGGCAAGGAAATTGCTCAAAATTTTGTTTGCCCGTTTTAGCAGTTGCATTCATGGCTACAGTCCATCTTTTAAACCTACTGTAGTGTTCGTAATAGTGGTGCTCGCTGGGTTTCGTCTCATAGGCTGAGAGGTTTCCTTTTTTTATGAAGATATTGCATAGAAATGCGTTATATTTAAATGAAAGCCTTTAGTGTCCTATGTATTTGCATGCAGATGCTGCGCCACTAGTGGGGGATATACACGGAAATAGGATGTGCTTCTGTTGAATACGACACAGCAACATTTCATTAGAAAGTAACATTTTTTTTTCCATTCACTAGAACATTACATCCCAGCGCAAGAGGTTGAATTAAATAATTAACCCCACTTTAACCAATGAACTTCACTGTTCACGCTCCACAATAACTTGTTTAATATGTTAGGTGCCTTATCGTTAAGAATAGTTAGCTGTATGGGTAGCCTTGCGTTTTCGCACTCGATAAAGCTAGGAGCATACAGGAAGCTAGACAGTACATACACAGATTTCCAGCCTTATTTATGTGGCTACAAGTGTTAAAGGTGAGAATGTTTATGAGGTTTAACGTCCTGACGCGCCTAAGGCTATAAGGGACGCCTTAGTGAAATGCTCCGGAAATTTAGACCACCTGGGGTTCTTTAACGTGCACTGACATCGCATAGTAAATTGGACCACCATGGCCGGGATCGAACCCGCGTCTTTCGTGTCAGCAGCCGAGCGCCACAACCACTGAGCCACCGCGGCGGCAAAATTAAAGGTGAGGTAGTAACACGCGCAGCACTCATTAGATGGGAACACGTGAGGCATAAAAGGTCAAAATGGTAAAGTATAGTAAGGTCGTGCTCATATTTTTGTGGTTGACCTTATTTCCATTGTGTTTGCGTCTCTGTGGAGGCCTGAAGGGGTGACAATCGTGCGGAAGAAGCTAGCTCAACAGTTCGTCCTCCTGCGAGCATGGCTTATCAATCTATAGTCGGATACAAATCAATAACGAAGCGGCTTTCCCCGTCAAAGTACCCCCTTTCAGCCAACCCTTACAAAAATTTTTAGACAGACCATAGCCTGTCCATAGAAGTTTGTCTATAAAGTCTATGGACTTTTTGTAGACAAATCCTATAGATTGCTATATAGACAATACAAATTTCATATATAGTCTATATATAGACAATCTATAGATTATATGGTAATACACATTAGTAGACTTCTGTCTAAATAAAGTCTGTAGACTCTGAATAGTCAAATTTAAATATCTATAAGGAGGCAGTACAGCCTATAGAAAGTATGCAGACCATTTTTATGAGGGAACGGCGTCTGCCGATTCCCATAAACCTGCTACCCTGACAGTGCAGGGTGCGGCATGACAATGGAGGGAGGGGATCATCCCTGACCATACAGGAAAGGGACTATTCGCTTTTATCTGCCACTCCCTGCATTTTCGCCCTAGCAGGGTCATAAGAATCGGCCGACGCCATTGGCTGGAAGGGGGTCCTTTGAAGACAGAAAGCCTCTTCGCTCTTTAGTTGTATTCGACAATACTCAGTAATTTATGGCAGCGAAAAACTAAAAACAGCTCAACTTTTTAGAGAAATACTAGAGGAGGGACTAACACCACCGCGCTGTGCGAAACCCTAACGTTATAAAGATGAAACAAACAAAAACTACAGGCAGCAACTCCGCGCTAAACCACTCTGCATATATCATCCGAACGAGAAAAAAAAGAGTTTCAGGGACCAAAACTTAAGCATTGCTAACGTGGAAACTTCGCGCCCTTCTTTCTTAATGTCTGAGGCTTCCGGAACCTTGAGCGCCTTCTTTACCCTTTTTCAGAGCCCTAACCGCGACCGCTCAAAGCCCCAGCTTGATGGTTTCGATCTTAAGGTGATCTTAACGTGCTGTTTTTTTTTACCGATCTCATGAGGCGAAGCTAAGCACGCTGAAGCTTCAGGAGAGAAATAGTAAATACGCTTTCTCACCACGCTTCCGACGTATTTGCAAATAGAGAAAAAATGCAAGAACCTGCTTGAGTGATACGTCGATATTTCGTGGACGCTCTTCAAGTATCGTTTAAGAGATTTGTTTGGAGATTACACTTCCGCGTGGTGATTTTCTTTGTTGTAATAAGGAATAACGCCTTCATTTACATATATGACAGTTTGAAACAAAAAAAAGAATGTATCCTTTATGCGCACTTTTTTCACAGTTTTAAGGTGTGTGCCGACTGGCTCATGTGGACTATCCTATCACCTTTTATTTATTTACAGATACTGCTGTCCTATGTATGAGGCATAACAAGGTTGGGTGCAGAATATCTCTCAAACAGACGCGGTACAAGGCAAACACACGAAAGGAACACGAAATTGATACTAATCGGAGTTAAGGTAACATTAAACACAAAAATAGAAAATAAAACAAAGAGAGAAACAGGAATAGGCGAGAAAGAGGTAACCATAAAGCATAAAATGCTTTTATATCCTCCTATTTTCGGTAAATGCGCGAGAACCTCCAGCGAAACCATGGGAAACCCGAAACCCAACACGAAGACTAACATGAAGCCGATCTTACCCGACAACTTCCGAACTTCTCCGTCGTCACAATGGTAGCCAGCAAAAAAAAATAACTACAAGCGATTATTCGAATCTCATCCGGCACAACACAGCTGCTTCGTATCCCGATTCCTTAGACTACTCTGCGACCACCACCGCTCTTTTATTTAATTTTTATTAAGTGAAAGAGCGACAGCCTGACTGACGTTTCTCAAGCCTTAGTTAACCGGATCGCATTCTTATTCCACGTTCACACTGCCACTCGGCCCGCACGTCAAAATTTCGTGGCACGCACACTTGCGTCACAAAAAGCAGCCACTCAGGAGGTTGATGTGACTCAGCATCTACCCCCCGCACCATAGCGCACTGCTCTCTGAAAAGAGACCGTTGAACGCGGCAGTTACGCGTGCCAATCTTTCACGCGGCTATTCCGCATCGGCTGCGGTCATCATCGCAGCCTCTCGCGCGTTGTGCTTAAACTGGTAGCCTCTCGCACTACGTGCTGTAAATCGTCTGCTTCATTCTTCACACATTCGAAGTGGGCTTAGAAATGCTTGAATCCAGTAGTGCTGCCGCCGTGGCTGTGCAAATAAACCGCCAGAGTCAGCAGCTGCATAGAAAAGCTCGACTCTGCCACCAACGCCATCTCTATGTAGTTGCACACTAAGGAAAGAGGGCACCAATGCGAATAAAAACGCGGTAAAGAGCGGGAGAGAGCTATAGCGTGTCGAAGAGAAATACCCAGCAAACCGTTCTCCAAATTGGCTGTAGACTGTCTGTTTACTTCTTATAGACTTCATTGCCTCTCTATAGATATTTACTGGTGTCTATTCAAAGCTTATAGACTGTCTATAAAAAGGTCTACTAAGAGTGTATGGCCATAAATCTATATACTGTCTATAGGACTTGCATTGTCGATAGGATCAGTGTATAGGAAGCGTATAGACTTTTTAGACAAAACTCTGTAGACAGTCTATAGAATATCTAAAGAAGTTTTATAACGGGAGACTCCAAGCACGCTGCCCATACTCGCCAGCGCTAGCCATGCCTACGAGCGCACGACCCTGGCTGGTGCAAGGCTCAATGCAATCGCCACTACTTGCATAGCGCTAAGCCTTCCCAAGCAAGAAAGCCCAGCGGACAGAACAAAAATGTGCAGCACAAAAACCCTACGCTCCCGGTCGATGACGATAGGAGGTACCAGAAATAAAAAGCCGTTGCAGCCTACAAGTTTCTATACTTGCTAAAAAAAACCTAGGGGCTTTCTACCCACATTCTTAAAGAAGAAAGTACGATAGAATTTAGGTTGGCTGCTATGGTGTCTGCAATGAACGTCTACTGTTCTTTTTGAGAGTTTCCCGCCAAACCTCCGGTTAGAACCGGTTCCATTTCCCTTATGTGGTATGCATGGTATATATTGTATGCATCAACTTCTCGAATGTCTGGGTAGCTTTAATTAAATTATCATATGGGATTATACTAATCCGATGCGCTAATCCATCTTAACCCAGCTTCTGGGATGGGCTTACATCAAAAATTTTGGGAGTCCTTAGGAATTTTGGGGGTGAACCTACTTCCAAGTTCTAGGGGTCCTCATGGATGCGTTCCCTATGATTGGGCCACTGGTGGCCACACGGTGTTGATGACATCACGACCTTCTAAATCGCATTCATATATCCCGAGGTGCCTTTATACCAATACTGGCGATGTGGTGCAGCGGTTAAGCGACGCGCCACTGCCCCGGGCAGGTGACAGCCACCGGTGGGGCTTGTGAGACCCGGGATGCTCTTGCTGAGCTCCCGTAAGGCTCATGCGCAGAGCCGCGTTGGGAAGGTCGCAACTGCATTGAATTTGTCAATTATGGACAGTTTGCTCGCATTCCGGTGGGCAGTTTGGCACCTTCCACGGTTGGCAGGTTGTTCTGATTTGCAAGATCACGTGACCTCTCTCGACCAATCCCGGAACTTCGTGGGGAATTTAAAATTTCGAAGTGCTCTCTGATTGGTCCATTGGGGCCACGCGATCCTGATGGCGTCATCAGGGAATCAACCAATCAAGAAATTGGGTTACGCAGCAGGCTAAAATTTTTTGTGTGACGACAGCCTAAATTCTCTCGATTTAAACGCTGAATGAAAGTACATATATCATGACACGAACTGCATCATCCGGGATGTCGAAGAGGGGATGTAAAAGAGAATGTTCTTGATGGCTCAGTTCCAAGTTTACTTAACTGTAACCATGGCACTTAAAAGGTGCAAGTCGCCCGTTTAATAACTGAGCCACATGACAAGTTACTGCGACGACGGGTCACGTGACGAATGTGTCTTGTGACCTTGCTCTGTGAGGACGTCCTTTCACGCAGACTACGGCCACGAGATGTGAGGCTGTAACCGCTCTCACTGTAACCGCTAACGTTGTCAAAATATGACCGCCCTTTCCGCGCCCGTGTGTGACCTGAGCTCCGTCTGCCTTTGCTCGCAGTGCGTCTTCTCACTCTCCCTCTTTGCAGGAGTCAGAGCCCGTATTACGCGGAAAGGGTCAGAGCGTTTAAGTAAGCGGCGTTCATCGAACCTCACTGCCCGAATTGTGTCTCTCAGTGCTGTGTGTGTGGTGGCGCTTCGCTCGTTGCCTGTGCACTGCCAGGCCGCGCCGTTCTTCGCGGCCTGCGACTACTGCATTGGACGCCTGGCCCGTGTTTCTTAACTCTAACACGCAGTCCACGAGACTGGGCTGCGACTGACATCGCGCTAACTAGTGACGTCACTGTGAGCTGCAACCTGGCATCGAAGTGACGTCACTGACTGCATGAACTAATGACGTCATGGTGACGTACCTCGCATCAGTGTCCAGTGTGCTGCTGTGCTGCTTTTCGTGGGTTTTTGGCGCTGAATGTCACTGACGGAAGGTGGTCACATGCAAAGTTACCGAACTAGCTGTATCTTCTGCATTAAATACGTCCTACGATCGAACTAACCAACTCGTTCGCATGGTTAACGAATGACCCTAAGGATAGACAAGATCACAAACGTGGATAAATGTGGGTTTGTTCTGTTGCCTATTACGCGTAGTCGCTTCTGTCGTGGTAGCGCTGTTATTTCAAGTGATGCAAGAGCTAGCACGTCTACATAAACAACACGGAACGCAATGGGTCATCGCCGCCCGTCAGCTTGTCGCATAACTCCGCTTAATGTCACTAACCAATGTGTTCGTTGCACGTATTGCATACATATGTCATATGAGCGAAATACTTGTATTTTTTTTTGTTTTCTGCGTCCTTCCCCGCAGTCTTACGCTGATAAACTGCAACCCTAAAAGGTGATTATCCGAAAGGGGGCAATCGTGGCACACCTGAGTACGATGACATTTTGCTGCATCATTAATTCGCTACAGTCGAATCACCTGCATTCTGGAAATATTTAAAAAATGACGCAGAACCTTTCTCTGCGATCCTTTTTGTTTTTCGAAAACTAAGTGTCGCCCTTTCTTTAATGAGAGTAATTTTTGAGCCAAAGTTTTAGAGTGTTCTAGCAGAGAAAAACGTATTTGCTGTTTTCGAGGGGAAGGACACGGAGAGTACAAGTGAACAGGGGAAATCAAATTCCGGTACGAAGTCCCGCACGGCCTTAGCACTACTGCGAATGCGCGGGAATGTTGTTTGCTTGTTTTGATTATTCGTTTATTTAGCGTAAAGCATGAAATACAAACAGACAACTTCCTGGACCCAACAAAAATTGCCTAAGTGTCCCAATCACTGTAAGCTAATAGACATCATGTAGACGACAGCAAAAAATTGCGCAACTATTTAGCAGTAAACATGTCACAGCAGTAAGCAATGGACACTACTGAAAACATCAAGTTAAACATGTTATTTTTAGACAAAAAACACAAAACAAAGGACTAAAGAATATAGAGTAGAATGAATTCAATAGAACATATTTTAATTGCTTTTGAAAGGCGCGAAGAGTAGGTGAAATTTGAACGTTATAATCGAGACTACTCCACAAATGAGTACCCATAAATCCCCGTGTTTGTCGACCGTAATTAGTGTGTATTATAGGAAGCAAGAGCCGATGTCTTGCAGTAGACATGTTGGTGCGCAGTGAGTGATAAAGACATACTGTCGTTAAATTTACTATGTTGTGAAAGATCTCATAAATTAAGGCAGCGGTATTATAATTTACTAGGTCGTAGCAGAGGCCTCGAAGCATGTCCCGTATACGGAACAGCGGCTGGAATCTGGTTTCCCCCTGTATGGACTCAACAGGCGTGCAGCCTGTATATATGCATTATTGTGTAAATAGTGTATTTGTGTATGTTACCTCTCCCGCTATCCTCTATTCCTGTCCCCTCACCTCTTTCATTTCATTTCTCCATTCTGCCTGCTATCCTTTACTTCCGCTGCCCCAGCTCAGGTGCTTCAGTATCGATGGCAGATGCCGGGGCTAGCAAAAATCTTTTACTCCCTTTTCATCTTTATATTTCTTTTTATTTTTGAATAAACAGTACCGCTACTACTACCGTATGGTGCCACGTTGCATGCAGCATTTTTCTTACGGGCAGCAGCAGTTCTGTCGAGTCTGACAATGCCTCTTCTCCCCGGCGGGGCAGTCCGATCTCGTCGTACTACCAGGGGCTGGACGCCGAGAAGGACTACATCTGCAGCACGGACAAGGACAACGGCATGCACCGGTGCAGCGGCCTGCCGCCGCTGGTGCTGCCCTCTGGACTGACGTGCAACGCGTCGGCGCAGCCACACAGCGCCAACGCGCCCACCAACGCGTCGTGCGTCAACTGGAACCAGTACTACACCAACTGCACCGCGGGGGACAAGAACCCCTTCCAGGGGTCCATCTCCTTCGACAATATCGGCCTAGCCTGGGTCGCCATCTTCTTGGTAAGGCCGCTCGGGTGTCCTTCCTCTTTCTCTCTAAAGAGCCTCTGCTACTCGTATTTGCAGAGCCTTGCCCCGCGATTAAGAGAATGGGTGCGCGTGACACGCAAGAATTTCTGAAAGAGCATGAGCACACGCTCCGTTCATACCCTCAGTGCGCTCTAAGCCTTCTCATGCAAAAATTATCTATAGATAATCTATAGACTCCTTATAGACTCTATTGCCTTCGTGTCGATATTTCTTTTTGTCTGTTAGTCTATAGACTCTCTATAGATAAAATTCTATTATAACTGTATGGCTATAAATCTATAGATTGTCTATAGACTGTCTATATGATTTTTATTGCCTATAGATTGTTCTCTAGGGGTTTCTATAGAGAGTCTATAGACTTTACAGACAGAAGTCTATGGGCAGTCTATAGACTATAAAGAAATTTTTGTAAGGGTTAAGCGGCTAGCTGCAATGGTTTCAGAATTTGACGAGTTTAAATGAGTCGAATGTGTAAACTTGGAGGTAAGGCATCTGAAGTCTTTTTTGGGCTAACGTTTGAAATGGTGACGTAATCGCCGAATGAAACCGCGACGGCTTTCAGGCTTCTCCGCAGCGCTCCGCGGTGAATGGGGGGCGCACGATGACGTCATTTACGGTGCCAGTACATTTTCAAAGCAGAAGCATTTGCTCTGAAGGGAAGAAAACCAATGTCACTGTATGCAAAACCTGCAGAGCGTTGTTTGTCGGCATCCGACGAAGCGCGGCAGGGTTTGAACGAAGACAGAGACAATTTGAAAACTCATGGTCTGTGACGTCATCACCGAGCTTCTCAGCACTTTTCCGGCGCTTTGAGGAGAAGAATGAGCTTTAATCGGCAACTGCGTCGTCATTTTAAAACCTAACGCAATAAGAAACATAGCATGTTTTACCTACAACCTGCATACATTTCCATTCCTGAATATCGCGGAATTCTGCCGTCCCTTCTTTTCCAAAACTTTCCCTCGCCTCTCAGCATAGTCAGTGTTAAAACAGCTGTAGCGCTTGAGGATATGGGAGCAGACACAATGAAGCGCGCGCAGTGATGTTGATGTTTGCACAAAGGTAAATTGTTTTACTGAGTTTTTTTCACCA
Source organism: Amblyomma americanum (assembly GCF_052857255.1). NCBI lineage: Eukaryota > Metazoa > Arthropoda > Arachnida > Ixodida > Ixodidae > Amblyomma > Amblyomma americanum. The sequence continues at coordinate 34,176,984 of NC_135504.1, forward strand.
CGCTTGGGAACTTTCTCTTCTCTCTTCCTGCAACTGAAAATAGTCCAGGTAGTTAAGCACACATTCCAGCTACCTCGGAGAACAGTCGAGAAAGGCAGCTGGCTCAACAGCATTTATCGTGGCTCGACAGAAGTTTCAGAGAGAAGGAAATCATTGATGCAAATGGTGAAATGACGAAAGCATTACACATTCCATTCAGCAAAATGTTTTCTTTCCTGTTGTCAGTCACCTTCCGTCACGTTCATGCCTCTCCATCCCCTCCCCTACTTGGGGAGAGGAGAGGACTTCCCTGTCACCTCTTTACCACCTGCCAACCGTAGCAGGTGGCTAACAGGTGGCAGGCGGTATAGTCAACACTACGCCGGACGTCAAACACTTTTTCTTCACGGTGGGGATTGTAATGCTAACAGACTAAAAAGTAAATGCGCTTTCTCTCTCCCTCTCTCTCTCTTCTTCCACGCAGGTGATCAGCCTGGAGGGCTGGTCCGACATCATGTACTATGTACAGGACGCACATTCCTTCTGGGATTGGATCTATTTTGTGCTGCTCATTGTGGTGAGTCTCGCACGCTTCTCCTTCTTCAGAAGCTGTTCAGCAGGGGGAGGCACTGCTACACCCTTTTCGTCCTGTGCCTCGCAGATCGGCTCCTTCTTCATGATCAACCTGTGCCTGGTCGTCATTGCGACGCAATTCTCGGAGACCAAGAAACGCGAGATGGAAAGGATGCGCCTGGAGCGCGCCCGGTACCACTCCAGCTCGACACTGGCCTCCACGTCTGTCTCCGACTCGGGCTGCTACACGCAGATCATCAAATACCTCACGCATCTCGGCCGAAGGGCGAAGCGGAGGTGAGTCCCCCGTTGCCCATATTTTCCTTATCTGTACACTTCGAAAGGATGCTCCAAAAGGCGAACAAGCCTAGATTACCTGAACAAAGTTATGAGATCACTGCGCCACCTGCATTAAAGTAATACGTAAACAGCGACGCCTCCTCGCTCCTCTTTGCCCCTCTTTGCCTAAATTAATGAAGTTCCATCGTTGTCCATTTTGAGTTTTCTAACTTGGCGCCACGCTTCGCTCCGTCCACACTTCCGGTTTTCAAATTTGGCGCCGCGCTTTAGCTCCGCCCACTTTCGGTGTTTTCAAATTTGGCGCCAATTTTGATCTGGCCCCGCCTAGTTTTGAAACATTCTTGGCTATAATTAATTACGTACTTAACCCACAATAAGCATTTTGTGACTTGCGCATCCTTTTTCGATGCTCTATCCGACGATATACCATTCTTTTTCCGATATACCAACTAGTTGCTCCGTTATAAGACCGAGATTGTCTAGGCCACGCCGACACCGCCTACATAGCCATACAATGCTTACGCATTAAAATTTAGTTTTCGTGGCTACCATTACGTACACTCTTTGCCAAAAGTAACCAGGCTAGACGGTTTGCTTCTCAGTCGTATATTGAAGCTATTATGCCAGCCCTCAAGCTCTAAATCTCTCTATGGTAAGCAGAACCCTCGTCCGCACCTTCCAAGACCTCTTTGGTTTTTAGGGAAGCCGTAACGGCTCTACTATACTAATGAGAAGCAAACAATGCTGCCTGGTTACTTTTGGCACAGGCTGTACGTCTTTGCCAAAGGTTACCGAGAAAAGGTAGTTTGTTTGGTTCGTTTCTTAGACGCGTAGCCAAGCACTTATTGCAGTCGTTAAGCTCTGAATGTAGGTAAAGTAAGACTAACCCTTTTTCTCACGTTTTGACATTTTTCGGCCATTAGGCGTGCCGTAAAGGCTCTATTATACCATTGAGACGCAGAAACCCGTTGTTCGGTTACTTTTGTAAAAGGGGGTACATGTGTGACACTGAAGATTCAGAATTAACGCGGAAACATTGAATCTTCGGCGCACAGCGTTGCTTTTCTACGCATAGTCGTCGGCAACGGTCCAAGTGAGCGAAAGGATACTTTTATGTAAGATTTTGTAGCGCGTGGGAACAGTAAATCATCACTACCATCATGTTCGCCCAGCACGTTACCACACTGCAGTTACGCCACACTAAAAGTGAAAACGTTCCGGTGCAGTTACTAGGCGTACCATACTGGCGAGCGACAGGTGGCGCTAGCTGGCGTTATTAAAGTGTTAAGGCTGGTGATGGCGCTAGCGGCGGAAGTTCGCGATAAGAGACTGGAAGATTGGTGGATGGTGGATGGAAAAGAAAAGATTTGGCATAAGGTTAGAAGTGCAGGATTAAAATTGTATTTAAAGAAAACGGGAGTTAACAGACCGATTTCTGACCGATTTTGACATCCTCACTGCATTTCCGCCACAGCAAGTACGTAAAAGGCATGAGTTTTTTTTTGTCTATGCGCAGCACTAACTTGTAGGACATGTAAATGGCACTCACCGAAACGGGCCCTTAGACACTGGCAAGCGATAACACTCTTACTAGGCAAAATTCATCTTTATAGCGCCTTTCCTTATAAAATAGTAGACAGTGGTGGATTTGCACTATCCGTCTCTTTATGACTAATAGCGATCATGGGTTATCTTTAAAGAGAGTCGAGGACGACGTACTCTGAAACCCGTTTTCGCGACTGTAGTGCCCTCCAGAGAGCGCACTGAAGGCTGTTTTAGCTTAACGCAGATTTCGCCAACGCCACCTTTTAGCATGCTGCGCAGACTCGCTGAAAGTTTCGCTTTCTATGCTTACATGGCAGCCTCAAAGTACTACTTTGACTTTTGAGCTGTGGACAAGCTACTATCATTATACTCCCATACGGAACGGAAGCTTGCAGTGCATCTGCGTGCCAAAAAGGCTGTCGCACCATCCTCATTCGGCAACGTAGTTAGCAGATACCCCAACTTGTCCAATGTATTCGTTTCTCGCTGGTGCACCCGCAGGTTTCTACGGTGGTACAGACGGCGGAAGCGTCGCCGGCCTCTTCCTCGAAGCCACCCGGAAGCGCAGCTGGCTGGGCCGGAAGTAGCCGTCTCGCCAGTCTCCGCTACGCGTGTCCACGCCAGGGCGTCGAGTCCGCCAGGACACTTCGGGGCTGACGGGTGCCCGTTGGACGACAGCCACAGTCACTGCTCCTCCGGTAGGTGGCACGCACGCAGGGTGTCATGTAAATAAATCATGTCATGTAAACAATAGTCATGTAAATAAATCTGCGGTGGAAATTAGCAAAAAGCGATTGGAGGATTTGTGGATCAAAAGCAGAGAGGCGACATAAGTTTGAAAGTGTAGAAAGACGTATTTTAAAGAAAATGGCGAATTTTATTAACAACTTACAGCAGAGTTAAACAAAATTAAAGGGAAAAAACTGAGCATGGTGGCAACTACCACTGCCCCGTTTCAAAGGAGACGCTCCTACCTTCAATCCATCCATCCACCCCCATGTTTTCGTGGCCCGCGTTGCTCTTTCCGTATCGATAACTTATGAATTACTTGCTGTTTCTGTTTTCACTAACGTCATCATCGTCATCGTCGTCAATCTTCGTTACGTGGTTAAAAGTTACAATTTAATAATTAACACACACACAGCACCAAAACCGCGAAAACGACAGGGTAGAATCTCCCAGTGGGGTCGCCACACGCGGCCAGCCATTTTACGGCGTATAAATTTGTGACGTCACTGTTGGTGTCCAGAATTCCACAGCTGTTGCGCGAAATACGAATCAACTCGTTTAAGTGGCAGCCCCTCAGCTAAACAAGCCGTTCACCATGACAAACAAAAGCGAGCATAACTACGAGGGCCTCAACTTGTCCGACTGCCCTAAGGAAACAGATGATCATGTGCTAAGTTTATGCTTTTTAGTACTGAGTGGACGGCAGTGATGATGAAGCCCTGCAGGGATTATGAAGGTGATGAAGAAAGAAAAGGCGGCGATAACTCTCATTATAATGTCATGCCCGAACCGCGCCGCAAGGAGATGGGCGAAGGAAATGAGAAGGCGCAAGAGAAAGTGGGTGGTGGTGAAAATATTTTAATGAAATTGTTTAGGAGGTTGTAGCGGCGGTTTGAGCTCTCAGAACCGGAACCACAATGGCGTAGGCTGCTGTCCGGGCTCTTTCGATGAGTTCCATTTGACTCGTTTCGTCCGAGCTGGTCAGAGCTGCCTCCCACCCCTCCTGCGTTGGCCGGTTATCAATAGTGACAGCCTGATTTTGTTGGCAGGCCCATACCATATGGTACAGGTCCACCTTCTCCCCGCAGAATTTGCATTGTGAGTGAAATGAGTCCGGATCTATTGCGTGTAGTCTTCGTGGGTTGCTGTAAGAGCTGGTCTGTAGCCTTCGGAGGTGCAGTTCCTCCTCTTTGTCTAGTGCCTTAGCTGGTGGAGGATAGACCAGACGGGATAACCTTAATTGCTGAAGTATGTCGGTGTAAGTTAGTAGTAGGGTTGGAGGTTCCATGGCATTCGGACTGAGTGCACGGGGGAGAAATGCTCGGGCTGAGGCATGTGTGCTCTCGTTCCCTGGGATGCCCTGGCGACCTGGTACCCATATTAAGTGTTTGCGTGTGGCTTGGCAGCCACGGGTGTAGCTATCTTGCAGGATTTTAGCTGCGAGCGTTGCGATCCTGCCTCTGAGGCAATAGCAATACGCTGTCTGTGAATCAGTAAGACTATTCCGAGGTAGTGTACATGTATTGCAGCTAGAGCAATCACCACTTCTTCCGCAGCCAGTATGTCCTGGCTAGCCAATACTGGTCCGTCCATTGTTTTATTTTGGTGCACTAGGGCGACGACCGCCATTCCCGGCTCGGGACCCGCCGCATCGACATAGAACACGCCCTCACGCCCGCCGTAGTGCCTTTTCACAGCTTCGGCTCGTGCTTGTCGTCTTGACTGGTGAAAATCGGGGTGCATATTCCTGGGTAGTGGAGCTGCCTTCAATTGTCCTCTCCATGAGGCTGAGAAAGTGGGAAGGTTCCAGGCCGCTTGTGCTCGGGTCGTTGTGTGCACGTGGAAACTGCTAACGCCCCAGCAGCTGAAGCGTTGAAGGAGCCGCAGCTCGGCGCTGTCCCATGCAATTATTTTTTAGAGAACCTTAATCCACATGTGTTTTACACGTTGATTGGAAGTGCTAGTTGTGCAGAGTTCGTTTGATTCGTACTAATTGACGTCATCACACAGCAAGGTAAAGGAACAGTGCAACTCATTCACGGCGAAGGGAGCAGGCAGACATAGAGCCGCATTTCTGTGGCAATACCATACGTACAAAAAGACCTCACGGCTTAATAGGAACTGCAAGAAGAGGCGATGTCCGAGAGCAGCGCTGTGTCTGACTATTACTCTATTCGTCCTATCTCCCTTCTGCAGTTCCTCTACCTGTTCAACATAGAACGACTAGCACGGCAAAGTACCCCTTGGCTTTCACATAACAAGGTCCTAAATGACCCGTTGATTCCTTTTTACCCGACACACGTGGCCGTTAGTGCCTTTCACATGCACTAACACCCCCTCCCCTCAAAACAACTAGCGATGAATCTCTTCATAGCATCACGAGAATGCCCCCATCAACTCTCCATTTTCTCCTCGGCCGCTTGCAGAGTCAGGTTCCTCGTGCTCGTCGTCGCCGTCATCATCCGCGGCGGCGCTGCCGGCGGTGTTCGAGGCGTGCGACGAGAGCGCCGCCACCGAGTGCTGCCACATGCTGGTCGTGCCACCGCATGCCAGCCCCGAGGTGTCGGACGTGGACCTGGCCGCGTCGCCCAGGAGGCCCTCGTGCCTCAGGGTGGCCGCCGCCTCCGGCTCCTCGTGCGTCTCCAACAGTGGGCCGGGAGGTAACGGTCGTTCTCGTAACCGCCGCTAGTCGGCAGCACGTGCCGTAGAAAGGAAGCGGGGAAAGTACGCGCTGGCCTGATTAAAGCTCCTGCATGCGGCTTCGAGCCGGGGCGTCGAGACAGACTGCACACTACCTAAATGTAAAGGAGTACTCTGTCCGCACGTGTGCACCTCTGAAAAGGTCAATTCAACTATGTTCTGCACCTCTGCATATTCCGTGCACAGGTACACCTGTGTGGCCATGAGCATTGTGAAACGAGCCAACATCCCCTACAAAGTTAGCGCTGCAGTATGCTGACTTTAGTTTAAGTTCAGTGGAATCAGTACAGGACCGAGCACCCATATGTCTACAAGCTCAGATGATATGCTCGAAGGATACATGGTTCTCTATGGAGCTCCGTCAAGAGAACCACAATGAAAAGGTGCCTACTGCTTACAGGAATACCCTACTGCCTCTACTTAGGCAGCGCAGCTCATGCAGGCGCAGCACACCTTATCCTGCAAGCTTTTTGCCAACAGATATTTATATACCCTCGGCCTCAGCACAAAGCTGTCTTGGTGCTTGTAGCAGTGGGTTCGCATGCTCGGACACAACGTCACAATGTTAATTCGTGTTCCATATTTCACGAATCGCGACATACGAAAAGGTTGTCAATTAAGTATTTCTGTGGGTCTCCCACACCACACTACAACGTGCATGAGTAGCAGCTGCCGCTAACAAAAGTGGAAAAAATAAGAAGCATACCTAATTACAATTCAGTTTGTAAGTAGTAAGAAATTGATTGCAGCTGCAACATTTTGAGACAAGATTTGTAAATTCTTCAAGCCAGTATCCCCGCCAATTTCAAAAGCGTTATGCGTGCATAAGCAGGAAGCATGTCAGAAGTTAGACCTAGACGCCTATGTCCCATTTCTGCTATTATAACCAGCAGCATTATCAGGACCGATACACATGCAGGTTTTTTAATAAGGTTGTAATTATTGGTATCCACCTAAGCGCAGCCATACGACTACAAAGAAAAGAAGTTTACACAGAAACTTTGTAGTTAAAGAAAAATTCGTTCTGGTCCTGTGTTGAAACCCGGGACCACCGCTTCACCGGAGCAGTCGCGCTACCAACTGAGCGAATCGGGACGGCTGGCATATGATCGGGCGAGAGCTAATTAATAACTCGAAGTGGGAACAGTGTTGGTCAAATGTTGAGGACAATCCCCCAAGGTGGAGTAAATTTGTAATAAAGGAGCAAATTACTCACTGGCATCCACCCGAGCACAGCCATACGGCTACAGAGGAAAGCTATACAGCTTTCTCTCAGAAACTTCATAGTTACATAAAAATTCGAATATTTCTTTAACTATGAAGTTTCTGGTGTAGCTGTATAGCTTTCCTTTCTAGCCGTACGTCTCCGCTTGAGTGCACGCCATTGAGTAATTACGTCCTTATTTTAAAAAATCTACCCCACCATGGGGGATTGTCCTCAACATTTGACCACATGCATGCGTCGTAAATTCATCGCACTATCGACGTTTGTGGCCATACAGGGCCATGCACACCTCCGCTGCTGACCGAGCAACCCGGCAGCACTAAGTCGTGCACGGGGAAGAGCGTCTCACTCCAGGCCCCGATGACGCCGGAAGGGAGCGAGCTGCGGCCGCTGGGCTCCGTCGCCAGCGGCTCCTCCTCCTCCCACCATCTGCCGACGTCCACCGGCGCCACGCTGACCTGTGCCGAACTGCTCGCGTTCAGCGGCGCCCAGAGTGCGGCGCTGGCTGCGAGCTTTGCCAGCAACTTTGCCATGCACCGGTTCTACTCTACACTCAGCAAAGGTGAGGCGCCGGATTGGTGCGCTAAACCTGCCGCAGTACGTCAATAAGATTGATTGATTGGTTGATATATTGATTGATTTATTTAATGACTAATTGATTGATTTACTGATTGCTCGATTGATTGAGTGGTTGGCTGGCTTGTTGATCGATTGATTGATTGGTGGATCGATCGATTGATTGATTGATTGATTGATTGATTGGTTCGTTGATTGATTGCTTGGTTGGTTGGTTGATTGATATATAGATAGATTGATCGATTGGATGGTTGGCTGATTGACTGATTGATTGATCGGTTTTTACTGTCACACAGTAATTACAAAAGCATGATAACACCAACATCTGGAACCCTAACTAAATCTTGTCGAGATCTTGTCTTAGTCGTCTGCTTTTAACGCGATAATGTTAAAGACCTCGTTGTCCAGAAAATCCGGTGTCGGCATTGCGAGCGAGAAATCGCGAGCGTAGAGTGAGCGGGTAGATTAGGCCAGCTACCTGTGTTATGTAAATAGTGTTACAACACAAAAACAGCTACACACAGGTAACGTGCCTGTAAGGGAATTGCTTTCATAGTGGGTTGAAGCCGGGCGACTTTTGAACTTCTGCAGATATGCTTGATCACGTGTGATCAGCGTTCACGCTAGCGACGCAGAGGGAGTTGGTTCAGCTGAATCGCTACAGCACCTTAGTGCCATCATTTTGTGTCATTCCTTTAAAGCCCCTAGGTGAGGGTCCGCAAGTGGCCTCAGAGATTAGCGCAATTAGCCCTTCGGCATGCATACCGCTGGTGTCTCGTTTATCTACGTGCTGATACGAAACCATATGTCAACAATATGCACTCAACCTGCCCATCATGGGCCAGCTGATCGTCGACCGTCGCGCCATCTCATGTTACAGGTACGAAGCATTACTCAGCACCGCAGCTGACCTTTCATTCCCATGGGGCTTCGCGGCATCGGCGCGGCAACAGCTCTCCGTCCCCATCATCTGGTTCCTCATCGGGATCGTCATCGTGCTCCCGGCACCACCATCGGCATCGGCACCACAACGAGGACGACGACGAAGCGTCATACTCGTCCTCAAGCGGAATAGAGGACGAAGAGGAGTCGTGGTACTCTGAGTACGAGGACGAGCTCTCCGGCAGCGGCACGACCCGGGTGCACTACCGGGGTCCCTGCTGCCGCTTCTGGAGGGCACGTCAGGCCCAGCTGAGGCGCTTGGTGGGACACCAGTACTTCCAGAGGGGCATCCTCACGGCCATACTGGTCAACACGCTGAGCATGGGCATTGAATACCATGACCAGGTGGGCCAATCCCTGTCTGGCCGCAGGCTACACTCTAAACAGGAATACACCTATATGGAAGTAAGCTGTCCTTTAGAGCACTCCCTTTTATATAAAGGGAGTGCACTAGAGGACGTACACCTATATGGGAGTAAGAAGGAAGTAAGCTGTCCTTTAGAGCACTCTCTTTTATATAAAGGGAGTGCACTAGAGGACATACACTTATATGGGAGTAAGAATGGAGTAAGCTGTCCTTTAGAGCACTCCATTTTATACAAAGGGAGTGCACTAGAGGACATACACCTCTATGGGAGTAAGAAGGAAGTAAGCTGGCCTTTAGAGCACTCTCTTTTATATAAAGGGAGTGCACTAGAGGACGTACACCTATATGGGAGTAAGAAGGGAGTAAGCTGTCCTTTAGAGCACTCTCTTTTATATAAAGGGAGTGCACTAGAGGACATACACTTATATGGGAGTAAGAAGGGAGTAAGCTGTCCTTTAGAGCACTTCCTTTTATATAAAGGGAGTGCACTAGAAGACATACACCTATATGGGAGTAAGCTGTCCTTTAGAGCACTCCCTTTTATATAAAGGGAGTGCACTAGAGGACATACACCTTTATGGGAGTAAGAAGGGAGTAAGCTGTCCTTTAGAGCACTCCCTTTTATACAAATGGAGTGCACTAGAGGACATACGCCTCTATGGGAGTAAGAAGGGAGTAAGCTGTCCTTTAGAGCACTTCCTTTTATATAAAGGGAGTGCACTAGAAGACATACACCTATATGGGAGTAAGAAGGGAGTAAGCTGTCCTTTAGAGAACTCCCTTTTATACAAAGGGAGTGCACTAGAGGACATACGCCTCTATGAGAGTAAGAAGGGAGTAAGCTGTCCTTTAGAGCACTTCCTTTTATATAAAGGGAGTGCACTAGAGGACATACACCTATATGGGAGTAAGAAGGGAGTAAGCTGTCCTTTAGAGCACTCCCTTTTATACAAAGGGAGTGCACTAGAGGACATACGCCTCTATGAGAGTAAGAAGGGAGTAAGCTGTCCTTTAGAGCACTTCCTTTTATATAAAGGGAGTGCACTAAAGGACATACACCTGTATGGGAGTAAGAAGGGAGTAAGCTGTCCTTTAGAGCACTCCCTTTTATATAAAGGAAGAGCACTAGAGGACAGCCACATCTCTTTTTTACTTTTCCTGTTTTAGAGTGTAGGTAGTGGCCTCTGATGACATGTAATGCTCTGCACCCCCAGGTTGCATTGGATGCAATTAAATTACTGAACTGTGCAGGTTCCAACTATCTGCTTTCCTGAGGACACAAAATCATTGCATTTGAGCGGTCGGACAGACAGATATTCTTGATTGACGTTACGACTACCTTGAAACCTGTAATTCCCTACGTATAATCCTTGATACAGAGCGTATAAATGTGAATAATTTTTTTACCTGTGCAGGCGGAACTACAGGAAAGCTAACCTAATTGCATAGACGGTCTTTTATGCAATTTTTTTCCGCGGAAGTGTTAAATTGTCAGATGCCAGTTATGCAGGAGGAACATAGAGTTATTCAAAAACAATTCCTAAACACAAAACTGCTTAAATTTTTTTTAGAAATGCCGCATTGGAATATGACGGAGCAGTTTGTAATTTTGTTCTTTATGTATTACGTGCGTTTCTTATTCTTCCAGAGTTTTACTGTCCTTAAATATTCATAACTCGCCAAAAGTATGTATATCTTTTTACGCTCGAATTAAATTATTTAATGACTCCCTCAGGTTTTTGCTTTTTAGCACTGAAGGGGCCCTTAGTGATGAAATCGTGAAAATTTCTAGCTTTAATCATCTGTTTTGAATGTCTGAGTAGAGCAAACGAAAACTCTTCAATCCGACCTTATCAACCGTGCTTTTATAACTTAATGGTGATGCGTTTCGCTCTCATGACTGTTCTAAATTCCAACTCATATTTCAAATCTAATGCAAGCTTGCATTGCACGCTACCAGTGAGTTAATTTGCAATTTTTTGTTTCAGCCTCAAGAATTGACCCTGGCCGTGGAAATCAGCAACCTTATCTTCACAGGCATCTTTGGCCTGGAAATGTTGCTCAAAATTCTTGCTGAGGGATTCCTCTCCTACATAAGCAGCGGGTTTAACCTTTTTGATGGCGTCATTGTCATCCTTAGGTGAGTATATCCTGCATCATTTATGCATGGCTGAAGTATGATGCGTTTCGATGCGTCACATCTGTCAGGCTGAAGCCCTGTCACCTTGGAAGCTAAAGTGACAGTACCTGCCAATGCTTGTCCATACTAACGTATTTTTAGATGCCATTTCATGCACTGCTTGAAGAGTTCTTGTGGTGCTGAAATGCACCGAACACAACTGTAGATAATTCTGCGTAACACTCGGTGCAGCTTCTGGCAAGGACCATAACGACACCATCTCTCTGATCAGTCAGAGCAGCTATTTTTCGAACTGCCATGAGTTGCAGCCGGCAAATCTTAGCGCTGTTGTCTTGAAAATGTGACGTCAGTTCACCGCGTAAAGATGTTCGATAAAAACTGAACACACGTTCACCTTTTTTTTTCAGTTTTTTCAGTGCAGCTTTTTACACTGAACTGATATAAACCAGAGGGGGCTTTATGAATAAATTTTAGAGAAAGCAGAAGTCAGGTTTGATGCCATGTACGCCAGGCATTTTTCGTGTAGCAAAAGAAAATAGAGGATCGCATAAGTTTTCCTTGATTTTCACTGGAATGTAGATATGAAGAATCCGCCCGTGGTTAATACTCATTCTAAAATCATCATTAACAAGTCATTTCTTCACAAACCTATAGTTATTTCTCAATTTTGATTCCGCATGAACTATATATGCTCACTACTGACATGATTTGTACTTTGTTTTCGGGCTGCGCGACAGGAAATTTTCCTTGGCAATGTAGTGAAAAGCAAGCCACATAAAACTGCCGTTAGCGACATGTGGTCTGCGGCGATTGCAAGAAATCATCACCTGGAATCACTAACACCGTACAACGCTAGGGTCGATATTTTTAAATACTAATTCTTTCCGCGCACAATAACACAATGGAATGAACTCCCGCCTGATCTACTAAACACCGTCAATGCCTTTGACAAAATTGCTTGTTCACAGTTGCTGAGTGCTTGGTTCTTGTTCTGTGCCATTATTTATATTTGTTCTGCGATGTTATTTGCTGTATTTCTTTTATGCCTTTTTGCCCCTCCTACCAGGACCCATTTAGGGTCTACCGTATACTGTAAATAAATAAATATAAATTCAAGACCGCTAGTGTGTCTTCACGCGACTTTCTCACCCCTTAAGTGTCACGCTCGAGCAAGGAATTATAGCATTGAGTTTTCAATGAAGTGATGAAGATTTTAGCTTACGACATTATGTGGTTGCACGGGTGGGAGAGAAAACCTTTACGAGCAAAGTACCTGTGTGTTGAATGTGCGCCCTTTTTCTCCCGTCTTGATGGCAGCATAGTGGAGCTCTGCCAGAGCAGTGGGAGTGGTCTCTCGGTGCTGCGGACGTTTCGACTTTTGCGGATACTCAAGCTCGTCCGGTTCATGCCGGCCCTGCGACGACAACTCTTCATCATGCTGCGGACGATGGACAACGTGGCCGTGTTCTTCGCTCTTCTGATATTGTTTATTTTCATCTTTAGGTAAGGCGAGAGAAACAATTACCGCCCTCTTTGTGCCGCCCCACTGACTTTGCGTTCTGACACGAATCGAAGGGCTTAGCGGAGATGCCGCAGGGAAATCTTCCTCTCTGTCCGCATAATTAGTAAATGATTTAGTTGTAGTAGTGACCGCTGGATGTCTTCATTTGAGCTCGACTTGTTCTGGCTGTAAAGCTGTGCTCTATTTTATGCTCCAAGGTTAAGCTTGCGATAAAAAAAAAAGCTTCGACTGTAAATTTTACACCACAATCGCTTTCATCTTTGGTACACCAGGGCAGTGCTGTCTTGTCACTTTCTCACACTGGCATGCTAGTCTTCCTTCATTCTCGAGCTTTACTAAGCATGCACTTGGTAAAACATGCCCATTGTATAAGTTTATTCCAAAGCAAGCTGCAGTTTGTTACTAAGGAATGCTCCATATCGGGCACACGAGATTTCATAAAGTGTGACCGAGAAAACTGCAAACTCTTTTTGGATGTTTCTCAAGGGCCTTGAATGCTTTTGGAGCTTATGAAAGCGAAGGTGTGTTTTCGATAGAGTAATGTTATTATAAATTATTAAGCAAACAGGAAAGGTTTTTTCCCGATACATGTTATGGTAGGGCGATACAATATATTATTTATGTGGGACAGGAAGTTAGGTGGGCAGGCATGGCCAGCAGGTGTTGACAGGTTTGTTTGCTCTTAGCTGCAGATAGTGCTCACGTAAAAGTATATTTGAACCTAGTTGAAAACTGATACATTTTTAATGTGAGAGAACTTACGCACATCTGCAGTCGTGCAGTACTTTGCAGCAAAGGCCACCATTAGGGGTTAGTTGTTTGCATGCATTTTTTTATTATTTTAGCCTCTATGCATGTACTTCAGTTCGTATGATATAACAACAATATAATATAGATTTTATCAGTGGTGGCTGTTTGAAAGAAGCTGTACTCTCGCCTACTGTGATAGCCAAAGTGAAGGCTGGTGTATGAAATTAAGAATGATCACACCTTGACTATAGCTGGCTGCTATTGAGACTACACTCTTGGCAGCTAGGCACTGCGTTTTTCACATAGTCATTACACAAGTGTAATTTTAATTAGCTATATTCAAAATGCTGAGTCGGAGCTTTTTCGGGTGGTATTTTAGCTCTGCACAGCTATTAGTGTGGCCTGCTGCTTTCTGCTCTGCATCACGCTTGAAACGAACACTTACAAGAAAGAGTTCAAGTCTTCACGAACACTTCGTTGTCTAGGCACCTAAACTAAAACTGAGCGGATCTTGTCAGGCACAATTCATTTTCTATCATCATAGAAAAATACTTTCCAGAGAAGAGTGTTCGTGCAATCTGTGACACAGGGAGTAGTGTACATTGTGTGTGGAGAACTACTTCCACAAGGCCGTTCGGCGCAACAGCAGACCACAACCAACCAACGTCACGTGCACAACAGACTTCCAAGTACAACTTGGGACCCACGGGGCAGAAAATTTTTTTCTCTTCGGTTTTATCAGCTGTTTTTTTGTAATAATGAACAATATTTTTCACTTTATTTCACCTCTCACATTCCTCACCACAGCGTAAAAACCCTTGCTGCCTGCCTTCACGAAACACAATCCAAGGGGTCTCGGTGTATAGGGCTCCATAAGGCGCTCTCATGCACATGCTTCTGGAAGCCATTTCTGGTTGCGTTGTAGTCGCTTGGTCGATGTGTCTACAAGATGTACTTAAAGCTTGCACGAAGTTAACGTGGGGAGCTTTGGGAGAAGTTATTTAGTCCTGCTTCTTAAAACTAGGTACGCCATCTAGGACAAACTTTAAAATAAGTGATTATGCTCAATATAATTTCACTGGGAGCAGTTCTGAATAGTAAAATCAAAGCTTACTCGAACAAAAAGTAAAAATAAACACAGTTTCACAGATTTGAGAGTTATGTATTAAGGTGGGTAGCTTGCCGTTCTTTATAGCCATTTGTACTGCCTATTTGGATATCGTCATGCCTTCTTAAACACAGACCAAGCATAAACTTGCTGAAATATTAGAACTCTCGGTCCTTTTACTTTCTGTGAGCCTTTGTATATTTTACTGACATAAAGGTATGTTACTTCACAGCATTCTTAGAACATTTTGCATAGCCCCTTGGTTCTTATTCAGCTTAGAAATAAACCGACGTATGAGTCAACTTGTAGGCACATCCTCCAAACGACTCGAAATGTGCGAGGCATGAGAGCTTCTTTTTCTCTTCAACCGCTGCATTGCACGTTGGTGTAAACCCACCCACCCTTGGCTGTGTACAGACCTTCCCACTGCGCTTTACACCTCAGGGCGTGCCTCACTGGGCCGTGCTTTTTGCCACTCACACTGTTCTGTTCCCGTCACTGAGCTGCGCTGCTGCAGCAAAGCAAAAGGCATAGCTAATAACACTCTCCTCACTTGCGAGCACAGCTTCACTCCTTGCAAGACGTCTTGCGCATTGCACATCATCACGCTAGATCTTGCCGCCGCAAGCTCGGTTCTTTTCTGTTGGTAGTGTAGGGGCTGAAGCAGAGCTTTTTCTCTCGCAAACATTTCACTTCAGGGCTCAACGTTCTAGGCAGTGTGCGCTATAATTAGGTGTTCTTAATTGTGCTGAACTTAATTTAGTGCATTTTATGTCTGTAAACGTGGAGACCTATAAGAAAGAACAGTCGGGTCAAGAGAAACAACAGGTCAAATGCTTTCAACGAGGAGCCATTGGCGAGTGAAAAGCAAAATTTGAGTCATTTGCGCTCTGGAAGCTATCAACTCATAAAGTTTAGACCGGTTGCTTCATTTTTTATAGAGCTGCAGAAACTAACATGCTCAGCCCCAATTTACAGCCAAAATTTGTTAAGTTTTGGTCCATTGTGCTGCGGCTGCAGAATGGGTGACCGGAGATGCCCTTGAGCACTACACGGACATTTCATGCCATTAATAATGATCCAAGCCAAAAAGGTGAGGACGACATTTCTGTCCAGCCTACAGAACTTCCCTCTGTCAGGAGTTCCACGAAAACCCTATGGCATGTGTTAGCAGCAACGTTTTTCACGCACATTATATTCAGAGCGCATCTGACGAAGGCTCTTGAAGGCTACGCACCTGGGAAGGAAAGTATAATTACCCGCCTGAATAGGAGGAAATCAATCTTAAATAGACTACTCTTCTGCGCATCGCTATAGTTATCTGACTAATCCATACTTCTAGCCAATAAGTTCTTTTCCTTCTTAGTATTTATGTTAATGCCTACCTTCAGGTTATTCGAGTTAATACCTTATTCAATATTTTATAAAGCTACGATAGATATTTGACTCCCGGACACACAATTAATGCTCACACTTCATTTGCCATTTAGCGAAGCATGTTCGACTCCATATCAAATTGAAAAGAGGAATTCCGGTTCGAAAATAAATCCTATGAGAACAACAACCTAAAGCACAAGAGAAACGCCTTTCACGACGCCTGTTTTTGTGTAATACTTATCCAGAATTTTCCGTATACTTACATGTCAAGAAGCAGCCATGCAAAGCATACACACAAGCAGTGTCATTGTTTGTAAATTTAAGCGTGCGCTGTTGTTAAAATGGAGCCCTTACCACTTATTCTTCGAGGCCGCACAACCTGACCAGTGTGACGTACTTGTGTTGTGCGCATACTCCATGCGCAACACTTCGCCCCCCTCCTTGCAGCGTTCTGGGCATGAACCTTTTCGGCTGCAAATTCTGTGTCAAGGAACCCGACGGGACCGTGCAGTGCGATCGCAAGAACTTTGACTCCCTCCTCTGGGCACTAGTTACCGTATTCCAGGTACACAAATAGCGTCTTCTGCATCTTTTTTTTTATTTTTCTCCTAAATTCCTCGATTGTCATCGGGGGACGAGCTCGGCAAGCTGCCAAGAGGAGACAAAGAGGTGATGGGAGCCCAGAGAGGCAGTCGGTGAATAGCCAACGGTCGCGGCGCCAGGGCTATCTAAAGCAGCACGTGTAATCCGCTCAATATTGCAAATAGATGGCTTTAGTGCGGGCCAATATTGGGCCAGTATTTAAATATTGGAGTATATCCAATGTGCTTTTTCAATACTGGGCAGATAGCCATTACTGGGCCAGCATTTCCAATATGGGGCATAACTGTATGCCATTATTTGGCCGGTGTTTCCGATATTGGGCTGACTACCTGTGCTGCTTGGGATAGTCGCGCGTGGGGTGCCTCCTTCATACCTTGGCCAACACTCCCAGTAGGTGTCTGGTGGCTGCAGTGCTCCTGAGCAGTATCTGGTCTCGGTAAGGCTGTTGTACAACAGTGCCAAGAATTTCCTGTCATATGGAGCGAATTTGAATTGGCACACAGCCACAAGGCTCGAATATGTTTCCTGAGTTTCTCTTAGTCAGGTTGCGGTGCAGCCAAATTTTGAATTCTGACCACTGCCAAAACTTTTCAACGTAATGCAACCGAAGTAACGAGGATTTTCAGGATGACCATGTCCTCCTCTCTTACTGTAAATCCAGCGACTGTCAAATTACCAGCAGAGGACAAGATCAGCTTATGCGAAGTATAAGGTGGCTAAAACAAAAAGCAAACCCTTTTTTCTTTTTCAATATTGCGCTCTCAACTTTGAACTTAACCTAAATTATTATTGCAGTGTGCATTGGGGAGTCCCTTTTACTCTAAATTTAACAAATTCTAGACAGTTTACATCACTCTCTACTGTAAAACACAACAGAAAGATTGTTGTTGTCAAAACAGACTTTTATGTAGTATGTTGGGACTTGACAACAAAAATTATTTTCGTGACGACAGGATTTTTTAGTATCGTGTAGTCCCCCTGTCGTGACGAAAGAGCCAGTCCTTTCGCGACAACAGACAACTTCGCAGTATTACAAAAAAGTATGTCGTAACGACAGGATGACAAAAAATTTTCTATTTTCGGACCAACTCTGCCGGACTTGGCGAATGAGCTCCCTTAATCTTCTATGGATCTTGATCATCACAGTCGCTCACAAAGCAGGCTTTAGCATGCAGAAAGTCACAAGTAAAACACGCTTTTACTTCTTACCAAAGCTGTACCGGGAAGTCATTATTCTATGTCGCATCGGCATAGAATTCAGAATAGAACATAGAATACCTCGAAATTCTGCGCGAGAAGTTAGGCAAAAAAACATGAAAGCTCGGCCTGTTCCCAGGGGGCTCGAACAAGACCTTAACGACATCGGGTGCGCGCGCACGAGCACTGCAGCTGCCGCAGATCAAACGGGTCACCGTGTTCCCTCTGTGGCAAAACCCGCACCGGTGTTGTGTCAAACTGCACACTGTAGGCGTTCGACCACCCCAGCGACATGTCGGCCCCGTACCCCGTAGCAGAAAGCGCTCATGATGCCCTCGTTGTGCGCCAGACCAAATGCAAACCCCTCGCAGCTACGAGTGCATTTCTCCAGGCCTGTGATCACACTCTCTCTTTTCTCTCTCTCCGTCTTGGCTGTGTCTGGCTGTTCTGTGTGTCTGTGTGTCTGTGTCTATGTGTTATAGTGAATGCCTTTTTTCCGTGTCCATCTATGGGGTAGCCACAGCTGACTAAGGTGTCGACGCAGGGAAAGTAAATGTTCGTGGCGAAAGATAATGTGAAGCAAACTAAACATTACTTCTTTGTTGCACCAAGTAAAGTATGCTTTTTAATCCACTACAAAAGATATTGCGGGCTGGCAGTCACGTGATAGTGGTTAAGAACAAATAAACGAAAAGAAAGGGGCTGCGCCTTTGTCAAGCTGTATCTTACAGCTTTTTCTGCGCCTCTGCTGTCTGCACCTTTTGAAGGCAGAAATAAATTTGAGTTTGATTTGATTATTTCTTGAGAAGCACGCTATAAAAACCCCGTCGGCAGAGTACCTGGCATGACGCCAGTAACTACGGACACTGTAACCCAACCACGACTGAAGACGGTAGAGCAAGGTATGAACTTCATAAAGTCATTGTTGTGCGAGAAACAACCTTGTCAAAAGACATGACAAAATGTTTGTGTTGTTGCAGTAAACATCCTTTAATATTTCGGGAACTAACCTTGTCTTAACAACAGAGATTCTTGTCGTGACAGAAGAAAATTATGTCGTAATAACAACGCCTTCTATAGTATTCTGCACTCTCTTGTTTTCACAACAGAGCCAAATCTTGCGCGAAGACAGGCCACTGTGCAGTGCAACAGAAAGCGTTTCTATCGCAACAGCATGGCAGAAAATTTGTGTCGTATCTTGGAACCGAGTTTGTTGTACTTTTCTCATGAGAAACTCGCGTGCTCGTGTTTAGCCTGCGCTGTAAAATTCACCCGAAGTTTAATTAAACAAAGTGCGCTTGACAGAAAGCTGAGAAGACCTATATCGAGAGGCTGAAACCATGGCCGTGTTGTCTAACGCAACGGGAAACGAAGCTGCCCGGTTTGCGCCGGCCCTAGTTCGAATCCCGCTGGATGGTATATTATGAAGAAGTTTTTTCTCCTTGATACATTCAGACGGAAATGTCCGGAAGTTTTCGTGTAAATTCTGCTCCATATTCGACCTCGCGTACGGTTTCAGGTTCACCCCTTTTTCAGGGCGATGTTCGCCTTAGTTTGCCGAGAAGGGCAGCTGACACATTTTATGTTTAATGATCACGTGACTATACACTCGTCCCTTGCGACTAATTAGACTAATTTTAGCTCCAACTCAGCCTAGATGTTTTCTTGTATAATGTACTCGTCGGCACCTGACCAGGCCGCCACACTACCCTGGAGGAAATTACGTTTCCACTCGTGTCACCACTGCCAGTGCTGTGTAGACTTCTGCTAGTGTCGGCATTGTGTTCTTTTAAATCTACCTCGACAGCTGTGCATGCTGCTACTTGTGATATCAGCAGTACTGTATAAGAGCACTGAAAGTGACAAAATCTCGTAGATCGTGCGGCATTAAAGGTGGGTACCTCTTTACTACGACTTGCGGATGTGGTCAGATGTGTTAAAATTACTCTGCAAGTTTCCCCGCCTAGAACTGTGCTGAAAGGAGGTAACACATAACTACTGGAGTGGCCTTTAGGTGGACTCCAGGCATCACTGCGTTGCCCTCATTGGTTGTGCCACCGCCAGCAGGAGCCTACAACAGTGGCAGCAATCTAAATCAGGATGAATGTGTGTGTCCTATGTGTGTGCTGCCATGTGTGTATCTGCGTGTGCCTTGGCTTTTTGTGTGTCCTGTTCGTCGCCTGTTCATTGGGCTGTTTTCCTCGGCAACGTGCTAGCTTGCCTGCAAGCCACCCGCTGCTTTGGAGACATGTGCCTGTTTTGATGTTGTATGCCTCGTGACCTTGCTGCCGGCTTGGCTTTGGCTTTGTCTGACATTCCCTTTTTTTTTAGTTTGCGCTTTTTTTGTCTCTTCTTTCGTTTCCTCGGCTTTCTTTGTTTTATTGGTGCATTTATTGGCATTACTCGCTTTGTGTTCTTTTTTTAATTTATTGCGCTCAAATCTGGAAAGCAGCAGCTTCTTGTTGTGAAAGGTGCAAACACTGGTCGTCTATTTACATGGTGATGTACTGTGCTAAAAAAAATTTAAGCCAGCAGTATTTCTTCATCAACTCTTCCACCATTTTGTGATAAGATTTTAAAGCGCCTGTCAAGGAAATGTTTACTAGAGGAGAAAATTCCAAAAAGCCTAGCATTGTCTAGGCAAAATTGGAAGTCAAAAATAGTCCCCCGACCAAAACATTAGCCATATTTTCCAGATTAACCTTACGGTTATACGTATATTCACATTCATTTGAAAAATCGAGGACGGGCATGCAGTCAAGAAAGGACGCAAAATTTCTAACTAGGCATTGTAGTCAATGCTAATGTGAAGTAAGAAAAGCAGCTGACATCAAAAATGCTTCCGCTTCATCATCAGGTGCTTTTGCAGTACGATCGCCTGTTTCTTTTAAATTGCAGGAGGCAGTGCTTGCAGACAAAAAGCGGAATCAAGAAATGCTGCGCATATCTTAACGTATTTTTATGCCCGTTTCACAATTTCACATGTGTATCTGGTTCCAAAGCTTAAAGTACGACTCCAATCGCCTATCCGCTAAAGGGGACCTCTGTACAGCCTGATGTCAGCCCGAGTTTCATCGTACATGTCTACCTCTAGTTACGCAGAGTAGTAAAGTTTACAAATGACATCAGTGGCCATGTTAGTTTCTCATTTCTCAAAAAGGCAGTTAATCCCTGCCATTTGTCATTAAGTAATGACAGTCTTACGTTGAGGCTGCGTTCACCTCACTAAAGTGGAGTTGATGGAGAAAGGGTGCACGTTGCAGCAGTGGCCAATCACTTTTTTGTTTTTTCCAACGCCTTTTTAAGAGAGGCAGAGGCATCGTTTCGTGATCCGTGTCTGTGGTGGGTTTCGTGACGTGTGTCCGCTTGTGGTCTCTTGTGAAGGCGCCAGCCAGGACATTTTTTTTCTCTCTGTGTTTTGTGTGCAACCAATGACTTCTTGTCTTGTGTGAGTGGCTCACAGTGGCTTGTCATGGCTTTCTGCTTCTGCTGCCCATCAGCAGTCATTAGGGTCCACCACCAATACTCAATTCTCATGTGAAACAAGAGATGCCACAACCTCAGCAGCACACAGGATCGGCCCAATATTGATAATCTATTGGCAAACGGCGGCCCTACAAAGAACGAGAGTAAAACCACTGAACCTCAGCAGCAGAACTGATCGGCCCAGTATTAGAATGTATTGGAAAAGGCCGGTCCTACCAAGTACCAGTGCAGAACATCGATTTCCAATATCCGCACTGCTAACCAGCCCAATTCAGCACAGTTACTCGGTCCAATATAGGTAATAAATTGGCAAATGTTGGTCACATGAATGCCAGCGTAAAGCCATCGATTTCCAATATTGAGCAGTCTACCTCTGCTACTTTAAATTAAGTCTTTCGTATAAGGTTTTTCTGACCTACAAATGATAGCGCGAAACTATTATGTCTTATGCACGCTTAGAAAAGCGCTCAATGCTTGAGACACAAACTCGAAGCCGCTGCAAGCCATCGATAGGTTTCTACCCGCCATCAGAAGCTTGCAAGCATTATGCAGAATACTTAAAGTCGAAAGCCATGACAGGTTTTTGCAGCGCAAAAAGCACATCTGTGCACAACACAAATTATGCACAATGCGCGGGGCATTCCGAAGCTGCGCTTTGTACAAACAGCAAATTGTAGACTGTGTATAGAGAATTATAGCTAAAAGCTCAAAGAAATCAGACCTTTGTTTACCATGCTGACGTGCATAAGCTTCAAAGCCGACGAATAACAACGAAAAGTTGCTTGGAAATAATGATTTAAAAAGGATTAAAATCTACTAGAAATATCGTAGCCATTGAGCCTATAGCTGCAACTATTTGTCTCAAGGACAGGAACTCAACGTTGATTGGTCAGTGGGCGTCGCGAGAGCGAAAGAGTAACAAGCTATAAGGATAACGATGGGAGCAGCCTTATCGAGGTGGACAGGGCTACGGCGAAGGAGTAACTCTGCTGCTGCGTTTCGGTAGCGAGGGTAGGTCTGAGCGCCCCGTGTGTACACGCAGCTGCTTGGGGATGCATTTGTTCGGCGGTAAGTTTTGCGTGCGGACGGACCAGTCGACGCTTTGCACGTGCTCCGACCTGTACAACCCGGCCGTCAAGTGCTTCTGCGACCGGAAGCACTTCAACTCTTTCCTCTGGGCCACGGTCACCGTGTTCCAGGTGAGGCCCCGAGTTGGGCAGAAACTTAGCTGCGGAGCAGCGTAGATTCAGGGCCAGACACGTCACGACGACGTTGACGACGCGGGCACTGAACAATAACTTTGACTTCATTTGTCCTGCTTTCAGGCGAGAATATGCTGTGCTACTGATAGGCATGTGTATAAAATTTCCGTGGACCTCGTTAGATTCTGTTTAGCAGTTTGTTATGTTTAGCAAGGCACATTGGACAGGTATTGCACAGCACAGTTGGATGAATAAATTGAAATTAATTAGCTGTACGACCACCTAAAGGTGTAATTAGCATGAAGATATGCTTTTGACATTAATCTACTTGTCTAAGTCAAGAACAATTATATCAAATGTTTAATTGTGTCCTTAATGCTTCAGATAACAGCGTACGAACAATTTGTTGATAGCTCGTCCTAAATTGTTAGACAGTGCCCTCGTTGTCTGTCACCCTCTGCGCTCCCATAACTACAGTGCTTTCCAGTTGTGATGTCGTACCAGCTACTTCGATTAATGCTCCTAGTGTAAACTACACAAAGCCACTTGTCTCCACGCACATTACGAGAACAGCGCCCTTAGGTAGTCTTTCCGGCCTTTACGCGCGTTCGTGCAAGAACTTTGATGGTATGAGGCTCGCGTGTAAGTCGCTGCTTTTTCTCAGTATTTTGTGAGGCCACAGTCACAGCGGTGAGCACAAGTCTATCAAAATCCTCTTCTAATGATGTTCAAGCTGCGTAAAGAGTGTTCGGAATGAACCTTACACTCTAGCTGCAGTACTAAAAAGTTGATCAACGGCATTAGAGGCAAGTTTTAAGCGCAAACTAGAGTTGATAAGCCACAACTAACTGCTGGCACCATGTTAAGTAACAGCATTTTAGGTGAGCCTATGTCAATACCCGTCCATGTTCCTCGTGAAAATTTAACTTTGCCCTCTCTTTATGCACTCAGAATCAAAAAAGGAAGAAACTCAGAAAATTAGGGAAAAACTCCGATCCTCGTCGCATTCCTAAATCAGTATTTTCTAACTGCTGTAAGAGAGAACGGAAACATTCGTACTGTTTAAGAAACTGACTCAGTCATTGCCGGATCAAATTTTCAATGTGTAGTTTCTCAGCCTGAAGCTCCTTAGTATCCAAGAGTGTTACATGGAGAATCCAGTGTTTAATAGCTGGAGTTCATGACAAGCATCTTCTAATTCTCGATTACGGATAACTTCTCAATCCAGTCACAATTTGGCATAATGTAATGTCCAAATTAGTTCTGGCGCTGCAAATTAAGTAATACCCCTTAAGTCGTTACCCCTTTGTAATACCGTCTTGTGATCTTTAAGGTAATAAACTGGGATTAAATTAGCCTAGTTCTAACAATTTTCTTTTGGGGGGAACGTCGGAGACAAGGTTTCTTTAATCAGTGCGTCTATTGACGGTTCTCACGGGCATAGTTTTCACTGCAGCTAATCACCTCTCAATATTGAAAATGCATTCTCCTCTTTCTTATTCCATTAACGTACACTCAAGTTTCATGCCTACGCTTGGCTCATGCATCAAGAACGAGTTCTTGCACGTGGCTGACTAGAAGTTCCAGCTGAGTGGTTTTTCTGGATTCCGGTACGAGCCACTTAGGAACAAGAATTATTGTTAATTTACTTGGTTCTTGTTTTAGCTAGACATTTAATGTATTCGATACTTTAAGGTATGCAAAATTTTATTTCACATTCAGAAATACTGAAAAAAAGACAGTGGCCTTGAGCTTCATATGTGAGGATTGAATTAAATGTGCAAGCTCTACGCGTAGCTTTCTTTGTTCATTTCACAGGCATTATCTCTATCTCACTTAATGACGACTAAAATATTTTTCATATGTCAATACTCTTGCATTTCTGTGCTAATTTTTTTGTTTTCAGTCCACCAAGGTATTTGAACTTGAGCTGGACGTAATAAAAAATGCTTAAGACTGCAATTCGAGCTCGTCCGTTTTCTTGCTACAAGCTTTTTTTTTGCATTCGTACTTTTAGAAATCGTAAAGAATTAGTTTTCATCGTTTCATCATTATCGCCTTGTGGTGTGAACAAAGAAAGTTTAAGCTACTTTTGAGCTTATTTTTAAACTGAAGTTTCAAGTTACGTCTTTTTAAGCGTACCACTATTTTTTTCAATGAACGAGTCAAAAAGATGGTAAATCAACTTGTATTTTGTTTTTTATGAGGAGCTGCGCACATGTTCCCTTAATAATCTTTTGATTCATTTAACAGCGAAGAACTACACAGAACCACATACTCACAAAGACAGGCGCACTTTAACCTTGTTGCAAGAACGAGGTCGGCCTTTGATAAACGGGTTTTTCTTGCAAGCTTAGTATTATTTTATCCCAGCGCAAGAGTTTCGGTGGCTGCATGCACATAAGTATTTTAAAACCGCATGGCTCAACTTATTCATATGTCAGAGCTGGTAAGTCATATCTGGTAAGCACTGATTTGTCTCCTCTTGTGTTGCTGATGCTCGTGATGAAGTTGTCTAGTTTTTACGGTACAATGTAAAAATGGGAACCAAAAGCATGCAAAAACAACGCCTAATGCTTATGAAAAACCAACCTTCCTGCTCTGTGCATAGTAATTAATAAAAGGTTACTGTGTAGATCACACAAAAATCATACTTGTGACATTTTTACATTGTACGTATTCTGGGGCGCCACCATATATCGTATCTTTTGCAGTGCCTTTTAAAAATATTTATATTAGCTTGAAAATAGGCACTGGATGTCCTTCCAACAAGTGCCCCTTATGTTTAACTCAAACTCTGATCAGCAGTAAAAGCACGTGACCAAAATTCAGCCTTTTATTTACTTTCCTATTGCTCAAGTCAAGAAATGTTGTGTCTCATGACGCGGCAATAAAGTTTCGGCCCCTATTTGTCGTATTTTTATTCAGAACAAGAAAAAAATAAAACTCACTGAAAAGCATCTGTAGAACACGTATTGCCGTCTGAAGCGTTCTACAGATACACGAGCAATGTTGTTAACCACTACTGTGACCATCCTCGTGTAAAGTTCCACTGACAGTAGTCTTCCTACGAACACTCTTTTGGCCTCCTTGCGAATATACGCAGCAAAATTAATTTGCATGTGCAAGTCTCTGAACTGAAAGGGCGAAGACGGCTTCGCGTCTTTGGCGGCGCCTTAAAATGCGCGCATGCGAGCGCATCTTTGTGAAAGTCTTGCCGTTGTCTGGCCAGATCCTGACCCAGGAAGACTGGAACGTTGTGCTGTTCAACGGCATGGAGAAGACTTCTCCATGGGCGGCCCTCTACTTTGTGGCGCTCATGACGTTCGGAAACTATGTCCTGTTCAATCTTCTCGTGGCCATCCTCGTCGAAGGATTCTCAGCCGAGGTGCACATCTTAATCAACCTCTCACTTTGTTACTCTCTGTCTTGATAGCTCTCGATGCCTAAATCTCATTCACTGTGAAATGTTATGGCATCTGATTAAGCTCATTCATTTTTTTCTGTTGTCGCGTGCTATTTTACAGCGCAGCTGTTATAGACAGTTTTAGCTTAGCGTACGCAACGCCTTAGCGTACGCAAGGAGTTTGCTCGCCCGCTTCGGAATAAGTACACGTCGCCGCTGGATTCTCCGAAGCAATAGCTCGATCAAATGGTAGCGGTTCGCTTTTATTTCGCCTACTTTTGCCCACACGTAGCGGTATAAGCGATAACTAGCCCCTGTTTTTCAGATAATTTGGCGATTTTCAAGCTCCTAGGCCTAACTAAATGCAGTGTGTTTTCCTCGTAGCAATGATACCTGGCGAAGCACCTTTCTAGCTTTTAGCCAGTTCTTACATTTTCTTCGATTTGCATAGTTTTTATTCTTGGAACAAAAAAGGCTCCCAATGCACTCACACTAGTTATCAGTAATCACGGCTGAAATTTTCTTCAACCGAGCGTTGATGTGCTTTGACGTCTTGTCACTAGATGGCGCTACGTGCGCCTGAGGGACGCTACGGCTCGGCCAGCTAAAACCATACTTCGGAGCGGACAGCGTAACGCACGCAGCGCCGTAGCGCTTTGCGTACGCACAGCTAAAACTGTCTAATGGCCCGTCTGCGGGCTTAGCGGCGTCGCTGGTGTGGCCGTAACTGATCACGTGACAACCGTTTACACGTGCCTTGCGCGCCCTTCTGAGCAGTTCTGGGGAGAAGCGCCGTAACAGCCATGCAGCAGGTGGACACCTAAACTGTGCCGTGAAGGAAGGGGTGACAGGGACACAACTATGATACCCCATAATGCGTAATTACAGCGTATTTGTTTAAAACTCACAGCCCTATTGCCGAAGCGGAAGCGCTGCTCCGATTCTGACAAGACCCAGCTGTGATAGCTGCTTCAATACTCAACTCTGCATAGAAAAAAGTAATGAAGAACAAAACTTCTTCATTCTAACGCAAAGATCACCACAACAGCTGCGGTGTACTAATGCGCTTTTTTTTTCTACAGTGTATATTTTAAAGAAGTTCTTTTTTTTATCCTAGGCAAGCGAATTTGCCTCCATCATAAGTCTGTCAGCATTCAGAACTGTCTTATACCCCGCAATGAAGCGACCATGGTTTTAGTGCATTAAAGTCCCGCCCAGAATTACCAACTCTAAGGGCTGCATTACTTCGGTGCTTTTATACGACTGCACAATACTTTTTTTTTTCGGGCGGCTTTGTCATAACTATCTTAAGCCTGCGTATACCAGATATTACGAGGATTATGTTGAAACAGTAACCTGAAAGAAACTTCTAGAGCTTCTTGTACCTATGGTTTTTTTAGTATAGTGCTAAGCGTGATTTCTCAAGAATTAAGAGTTCTGGGAAGTAGGCATGCATATCCCGCATGAAACAACCGTAGTTGTTTCACGCTTACCTGTTGTCCTTATAAGTCAGCACTTGCGTAGTTCTGTTCTATCTTTGGACGTCGTCGTTCAGCGCTTCTTTATGCTCACGTAAGGAAACGAACCCTGGTGGACGTGAGTGCGCACATAGGTCCACAGCTCCGCGAAGTTGTTTAGTTGGCAGGAGCACACAGTACTAATTCGCTGATCATTATGAGCTTCTTTTCCAGAATCGTATTTTGACTATGTTTTTATGAAGGAAAAACGCTAAGGCGCCCGTGTGCTGTGCGATGTCAGTGCACGTTAAAGATCCCCAGGTGGTCGAAATTATTCCGGAGCCCTCCACTACAGCACCTCTTCTTCCTTTCTTCTTTCACTCCCTCCTTTATCCCTTCCCTTACGGCGCGGTTCAGGTGTCCAACTATCCCTTCCCTTACGGCGCGGTTCAGGTGTCCAACGATATATGAGACAGATACTGCGCCATTTCCTTTCCCCCCCAAAAAAAAACAATTAAAAATGAATGCAGCTTATGAATATATTGGCCGTTTTCTAAGGTGGTTCAAGATAAACCTATGATTTGCTTATTACATGTGACAGAAGCATCCTGTCTCGAGCACAAGACACTTCACATGAACACAAAAAAAAATGTACTTGTGTCATTACTATCCTTGTTCGGTCCATAAACGGCCTTTCAAACCCTTTGAGCGTTGCAGGTAAGCAGGTAAACGACTTCCGTGTGTCAATATACCAATGCTTTTTCCACCCAGACAACTATTTTACACTTTAGGCGTGAGTAAAAAAAAAACAAGGAATTTCGCAAAGTCCCATCTTCCACAGCAGCTTCTCCCCAGACACTTGTACGTGTGGTATGGAAAATAAATGCCAGCGCTGAACAGTGTCTATGCTTTAGTGTTTCGCTGACTCGTAATCATATAGTAAAAAGAGCGAAGATTTCATGAGCAAAATACGCCTACGACCGTGTGATACTACTACTGTCGAGAACTGTTCTATGTGCTGTCTTCACGATACATATAATGTAAGTGCTACTCTAGCAGCTGCCAAGAAATGGTGTCCAGCACTACCGCGATATCATGAGGACCGTCCGATCCTGCTTTTTCCAACCTAACCTCGTGGATGCATTCGTGGTGCGTGCGTGCGTGCGTAATGTCATAATTATAATTGGTTTTTTGGGGGAAAGGAAATGGCGCAGTATCTGTCTCATATATCGTTGGACACCTGAACCGCGCCGTAAGGGAAGGGTAAAGGAGGGAGTGAAAGAAGAAAGGAAGAGAGAGGTGCCGTAGTGGAGGGCTCCGGAATAATTTCGACCACCTGGGGATCTTTAACGTGCACTGACATCGCACAGCACACGGGCGCCTTAGCGTTTTTCCTCCATAAAAACGCAGCCGCCGCGGTCGGGTTCGAACCCGGGAACTCCGGATCAGTAGTCGAGCGCCCTAACCACTGAGCCACCGTGGCGGGGCTGCGTAATGTCAAAAACACCATCTTCGTACTCATTTACTGTAAAAAAAACTAATGAATATCGGGCAGCTTCAGGTTTAAGGGAGAGAGGTGAGTACAAATGGAACATGGATGAGATATAATGTGTGAAAAGCTAGAGGCCAATTATAGCACGACTGGGTTCAGCTCACATGTTTCCGGACTCATGATTTCACACCTTACGAGACACCTTGCACTCTTACTTTTCTGCTCGCAGTGTACGTAGATTGGGAGCGTTTCCGAAGAAGTTGTTCTGATAGAAGGAGTACGGCTTCACGCCATGATAACAATATGAATTTAATTGGCGCTCTGTTATGCACTCTTCGACGACATGATCATGGCACACCCCGAGCAGACAACAAAGAGGTGGCCACGGGCACATGCTGTCGTTCTCCATTTGTCTCTCCCTGTCTCCCTCACCCGTCGTTTCTCTCCTACGCGAAAGACTTGCAGTGCCGCTGTCATTTGACATCAGAAAACCCCCAGGTGCTTTGGGTGAAACTTGTAATGTCATAAGTAGACAAGCTTGACATACATGAGTGAAACTGAAGCAGATGCCGAGGAGTAATAAACGTTCAGAGATGACAACATTACGCAAAAATGCATGGTAACTCGATACTGGTAAATTAAAAGTAGTGGCTATTTTATCATAGGCACAAAACGTTCAACACAACACTAAGGCCTGTGTTGAAAAGGCAGGATGACTTCCCTTCTGAAAAAAGCTCAATGATTCAATAACCTCATACAGGTTTTGCCATTCATGTATACAGCTATCATAAAATATCATGAATTTATCACATTTCATGACATAAGTATGATATGCCTTTGATATTTTACGATAAATCTTGTATGTTGTTATTGCATAATACAGCTTTTTTTCACTACGGTTTAACGTGTCTAATCAGATATCACTAGCTTGCGAAGAGAAGCCAGTTTGGTGGAGCAAGGAGGTAGTATAAAAGCTGCATGTCGACCCCTCAAATTCGCTCTTTTTGAATCCTCCGTATCAAATTTCTGAACGCTGCTTGATATTCTAGTGCGCTTCTGGAGCTATACAGAGGTTCCGTGAATCGCTGCACAGACTGGCTGCTGAGGTGCTAGAAGGGCGCGATTTCGTGGGCAGAGCACGTTTCGAGAGTGTTTACAAATGTAGCCCATAAAGGGTATTTCAGCAGCGCTTTAAAGGATTCTGTCCGCATCATCCATCCATGCACGTTGCCTCACACTCGTGTCATCGCTCTAGTGGTTGGGTTTAACTCTCGTCTGCTGGGTCGCAGGGTGACCGCAAGAAGAGCACGGAGGCTTTGAAGGACACTGCTGACACAGAGGCAGACGGCAATAAAAAGTGCGCCTCACAGGACGCTGAAGATGACCCAAAGGACAACATCATGAAGGGTACGCCTTGGTGACTTTATTCCGATAGCCATAGAAGCCTCGTCGGAAATAAAATTTGTCGTCGGAAGCTAAATTTATTTATTTATTTATTTATTTATTTATTTATTTATTTATTTATTTATTTATTTATTTATTTATTTATTTATTTATTTATTTATTTATTTATACTGCTAATCTCATTTGGGACTGTTGCAGGAGGGCAAAATAGGGTTAGTAATAACAGTTCAAAAAATACATCATTTTCGTGAATATCGGAAAATAGACAACTAATAGTAAGGGTAAAGCAAAGGCACTGGAATTAACTATGGAAATACAACCAAAAATACAACAACGCAGAATAGCAATACAACGAACTGTATCGTAACCATATCGAAACAATGCAAATTAATCTCACAATAGGCGTCATGGCAGAAGTTACATCGCAATAGTTCCGAAAACAATACTGGTAGTCTGTGTATACCTGAACAAAGTTAACATTAAAAAGGCACACAGAATAGGAAGCAATATTAGCAACACAGAAAACACACACACACACAAATATTTGCTCATTAAATACCGAGCTCTCGATAGCAGCGCTGAACTTTCCTAACGATGAGCTGCTAGTTATGGAAGGGTTTATACTGTTCCATTCACGAGTGGCAAACGTAAAAAATGAGTATTTGAAGCAGTCAGTGTGGAAAGGGTACTCGTTAAGTGTATTAGAATGTTTGTGACGCGTCGATCTTGCTTTAGAAAAGGAAATATATTTAGTAACGTCAAGTTTTAATTGCTGGTGGATTAGCTGATACATCATCTTGTGTCGCGCGAGTTTACTACGTATTTGGAGTGTTTGTATCCCCTCACGTTTCATTATTTCTGTTGGTGAGTCAGTTGTTTGGTATTTGTTAAATATAAATCTGACAGCTTTTCTTTGAACTGCTTCGAGTTTGGCAATATTTTGATTAGTATGAGGAAACCAAACGACGTTACTATATTCTAAGACAGCTGATTGGCTGGGGAAAAGCGACGTCAGCAGACATGAGCATTCCCACTGGCTGCATGGAAGTGGCGCCTCTTCCGGTGAAGTCATCAACAGCAGCTTATGCTGGCTCATTGCCAATATATAATGAAATTACGTGTCCTTGTGACTGTTAGTATGGGTGGGTTCAGCGGTGGCACTGCGAAATGGAAGCCTAAAGTTGTCAAAGCTTGTGTCACAGTTATTATTTGAGCGCATAAACGGGTAGCTTACCTACAAAAGGAAAAAAAACTGATGTAGTGAAAAATCTATTATCCGACTATCAAAGAGCTGCACGAAAGCACTTACAATCCATTAGCCGTGCCAACTGAAATACGGTCCTTATGGCTTTGCTGCTTGGCTGTGAAGAAAGTGTCCCGACGGTCGAAATCCATTTGCGGTAAGTCACAACTAAGGCTTCCATTTCTTTGGTACAAGCTAAGGTCTATAAAAACACTATCAAGATGAGAAAGTTCAAAACATCTACTGGACGTGTACATGACATCGGGTTGTTCATAACTGCTACTTTTACGGTTTTTCTTCCCTATCTGCTCGTAATATCTATGGACGCCGCAGAAACCTCCTGACTCAAATAATATATTTCGTTTCATGCCATGTCATTTATTTCTGAATTAGGATATCAAACATATTCGAATAAAATACTGTTTCATAACCCAATCCAATCAAGTCAGCGTAGAAATATAGCATGCGCTGCAGCTCCATGGATGAAAAAAATATCACAAAGCCAGGCATATTTGTGTGATATGTTCTCACATGAGCATGAGAGTTCTGATTAGCAGAAAAAGAGCTAAGAGTAAATCAGAAGTGCATAGAGGTTAATTAATGATGATGTCAGAAGCCAAAATTTGAGGTTAGGCAGGGTTGACATGCTGACGGACTGCGCCTTTCAGAGACGCGGATGTTGTCCCAGCCAGCAGCGTGCGGTTGCAGAACAGAAGGGATGGACGAGCCGGGACCTTTACCCTACGTACCACCCATCATCACACGAACAGCAGCCACTCCTCAGGTACGCCATCCCTCGCAGAAGCGTTTTCTTTTGTCCAGCTGTTTAAAGACCCCAGGTGGTCGAAATTATGCCGGAGCCCTCCACTACGACACCTCTTTCTCCCTTTCTTCTTTCCCTCCCTCCTTTATCCCTTCCCTTATGGCGCGGTTCAGGTGTCGAAATTATGCTAGAGCCCTCCACTACGGCACCTCTTTCTCCCTTTCTTCTTTCCCTCCCTCCTTTATCCCTTCCCTTATTGCGCGGTTCAGGTGTCGAAATTATGCCGGGCCCTCCACTACGGCACCTCTTTCTCCCTCTCTTCTTTCCCTCCCTCCGTTATCCTTTCCCTTACGGAGCGGTTCAGGTGTCGAAATTATGCCGGGCCCTCGACTACGGCACCTCTTTCTCCCTTTCTTCTTTCACTCCCTCCTTTATTCCTTCCCTTACGGCGTGGTTCAGGTTTCCAACGATATATGAGACATATACTGCGCCATATTCTTTCCCCAAAACCAACCAATCTGCGCCATTTTCTTTCCCCAAAACCAACCAACCAACCAATGTCCATATGTTTAACATTTATAGCTAGTACACCTTAGTCTCATCGGAACTGTGCAGTAACAAGAAACGCACATTCCACATAAAGCAACAACGTCTGAAAACAGTGACAGCCATGGGACCCACAACAGTACCTTTAAGATATTCTCAATGAACCCGCTTCATCAGTGACAGTAAGAGCATATCCTCATTCCAATATGAGCAGAGATATCCCTGTGGTTGTTGGCAAGCTTACGCAATTCTTAACCATGTGTAGGTGTCAGATCAGTTGAATATACAAAAACCTACTCTAAAACGTAATTACACAGCCAGTTATTTGCAGTCAGCACCTGTGCACACAAAAGCTAGCTTCATTGTGACCTACGATGCAAATTGTTGCTTGTAGGTTCAGCTTCTATGCTGTCAAAAATGTTTGCCGGGCACTCCAAACACTCTATTTTCTGTCTGAGCGAGAAACTTAAGGTCACTACACATGACTATCGCCAAGTTGGCGCCATACTTATAATGAATGTCATGGACAACAGGGAACAGCACCAAAGTTCCAGAACCAGACTGTTTGTTTTAAGAGACATTTAGTGTCATTGCACTAGCAACCCAACCCATGTAACCCAAGCAAGACGGACCAGTTTCATGTTTGCCCACATGGCGTCGTACTTGTTTCTTTGCTCTTTCGTCCTTGTCCCATCGCACAGTCTTAACTTCCCTTGATTGTCTGGAAATCAAAGCTGCAGCCTAGAGCTGCGCAGCAGCAGGGCACAGCTTCTGAGACTGCTGAGTGGGTGAAAAAATTGTTGATGCTTTCTCCCAGGGCTCCCCGAGTGCAACCCTGGAGCTGCCCACACGAGAATTCGGCAACCGACTGTCCCCACTCACAGCGTTGCACGTTTTGCCATCGTCGTCTTCTCACTCATCAGAAACTTCTGGACGAGTCACGGTACATGTCGTTACTGCACTTTTTCTAGAGTTGACACATTAGCACCTCTGGGTGTCGTTGTTGTGCACTTATTTTCTGTCGCAATACGTACCCAGCAAAATGTTCTAGCTAGCTCTGAGATTCGCTGGAAAAACTATGCGTGCCACAGCTTCTTCAGTGTTGCGCAGCACGCACAGCGACTACTGCAGTTGTCTAACATGAGGCCGGTGCTTGTAATACCTCTTGCTGCATTTTTTGCACAGCACACTTTTGTGTGGACGGCCTTTTCGTTTGCCTAGTAGGCAAATCAAGCAACAACTGCGAGAAACATATGCGCACTGTTTTATTATAGCAAAATATCATAAAAAAGTAATAAAGAACGTATCGTGCGTGTAAAAAAACAAAGGCATGTATATAGTGCGTGTAAAAAAACAAAGGCATGTATGTATCCACTGCGTTTTGAAATTGTGCATTCATGTGCATATCGCTCAACGTTTTTTTTTTGTGAGCATCTTCCGTAAGCGGAAAAACATAAATGCCCTAAATAGAAAAGACCACACGCTTAGTTGTTCACTCAAGGATACCGCTGTGCGATGTTTAATTTGTTTTAACATGACGTCATCATCGCAGAGGCTGTACGTAGAACTCAGGGAGACAAACAGCAAAGCTGGTCTACTCTAAAGCTGTACAAACTGTCTGCAAACGGCAAAGCTGATGATAGACACCTTTGGCGTACCGTGTACCGTGTTGCTGTTAACGGTACCGGAGTACCGAGAGCCCGCGCGCAGCCAGTGAGTGTGCGCAAATCGCCTTGACGGCACCAGATGGCGCCAGGCACCCGGCAGTTGTAGGGTGCCTCGATGCCAGCGCCGGGTGGAGACAACTTAAGCGACGCCGCCATGTTGAATCCCAACTGGCCTTTCCCGTGTACTGCGAAATGCTCGACTGGAAGCCCAGTGTAGCTCTCGCTGCAAAAGGCCGTTCAAGTTAAAGCACTTTGAAGCGCGCCGAGAGCATGAACGCTGAACCCGTGTTATTCAATATGGCGGCGCCGCTGAAGTTGTCTCCACTCCGGCGGCGCTGGCATCGAGGCACCCTAGGCCGCTGTAGACAGCCTACATGCCGACATGTAGGCTCCCTAGGCAGCTGCGTCCGCGATTGCCGCACCCGGACCAATGAACGCGCACGGACAGGTGGTGGGCGGGCTCCCGGTATTCCCGTAACGATAACGCTAACGCGGTACACTGGACGGTAAAGGTGTCTGCGTTAGTCTTCGTTTGTAGGGAGTTACTCGTGCTGCTTGAAGCAGTTCCAACTTCAACTTCCAAGCACCGAACTTTACACAGCCCTTGTATCTTTCCCGTCAGCCCTCTCCGGCTCCGACGCCGCAGCTTTCCCGCTCCCCGAGCAATCGCAGCTCGTCTAGCAGGGCGGCCGCCACTGGGGGCGCTGGAGCGGCTCTGTTGCCCGTGCCGCGACAGGCCAGCGCCTTTGTTCGCAACGACGTGCCGAGTCCTAGCAACGGGCGCCGCAGAAGGCGCAGTTGTGTCAGTCCAGCCCCGCCCCTGGCACGAAGGGTAAGCGACGGCTAAGCGCATGCACAGAGACAGGGTGGCACTTGTAGCAGAGAAATATTTGCGCCTGAACTTGCATATTGTTTTCTCATACGAAAAGCCTTTACTGAGTTGCAACTTCATTGCACTGTTGAAACGAAGTACAAGATAATAAATACATTATATCTTATAAGATAAAATGCAGCTGCAAAAATCTTTAACGCACAACGAGCAGCTGGGATGATCACTGGTGTATTTGCCAATTTATACTGCCATTAGCTTTCGGCAACGGCAGTCCAAACGAACCGGTCAGCAAAATGAGGCTGTACAGAGCTGTATGGTCAGAATACTCAACAGCGCTGCTTCGGGACAGCACCGTCATTAGGTCGTTGAATGTTCTATCACATGTTTTTTTTTATTTCCAGGGAAGGTGCATTTAGCTGTTTTGAAACTTCAGCTGCTTACGTCTTTTTTGTAACGATACATTTAGCAGTTTATGTGTTAAAGCCTGTATTGAACAATGAAGTCCACCCCTTCAAGGTCTGCATAAGGATGGTTCTACTTCATTACATATGTGTGCATCTTTTTGTAATGATACATTAAGCAGCTTATGTGTGAAAGCCTGTACAGAACAATGAAGTCCAATCCATCAAGGTTGCACAAACATGTTTCTACACCATTACATTTGTGTAAATATATGCAATTTCATGCAAGTGCAAGTGTTTAAAATCTGTTCTAGTGTAAGCTGCAACATAAGTATGTACCCTGCGCGCGTGCTTGTTAAATTGGCTTTTTAATGAAACTTAAACTTGGCTTTTGAGAGAGTTCAGACAACTGCTAGTTTTTGAGCACAGAAACTTCAAAGGAACATTCGAGTAATATGTTATTATTACTAGTTTATCTGACTGGAGCTGCATTGCCTGCTGGTGAAGGTCTTCCTTTATCTTCTTGGCTGCGTGCCTTTGTTTGTTTTTTGTATGTCCATTTCTGCTGCTGCATGATATTGAGCGGCTTTGTGAAATGTAAGTCTTGTTTTGCTCATGTCTTTAAGCAGTGATCAGCTCTGAGTCGCAGCTCTTGGTGTCAACCTGTGCAGACGCTTTGCATGGGTGTGCGTGGTTCCGCCATGCCTGCACAGTTCTTCTGATACCAGGGGCTGCCACACTACTGCAGTAACCACGTGACTTTTTTTAACAAAGTCTCTTACGGATGGCTAATAGGCTCGGCTGTTTGCATTTCACTTCACTGCGGACCTCCACGAAGGACCGATAATAATAACTGGTTTTTGGGGGGAAAGGAAATGGCGCAGTATCTGTCTCATATATCGTTGGACACCTGAACCGCGCCGTAAGGGAAGGGTAAAGGAGGGAGTGAAAGAAGAAAGGAAGAGAGAGGTGCCGTAGTGGAGGGCTCCGGAATAATTTCGACCACCTGGGGATCTTTAACGTGCACTGACATCGCACAGCACACGGGACCAACTCACTGTTTTCGCTTGCAGGACAAGAATCATGTTACTGAGTGGCACTGAATCACACAACCAATAGCTAGTCTGTAGCGTTTTAATTCATCACGTGACGCAGTGCCTTTGGTCACGTGATTCTCAGTCCAAAGACGGTAACAGAAGTATGGTCTTCGTGTAAATCTACATATCGATAGTCCTTTAAGGCCCACTGAAGGATTAGTCCATTATTGGTCTACTGCTTAAGGTGGTAGGGTCAATAAACCTCAAACATTTGCAAGCAACGTGGTTACTTCAGCAGTGCACCATATCCGCCATGGCTGTGTCTTGCGGCGCAACTTTGAATTCTGTGTATGCCTTGCATGTGTGCCTTGTGTATTTTTTCCACCTTTGCCTTCTTTTCTGTTTTCTCGAGCTCTTCCTTATGTTTGCGACACAAGCACAACGCTAGTGGCGCCACTGAGTCAGGCTGTTAAGACTCATGTAAGCACCAACAAATGTTCGCCACAAGTGCAAGCGATCAAAAAAAAAAAACGACTCCCTCACTAGATCTCCCCCTAGTGTATTCAATTTGCCCAATTACAAAGTCATTCCTTTCAAACATCAGTCACTCAGAAAATCATGCCTTCCAATACAGTAGACAACTGCGATAAAACGGGCACAATGCGTATCTTCAGTAACTTCAACGATCTACCTCTTCCTTCATCTCATTGTCATTTTATTGCACTCTTCGAACTCTTTACATGCATAAAGCTGACAGGCTTTACGACGCTTTTAGAGATGAGGGTAACATAACGAGCCTAGCGACTCCACATTTTGTCAGGAAATAAAAGTAGCACAGTAGCGAAAATTTCGTACGGTTTATTGCTTTGCTACATAAGCAGGGCCCGTGGATCTTACTGACGGCAATGTTCACCACTTTATAATTGAGTCGAAGCTTTAACTAGGCTATACCGATGA
This sequence comes from Amblyomma americanum, assembly GCF_052857255.1. Taxonomy (NCBI): domain Eukaryota; kingdom Metazoa; phylum Arthropoda; class Arachnida; order Ixodida; family Ixodidae; genus Amblyomma; species Amblyomma americanum. The sequence continues at coordinate 34,214,510 of NC_135504.1, forward strand.
GACCAGCACGACAACTGCACAAAGTAATCATGCTCACACCACTCCGGGTGCTTCTCACATGCTTCACTCATGCTTTAACCATGATCCACTCATACCTCACCAATGCTTCACTGAGCGCAACACCCAACGCTTACACTGTTCATTAATGTATGTCCACAGCAAATTTTTGCATTTGGTCTGCGCTCATTTTTCTGCTTGTCTTTTGGCTGTGTGCATTTTCAAATGTCGTCTTTTCTCTCTCTCTCTTTTTTGATGTGATGTGCTTGGAGCCTCTTTGTGCTCCTATCACAAAGACGCTTGGAGTTCTGTGAACCCGTGAGTGTATCAAGCAGGCAGTTCGCGCTCTGTCATGTGCATGGCTGTGCCATCTTTTCGCTTTGTTTTTTTTGCTCCAGCTCTTGAATCCTATTTTTTCTTTTGCTTTTTTACACTAAATGGCGAACCCTAGCGCCAAGAACAAGATCTGGCAACTTCTGCCTCTGGCATAGGTGGTCTTGGAAGAATCTTCGCGCTGCCTTTTTTAATGTCGTTTACAGCATCTTGGCGTTTTCAGAGCGAGATAATGCGATAACCAAGACAAACAAACTTACTAACTCTCGCACGTAACAATACCTGTATTCCGACTTTCGTCGTTTTTGAAACGGTCGTTTTCGGCGACACCCGTTTGGTCGAAATGCCGGAAGAGGATGTGGCGGCTCGGATGCAGCGAAAAGTGTCAAAGAAACCGAAGGCGAGGTCACACACCTAGCGAACGCTCCCATAGAAGATGCTCAAGGAGCTCAATGAGATAAATAGCCAACACAGCGGCGTGCTCTGAAGCGGAGTCTCTCGCTGTGGAATGAACTCGTCGGTGTTACTGCGTTTTTCGGCACGTCAACCCGCTTTCAGTTAGGTACAAAGCTTTCGCTTCAGTAACAAATTTTATGGACCATAAACTTGGCCTGTCTTTTTTTTTTCGTTGGACAACTGGGCAGCTCTTAGGCCTAAAAAAGAACAATGTTTTGTTGCAGAAATTGTTCACTTTATGAAAACCAGACGGCGCCACTATAACTGGAGGCGCCAATGAGCATGCGTGCGCTTCTGGCCATGGTGAACCACTGAAAACGTCGTTTGCGAACACTTCCCACGGCTTCATGAATAGAAACACAGCAAGAAATTTTTAGCTCATACCTCTCATTTATTTATTGCAGGAAAAAAACTCCCATCGGCGGCATCTTGTGGTTCTTGCAGTGCCTGCATAAAAGGAGTGCAAAATCCAAATTACCGTCTGCCCACATGTCCGATCGCAGCAGCAACTTACGTTTAGCGACGTTGCAGACGGGAAGTCGTCACGGCGACTTGCTGGCTCAGCACAGATGCAAGCGTGCATTGTGTAGCGAGTGAGTTTATGCCACAAATCATTTCCGGTCCTTCTCCCCTCCAGCTATATGATAAATGCCGTGTTGTGCGGAAAAGCTAGCTGCCTGTTTACCACCGGCGATCGGCGGCTGCTGCGTCCGCCATCTGTCACTGCAAGACGTGCCTAGTTGCGCACATTAATTGTTGGCGCGAAAGCACTATTATGATGCGTCAACCCCGAGCAAGATCTTGTGATGTTGGTATACTTGCGGTGTTTGCGGGCTTGTGCAAAATTAAATAAATAAATAAAAATAAATGAAATAAATATCCGCGACTGGGATTTGATCCCGCGGCGGCGCGAGCAGATCAGCTTCGCTGGCTACTGCACGAGAGCACTAGAATATCGCTGCAGTTTTTTTCTTCTTTATTTTATGAAAATAGTGCGGAAAAGAAGAATCTAAGCACGCTTACGCCACAAAACACCAGGCCAGCATACCTCTGCGCGTCCCCACCTTCCCAAACATTGAAAGTCTGGCTCCTCCAGAGACTAAATAGTCCAAGCAACATAAATAGATCATATGGCACGCCACAGTTTTTCTCCACAGGCAAAAAATGGATACTGTAGGGTGTGATATCAATGCCCTTCTTAATTGTTCATTGTAATATGTCCCAGAAGAACACAGCATCATTGCACAGAATAAAACAGTAATCAATGGTATCTGATGTTTTGTGCAGGCGGCAATTCACCGTTCATGGCACAAACATCTCCTTAGCATGAAGCCATGCCCTCACAGGCAGCGTCGATGTGTACAGTTTAAAGAACGTTTTTGCAGCAGAGGAAATGCACATTCGCCTAACACGTTTCAAAACACTGGTGTCAAGGAACTCAAAAAAAAAGTTGCCGATACAATGGCACAGGAAACACATACTCTGTAAGTGCCTGAGTCATCTGCCTTCTGGAGAGGCTCTACAGGCAGTCTAAAGAAAAGCGCACGGTGAGGAAATTGAAGGTGTCAGCAACTTCCTATAGGAATCTCCATAAAGGCCCCTCACGAGTGTGTCCAGTCGCAGCCGAACACGTCTCGTGTTAAAATGCAACACACACTCGTGCTGTGCATTGCACGTGTGCTTCAACTAATACTACCATCAATCTAATATTCGCGCTTTGAGCTATATGGCGGTAGCGACAGAGAGATGTTCGTTGTGTGCGTTTGGTGTGAACAACGTTGTGGCAGAAACACGACACCAGAGCAATACGCATTGACGTTGGCAACTGGAACATAAGCCGCCGGCGTGCATTTGGTAAATTAGCACTGACGGTGAAAAAATTGAACACGCACACAACTGGCCCCCTGGGTCAGTGGACACCTCAATCAGGCTTTCAGGTACGTGGCGCTGGTGTCCACCCGCAATACATTGTGCTTTCGCAACAATATTTCGTGCTTAGCAATGCTAAACAGCCAGCCATTTTTTTTTTTGTGTAGCTCTGGCAAATTTACGGTGCACGAACGAGTATCTGAAATATTTTTGCATTTATTGAAGTCCACTGGGTGAATGAAGTGCCTTTTTATTACCCATTTACTTTGGCATTTGATGCGCAGCTAAAAATGCGGCTATTTTTTTTCTTTTTCCGTGTTATTTTTATTGGCAAGGAGCAACAGTGCTGCTGGGCGTCTCGCTGCGTAGACGCTGCGTGCTGGGCGTCTCGCTGCGTCTCGTTGGGCGTCTCGCTGGGCGTCTCGCTGGAACGTAGGGACATCTTGCCACCGCTCATAGTCGCAACTGAACTGACATCCGCTTCCGGTGTTTCGACCAATCAGTAGTGGCTGAAAACGACGTTAACTCGGAACAGGGGTCCAGCTTGCAATGCCCGGACAGAGACACTCGTGCGCATGTTTGCGCGTTACAAATGCTACTTGCTTATCATGGTCGTAATTTAAGCTGATACAGGTGTGGTCGACTGGGCTAGTTTGTGATAGAATTGTGCGAGCAGAGGTAATGAATTTTGTACATTCGATGTGTCTTGAAACTTCAGCATGATCAATACAAACAGAAGCGTTGCAGAAACTCTACCTTAAGTAGCAGTACCAATAAGAGACCAGAAGGCTACGAACGCTTAATTAACGCTTATAACACTTGGCATAAGGATTATAAAGCCTATTCTAAGACTGTGCGCGCAGCAGATGCGTGTTAACTTCTGAAATATACTCTGATCTGTACTGATGTGCATAACAGACCAGTCACAGTGGCAAGGCGAGATCCTTTTTAATCGTATTTTTCAACGAAAAGATTTGCACAATATCAAGTTTAACGTATTATGCGGGTATATGTTTTGCTGTGTGCATTGTTGCTTTCATTTGTGCATTAAAAATCATTTTAAAATCCGGTATATATGTACTCTTCTATAGCAATCTGTAACCGTCTACAAATTTGTGCAATAAACAAAAATCGCCGTTTTTTTTCATAGGCAAACTGGTCAAACGTCTCATGCTCAAAACAAAACAATGCAGATCCGAGTTATAATTGGTCACCCTCCCTATAAAATAACGCCACCAAAGTTCTGCAGGGCAACCTCGTAATGTGTCTTTTTTATTGTGTTAAGGCTGTGTTAGACATGTCTTCTATCATTGTTTCTTTTTAATGACATTTTTCCGCCTTTGTTAGACGGAGTTTATAAAGCTAGCTCCAACAAAACTGAAGACACACGTTACCTATGAGGTAGGATGATTACCATTCGTGTAACGTTTACAAGTTGTTGAATGTCATGCTTTCCTCCTCAGCTTAGGCAACAAATGCGACTTGGTGGTCAGGGCGATGCCTTGACACCTTCTCTGCTGTAGTCCTAGTTTCTTGCTGCTTAAGCTCCTTCGCATTAACCAGACTGTAGAATTAGAGCTCGGAATCTTATCATCCTTCATCTACCCATCAACAAAGTCTTCTCATCACGTATGCGCGGGAGAGTTCAAGCTTGCGACAGATGGAAGCTCCACGTTGGAAGAGTGCAGACAACTGAGCGGCGCCACTGGCGTTGTGCGCACGCGTCCCTACTCCCCTCCTGTAGGGTTCCCCTCCGCCGTCGCCTCCCGGCAGTCCCCTAATCAAACTCCACCGCCAGGGAAGCGGGGCAGCGAACGGTGGACGCCGTCGGTCTTCGGCAGACTCCGACACAGACTCGCTGCTGGAGGTCGAACTGCCTGGGTCCCAGGACACGTCGTGTCTGCTGGCCGCCTCGCCACCGCTCAACAATGTGACCGTCAGTCAGAAGTGAGTTCGAACGCGCTGCTTTCACTTATTCGTAGCTAACTGATGGCGTATACACGTTTTCCTTTATGGCGAGTGGCCATCTCTCCTTAAGCAACATTGAAGTGGATCAATGCAATGCTTTTGCTGGGTGTTAACTGAAGAGTTGGGCACGTGAATTCCTCCTGTTTCAGCGTTGTGATTGTGAGCCTTAAGTGACCTATGAGACTGAGTTCACATTTGTTTAATTAGCGGATGCTGAACGCATTTTATTAATGCGAAAGCATTTCTAGGCTGTGTCGGTGGGGTCGTGTCACCAAAACGTGTCCGCAGCGATTGTGACGTTCTTAGAAGAGATAGCATGAAACGAATGGTAGTGATCGACGGAGGATGATGCGGAAAAACATTGATGTCAATAGGATGTTTAGTTAATTAATTAGAGCCAATAATGTCAAAAACGTCGAAATCGCGCGGACGTCGATATAGTGAGTGGACGGTAAAACAGCCGCGGATGGCAAAATAGTGTAAAAATAGGCAAAGTGAAAATAAACTTTGAAATGAATTTAGATGTTTTCGATGAGTGATAATGAGACAAAAATGTTGATCAGCATAGATTAATTAGTTAATTAGAAACAAAATTCAATCGACGGTTGAATAGGCTGGACCGGTATATAGTAAGTGAACGGAAAAGCAACCATGGCACCAAACTTGAAAGCCCAAAATGAGTGATTGAGATGAAAAGAGTGTATAATCAAAGTAAAACTGGTTAATGAAGATAAGTAATTACGGAAATGGGAAAAAAAATCAAGAATTGAGTCGACGAGAAAGCAACTATGGCGCCAAATTTGAAAGGCGACAAGTGTCGAGGAGGCGTCGACGCTTTTGCATTCCTCCAATGCGAGTAGCCGCAGTAATCTCTAATTTCTTCTCAGATAGCGAAGGCAATCAAATGGACCTCCAAAGGAGCCAATCAACTGAATAGCACTGCAACGTCTTTAACGTTGCTTCAAGCTGTAACAATGTTCCCGTCGCATGAAAGTGTACCTGTTGCTAAATATTCCCGCATGAGACTAGTTGGACGTCAAAACACTTTAAGAAACCCCAGGTTTAAATCAATCCGGCGCCTTCTGCTACGTCGTTCCTTATCTCCATCGGTACGTTAAGCCTCTCATACCTCATACTACTGTCAGTTTGAAACAAATACGGGCATCTAGCGCCTGTAACAAGTTTTCCTGCATTCAAGACTACTGCGTAAGCAAAAATAATTTCCAGTACGTTGACAAGTAGGTATGACGCCGACCATGTGCACGTGAAAAGTTCCGATGTCTCAGCGAGGAGCTGTACTTTTCATTAGTTCAGTCAAAATGTAGTTTGGCACCTTCATTCAAAAACATGTCAACAAAGAGTATAAAACTGCAAGGGCTAAAATCTCCATAGCTAAAATTGAAGACTGGGTAGTTTGGTCCATGAAGCCATCTAGTTTGTGTCAAACTTAAGAAAAAATAATGTTTGTGCCTCAGTTTTTCTCAGACAAGAGCTGGAAGCAGGTGCTATAGTCGGATACAACTCAAGAGAGAACCGGTTTTCCCCCTCAAAGGATGTTTGTGTCACAGTTTTTCTCAGACAAGAGCTGGAAACTGGTACTATAGTCGGATACAACTCAAGAGTGAACCGGTTTTCTCTCTCAAAGGATGTTTGTGTCACAGTTTTTCTCAGACAAGTGCCGGAAACAGGTAGTATAGTCGGATACAACTCAAGAGTGAACCGGTTTTCCCCCTCAAAGGATCCGCTTCCAGCCAATGGCGCCGGCCGGTTCCAATGAGCCCACAAGAGTGACAATGTAGGGAGCCGCGTGAGAATATTCATGCAGGGGATTATCCCCGACCATGGAGTGAGGGGACAATCCCCTTTCGTCTGTCACTCCCTGCATTGTCACACTTGCAGGCTCTTGAGTATCGGCCGACGCCATTGGCTGGAAGGGGAGGTCCTTTGACGAGGAAAAGCAGCTTCGTTCTTAAGTTGTATCCGACTATAGAGGATTTGTTTTGTTCTTATGGCTCTTATGTTCTTATGTTCTTAATTTATAAAATCCAGTTTTGGCGTAATGCGTTTGTACTCTCTCTAGCAACCAGCGGTGACTAATCATTAATGATGCATGTTGATATTTTATTCATCGACCAATAGGTGTCGCGCAGCGCCTTTCGTAATGTAGAAAAAGGCTTAGTGCCTTGTCCGTATGCGCAGCGGTGGTGGCATTGCATCGGCCTCTGACCACAGTCACTGCAACGGCGGTGTGCTTCCCGGCCTGAACAACACGAACGGTGCCTCCCTAAACAGCAACAACAACAACCACCATCACGGCAACAACAGCGCCCACCGAGCCAAGCGCCCAAACGTCCTCACCAAGCAGAACAACATGGCGGCGGTGGCCGGCTGCACGGGCTCGTCGCCGCGGAACCACGACGCTGCTGACGAGAGAGCAGAGGCGGCGGCCTACCTGGCTCAGTCGCCCACCCTCATTGCTGGTGATTCTGGTGCACGGCCGACGTACGTGCCCCTGAGTCGGCAGAACTCGCTCCAGAGTCAACACGGAGGTGAGTGAGTGTAGCTGTTCATAGAATCCTTTAGCATACTGTGTACGCTGTTAGCACGGAGGCACCAAACAACTCAGGAGAGGCGGTTACGTCATGTTTTTGGAACCCGACTGCGCCTGCCCCCTCCCCCTACTTTGCCGCCTTAGCCGCCGTCTCAGTGCGCTTGCGCATGCGCAGCAGACAATAAAGCAGACGACACCGCTTCGCCTAGCTTAACTATTGGCTGCGCCGGCGGCCGAAGACTCCCAGTAGTCCGTGTGAAAGCGCGTGACTTCCGGCACACTTTTTGGCGTGCAGCTCGGATAGCGAGGGCCTCTACTATACTCCGTTGCATACATCAGGTGCAACGCTGTGAAAGGTACGGAAGTAGTCCGTACGGAAAAATAAAGAGAGGCGTGTTACTCCGCGCTTGTTCTGTCGCCGAGTGGTCCAAGGTACGAAAAAGCGACGGCTTGTCGTCAACAGTAAGAGTGCATTGAATCAAGCTGATGGCAAATGTGTGATGTATTAAGCCTGCAGGCAAAGCTCTTAGTATGTTTCGCTCGCCACAAAAAGCGCACTACTTTTTGGTCGCGGATGCAGGCAGCGCAAACAAGAGCGCTAGCTTTTACAACGTTGCGCCTGATGTATGAAACGGAGTAAAAGCTTTCCTTCTTCCATGCTTGTTACCGTTACCGGAGTACCGGGAGCCCGCGCCAGTCAGTGCGCATGCGCAAATCGCTTTGAGGACGCTAGATGGCGCCAGGTACCCGGTAGCCGCAGGCTCGCCTGCCGTATCGGGACCAATCAACACGTGCGGACTGGCGGTGGGCGGGCTTCCGGTGCTCCGGGGACAGTAACGGTAACACGGTACTGCTAAAGGTGTCTTGCAACATTCATAGCGTGCAAGAAGTGAGGACAAATTAGAGCTCATACGCAGAGCACAATGCCAGCCGTTCGGAATAATGTTCTCGACATTGTTTCTTTCTTATTATATACGTTACTGCTGATTTTGAAGCAGTTATATCACTCCGGTTATTAATAACAGGAACAGGTCAATGCTTTACAAAATTTTCGTCTGTACTTCATCTGTGTGTCTGTGATAAAAGCCTAACGATTCGTATTCATTCCATAATGGCTGTCTTTTTGTTCGAATACGAAGAGTTAGCTGGTTTTTTTTTAATGTTCCATGCGAATAAGACATGAGAAGAAACACGCTATTCTGAGCGTTGCTCAGCCAGAATGTCGGACTCTCTTTGGTACCTTTTCAAAAGAGAGCTTAAAGTATGGCCGCACTTTTCTGTAATTAAGGCACTGCCTTTAAGGGCCAATAATAAGCATAATAAGCAGAGTTGTTGAACAAGTGATCAGTGTATTTTTCAACATGAAAGCAAAGGCACATGGGAGCTCTGTTACTTTTTTACGGTCAGAAGGCACTGTCTGAGGCTTTAAGTTACTCAGCAAGAAAAAGTGAACAAGAACCGAGAACAAAAACCCTGGAACATAAGTTAAAGTTCTCAAACTAAGTTATTGATTTTTACATTCCTGTAGAAGATGGCGTATCGAGGAGAGCGAGATATGAAGAAGTCACAGACTTCAAAGCTTGAAGAAATACCCCAAATAACACGATTTTCTTTACACAAGTTGCAAACACGTATATAGAGAGGTATCTACACAGGTATCTACAGAGACAAAATTGTTCAGATCAGTGATGAAACTTCATCCTTTATAAAGAGCCTGTTTTCTACAATTTGTATGAAGCGGAAGGCAAAGTATATGAACTCCGGTATTGGTTATTGCTATTAGCTTGTGAGGGACCATTTCTATTCGCAAGCACATAATAAACAAATATTTGGTTTGCGTTGGTTTGCACCACCTTGTCTGGTGGTCATGTTGAAAACACGAATTCATTATTGGATGTCTTGATATATTTCGCACCATTAAAAAAAGCAACATGAGAAAGTAATTTTTGAAATAAGAAAGTACTTAAGCCCTGTGTTCTTGCTCTGTGGTCATCTACGAATGCATCGGTTTTACTTTGATGATAATAATTGGTTTTGGGGGAAAGGAAATGGCGCAGTATCTGTCTCATATATCGTTGGACACCTGAACCGCGCCGTGAGGGAAGGGATAAAGGAGGGAGTGAAAGGAAGAACGAAGTGCCGTAGTGGAGGGCTCCGGAATAATTTCGACCACCTGGGGATCTTTAACGTGCACTGACATCGCACAGCACACTGACGCCTTAGCGTTTTTCCTCCATAAAAACGCAGCCGCCGCGGTCGGGTTCGAACCCGGGAACTCCAGATCAGTAGTCGAGCTCCCTAACCACTGAGCCACCGCGGCGGGTGTTTTACTTTGTATATCTTTTTGGTTGCACATACGTAAGAGAGACAGGTGTCTATCGACAGGACCATAATAATAATAATAATTGGTTTTGGGGGAAAGGAAATGGCGCAGTATCTGTCTCGTATATCGCTGGACACCTGAACCGCGCCGTAAGGGGAGGGATAAGGAAGGGAGTGAAAGAATAAAGGAAGAGAGAGGTGCCGTAGTGGAGGGCTTCGGAATAATGTTGACCACCTGGGGATCTTTAACGTGCGCTGACATCACACGTTAAAGATCCCCAGGTGGTCGAAATTATTCCGGAGCCCTCCACTACGGCACCTCTCTCTTCCTTTATTCTTTCACTCCCTTCCTTATCCCTCCCCTTACGGCGCGGTTCAGGTGTCCAGCGATATACGGGACAGATACTGCGCCATTTCCTTTCCCCAAGGAAATATTAGTAGCGTTTTCATGCCTGCTACGTTATGCTGCGTCAGATATTAAACACGGAATGTAAGCAAGTTCTGTGTGGTTCCAGGGGGCGGCGCCAGCGTCTTGGCCAGCCGGCATAACTCGCTGAGCAGTTCGGGGATCTGCTACGCCGATACCAGGCACAATTCGCTCCTCGTCAAGCCTAGTGGCAAGAAGATCGGCACCGAGGCAGGCGCCGTGCTACACGTCAAAGTGGACAACGCAGCAGCGGCTGCAGCCACTCTTGTCTACGGCGAGCGCGTCGTTCACGTGCCCAAGGTAGGTGCCCTGTGTGGCTCCTCTTATAGTCATAAAGCGTATGGCATTTGCATGGCGACCATGCTATGGTAAGCTTGGTATGACCTCCGCTCATACCATGCTGACCATTCAGTATATGCACTGCATTCAGCATGGTTCGCTCATCAGATAAATTTGCTAGACATGCCGCTTTTGGTCGCTTCATTCATAAATTTTCCTTATACATTCCCATACCCAACAGTTCTGGACAGAAGCATTTTTAAGCGAGAAACCGTTTATGAACGCAATTTTTTCATGTAAGGTCAGATTTCACTATAATGATCAATATATCCGCCGATCACCTGACGGCAGTCTTGCATTTCTTTTTGTATTAACGTTTTTGCGATCGTCAAGAGCGTTCCCCGTTGGTTTTCTATGGCAGTCTTAACCGTTTGATGCGATCTATACAAACACTTTAAAAGAAATATTTTGCTACATGTCAGAAGAACGGGCCATTAATTACCTTCAATATTTCCACAGCGGTGTCTTACAATTTTCCAATTTTCAAAATTTTTGCCCGAGAATGCTGGACATGCTCCGAATAGGGATGCTTAGATCGCAACAGCACTCAAACGTTATTAGAACACGTATGATACATAAAGTAAATGAAATACCTTACAAGCCATCACTGTGAAGAGTTAACCGCACTTAACTGGCCCACCATAGTATTCGTATATTTGTAACAAAGCTTGGCAAAAGTTTTTACTCAGCATCGTATTTGAAACTTGCGAGATTCAGCTAGGTAACATGAAGTGTCATTTCGTAGCCAGTGTCCAATGTTGCAGGGGCCCGGTTAAACATTGTTTATGTGCAGCTCTGCTGGTACTTCGAGCCTCAGTGGTGGAGATGGTGCTTCGAAAACCGTCAGGACTACGCACTGTTTCTGTTCCCACCAGACAGCAAGTAAGTCACCCGCAGGTAGTCACAACCTCGTGGTGCCGTGACTGCTTTCTGTTGCCTGCATTGTGTGTGATTGTGTTTTTGAAGCAGAATATTCACTTGTTGTTTGTTCACTTCATTCTTAGCCTTAGTGTTGGAATGCGCTTTTTTTTAGACATTTATTTTCTGAATACCACAATAATGTTTATGGGCGAGTGAAAGTGCTCTGCGGATTTAAAGAACGGCATAAGCTTTTTTTGCGAATATTACTTTGTGTGGGAGATTCTAGAAACATAGTCTTCTAACGAAGAAAAATGTATAACTGTGAATGTACAGCAAAATGCAACTTAATGTCGTGCAGGTGCAATACTTAAAACAAATAATATCGGGAAGCGCTCTTTTTTTGTTTCTAGTCGCAAAGCATCTCGGTGTCGTGGCAAAGCATGAAAGGGCAGAGTGTCTGTGCTATGCGTGCTATTTCTAAAAACCTCCCTCCCCAAGGGAGTAAATCAGATACACCGTAATGATGGAGTAAATAAAAGCCAAATATGGACGAGCGCTAAGGACAAATGATTTACTCCCATCGGGGCTTGTTTTTGTTAACAGTGTTGGCCTGCAGACGGCTTGCGTTAAATCGGACAAAGATGGACACTAAACATCAGTTCTAATAAGGCGAATTATCGTTTACGTAACGGTTGTGAAAATGTGTGTCAGAGCTATTTTATGCTTCTGTACCCATGCTGCCCACAAAAGGAATGGCTTAACCAAGCTTAGTTGGAAGGCACTGCAGTCAGGCAGACCAAGTCTAAAATAAAGAAGGTGTTTCGGGACCCTCACGAGCTCCGAGTTCACATGAGACAGTCGAGATATGCTCGTTAGGTCAAGAAAAAAAAAAGTTAGATTTCCTGTTGGTTAAAGCTGTTCCCCATTTTTATCCCTCTGTCTCTTCAGGCTTGAAATAAGTTCATCCCGCTCATGCTGTGCTTCGTAATCATTTCCAGGGTGCGCGTGTACTGCAACCGACTGACGGACGGCCGGTGGTTCGACTACACGGTGCTAGTGTTCATTGCGCTCAACTGCATCACACTGGCCATGGAACGGCCCAACATTCCCCCGCGCAGCCTCGAGCGGGAGCTGCTCATAGCCGCTAATTACACCTTCACTGTCGTCTTTGCCTTCGAGATGCTTGTCAAGGTGAGCTAAGTCTATCGTCTCTGTTTCACTGTGGACCAGTAAATCATTCGCCCTCTAGTAGTTTCACAGCAGTTCGCTTGGTGGCGCCTTATCTCCTCGCCTTTCCTTGTCTGAGCTGTCAAGGCCTTTAGAGAAGAACATGATTCATGATTTCTTTAGACAAGGAAACAGGTCGTGGTCTGTACGCCACAGCTAGCAACGCATGCCCTTGCGCTCTTCAAGTTTTTCAGGGTACTGCAGGTCTATTTTTAGCAAGTTCAAAAACATGACAGTGTCGTACCGTACGTTTTTTACCTGTCCGAAAATTCATCAGAGCAGTCTCAGGGGCACGCTTTCAGTTGGACACTGTTGTTTATTCTGCTTGCAAAGCTGCAGATTCGTTTGAAGCTATTTATCTTTTTCTGCCACAGTTGTTATCTTCCTTGCAGTTTAACAAAGTGCGCTTTCAACCAAACTTTAGTTGGCCGCCTTCTCGCCTCCACTGCTGCCTGCCCTTTCAGCTAAAATATAAATGATACCCTACTGAAAAATGTATGTAGGTTTGTATGGGTCAGCAAATAGGATTATGGCACATTTGGTTTGGCTTTATAGGATGAACGTCCCAAAGCGGCTCAGTCTATGAGGGACGCCGTAGTGGAGGGCTCCGGATAATTTCGACCACCTGGGTTTCTTAACGAGCACTAACAACGCACAGTACACAGACCATTCACATTTTCCTCCATCGAAGTGCTACCGTAGCGGGCGGGTTCGAACCCACAACTTGCATGCACTGTGAGATGTAAGTGCACGGTAATTAACCACGGCTAATCGAAGTTATACGGAGCCCTCCACTAAGGAGTCTCTCAAAGGCTGAATCGCTTTGGAAGCTTCATCCTATAATGTTAAACGAAATGTGCCATAATCCTATTTGCCGACCTATTCAAACATGTACATTTTTCAATAGGGTATTTAGGCAGATTAGGCATAACAATCACGTTAGACATAGAAGAGCAACAAGGAGAGCATTCAGATCCTGGCACTTCATCACCGTTCCCCCTCTCCGGAGCAGGTGATTGCCAAGGGCCTCTGGTACGGGGACAAGGCGTACTTCAAGAGCGGCTGGAACAAGATGGACGGAGTGCTGGTCACCATCTCCCTCGTCGACTTCCTCCTTACCTTCGTTGCCGACGGAAGCCCCCGCATATTTGGCATCCTTCGCGTCTTCAGGCTGCTCCGCTCACTCAGACCCCTCAGGTAATCAAGCGTGCCACCCGTGAACACTTCGAAATGAAGGCCGTAGCTAGACCGCGCGGGACAGTGCTTAACCATGTTCGGATTGCCATCGCTCTCGCTGCCCAGGGTCATCAACCGTGCACCGGGCCTCAAGCTGGTGGTGCAGACCCTCATGTCCTCCCTGAGGCCCATCGGAAACATTGTCCTTATCTGCTGCACATTCTTCATCATCTTCGGAATCCTTGGAGTCCAGGTACAGCATCAGGTTGTCCACTGAGACAATGATGGTTTACCTGAGCTTGTTGATTTGTTTTGCCTTTTTGATTTGGTTGGCTTAACTGTGCTGCAAGTGTCCTTTACTTGATTGTGTCATAGTAGTTTTTAATCTGTTATATTCGATAACGGCGCAAATGAGGTCGTCATTGGTGTAATGAGGAGGCCATTGCATTCGGCTCAATATGTCATGGTAGAAATCCTCACGTTCGTCTAATGGCCAAAGAGTAATTCAAATGGACCTGAGCCACAAAGGACTTTCGTGTCTACGCTAGAGCACTCTTCAGGATCCAGTTTACCCTCTGTGTGCGCGTATCCATGGTGGCATACGGGTTGGGAGAACATGGTACTGCTCTTGCTGTCACTTCTTCAGTGAGGTTGAGAGGTGCGAAATCTTGTTTGCTTAAATCTTTCCAAATAAGCCAGAGCCAGCTTCAGGGACAGCTCATCTGAAACATCACACATTCAACGCACCCGTCTGAAATGCACTTAGCACCGCCCATCTTTTCGCCATGACTTGTGGCTCGGCAGATAACGTAAATTTCCTTTCTCGTTTGCTGTCTGCTCTTCAAATCACCTTCACTTCACTGAGGCTAGCTTACAATTGCGTGATTCACGCCGTACTTATGTCCGAGCATTTCACCAAGCGAGCTAAGGTGCGTCGTAACGAAGACCGTTTCCTATCCTTTTCCATCTCAGCTGCAGACAGCTCGTCACCCTTACGCTGAGCCGGCGAATGATTTGTTCGGCATTCGTCCGCGATATAATTACCAACATTTGCAAGATTTGAGCTCTATTTCCATATTTCAAAGACCGATCGGAAGTGTGTGGTACATCAGGGGCCCAATATGTGTCTGTTTATAATAATAATAATAACTGGTTTTGGGGGAAAGGAAATGGCGCAATATGTCTCATATCGTTGGACTCCTGAATCGCGCCGTAAGGGAAGGGATAAAGGAGGGAGTGAAGGAAGAAAGGAAGAAGAGGTGCCGTAGTGGAGGGCTCCGGAATAATTTCGACCACCTGGGGATCTTTCACGTGCACTGACATCGTACAGCACACGGGCGCCTTAGCGTTTTTCCTCCATAAAAACGCAGCCGCCGCGGTCGGGTTCGAACCCGGGAACTCCGGATCAGTAGTCGAGCGCCCTAACCACTGAGCCACCGCGGCGGGGCGTGTCTGTTTCATGCACACATGTTCCCTATATAAATGGTGCCGCCGAGCTGGAAAGCACGCCTTGCAAGTACTCTGCAAAGTTCGAAAGGTGCCTTATTATCATGATCAGGTGGTCGCAGGTGTACGCTGCTTAGAACACTTTTAATGTTGAGTGGATTTGTCCTAGCATGCTAAAAGAAGGGCTTCTACTGGTAGTGGTGGTCGTGGTGGTGGTGGTAGTATTGGTGTAAATGTACAGGCGGGATTAGCCATACCGCGGCCTATCGGCAACTGCTCCGCCTGAGTCACTGATTTACGTGATTACATCCCTACCACTGTTCCAAAAGACTAGTGTCTTCTAAAAGCGTCAATAGTGACCGTGACACTAATCAGCGCTCAGTTCAGGAGCCCTCAAGGTGCACGATGCGTGAGGCATCGTCCATGGGAGCGTTCACTCCCCTCAGGCTATCAAGGAGCGTCTCACGCTTGGCACAAAAACGCGGGCACGCTAAAGCGAAATGGTTCACCTCACCCACATCATCACTGTGTACGCACGTAGGTCAAGTGGCGCGGTGGATCTTGTGCATTGGTGCTCACTGTGTGCATTGGTGCGCACTGTGTGAGCGTGCTGGCTAATTCCTCTCCTCTCGTCTTTCCTTTGCAGCTGTTCAAGGGCTCTTTTTACTTCTGCGAAGGGCCGGACGTGAAAGGCGTGCGCACGAAAGAAGACTGCCTCGAGAGGGGCATGATGTGGACGAACCGCAAGTACAACTTCGACCACCTGGGCCAGGCGCTGATGGCGCTGTTCGTGCTGTCCTCAAAGGACGGCTGGGTGAACATTATGTACTCGGGTCTGGACGCCGTCGGCGAGGGCATCCAGCCCGTGGAGAACTACAACGAGTGGCGCCTGCTGTACTTCATCTCGTTCCTCCTGCTGGTCGCCTTCTTCGTGCTTAACATGTTCGTGGGAGTGGTGGTGGAGAACTTCCACCGCTGCCGCGAAGAGCAGGAACGGGAGGAGCGGGCCCTGCGCGCCGCAAAGAGGGCTCGCAAGCTGGAGAAGAAGCGGCGTCGCATGCGAGAGACGCCCTACTACGCGGGCTACTCACGCCCGCGCCTCTTCACCCACAACATAGTAACCAGCAAGTACTTCGACCTGGCCATAGCCGCTGTCATCGGACTCAACGTGGTCACCATGGCCATGGAGTTCTACCGCATGCCCTTGGTAGGTCCCGTGACTATGGCTCGTGCACTATAAAGTGTACCGACACCACGGACCTGTTTTAGGATGCGGACTAGCTGTCACGTGGGGTCTAGCTTCCGGTCTACGAGGTTTGTGCATGGCTAGCGGACCGAATCACGTGAGTTTTTTTCTGGTGGAGGACCACGAACTTTTTAGCCTACTCACTCGCGTCAAGTCAGGCCCTGTGATTCTATCACGTGCACTATAAGGTGTACCAAGACCACGGACCTGTTTTATGATGCGGACTAGCCGTCACGTGGGGTCTAGCTTCCGGTCCTCGAGGTTCTTTCATGACTGGCGGACCGAATCACGTGAGTTTTTTTTCTGGTGGAGGACCACGAACTTTTTAGCCTACTCACTCGCGTCAAGTCAGGTCCTGTGACTCTATTACGCGCACTATAAGGTGTACCGAGACCACGGACCTGTTTTAGGATGCGGACAAGCCGTCACGTTGGGTATAGCTTCCGGTCTACGAGGTTTTTCATGGCTCGATCGCGGACCGAATCAGGCGAGAAATGCGAGGTCATTTTTTTCTGGTGAAGACCACGAACTTTTTAGCCTACTCACTCGCGCCAAATCTGTTAACTACACCACACTGGTCTTTTCCGGCAGTCGAATCACCACTGCTATCATTCTGCGCGAAGGCTACCAAGGCGACACCATAGAGATGCAACACAGCAAATGTAGTCTTGTGTCCACTGTCCACATGTCAACGTGGTCGGACGACGCTACGGTTTACCTTTTAGCTTTATTAAAGCAGTTCCCGTTGTTCTGGATCATTACCACTGGTGCTCCAAGAAATATTTATTGTGGTAAAATATTTGCAAGCAAATGTATTAGCTTTGGCGTCGAGAGTGTATCACGTGGCCCGTGGCCTGGCCCGGCTGAGCCCACGTGACTGGTTCGCGGGCCAGTCCGTGGCCCGCCGACTGTATACACCTGTAAGAATGAAATGGCCCCCGGAGAGCGCCTGGAAGGACTCGGGCACGTGTTTTCAAATCGTAACTGGAACAGCACCCAGCTCTGCATTCCAGTTCGTGCACGTTGCAGCAAGCCAAATAAAATAAGTAATTAAACTCTGACATGTCAGTCTAACAGTACGGCGCCGCAACTTTTCTGTTTTTAAAAGGCAGAAGCAATTAGAATATTCGAATTGTCGGAAAACATGACACGAAAGAGTAAAAAGATCTTGGTGGATTGAGAAGCGGTAAAGGCAGCCTGGTTACTTCTGGAAAACACGGTACATACACTATGCATTCGCAGACAATATCCAAAGAAACAAAACCCTTTCTTTATTTGCCGTTTACGAACACTTCGCTCAGAATTATGTCGCCGACGATGTTTAACAATGCGTTTCCTTCCAACGACGTCTGCAGGAGCAACTAATTGTTTCCTCTTTTCTTTGTACTTTCTGCTTTGAACGCAGGAACTGGAATATGCCTTGAAGATCTTCAACTATTTTTTCACCGCTGTTTTCCTGCTTGAACTGTCAATGAAAGTCGTGGCACTTGGTGTCCCCCGATACCTCACTGACAAGTGAGTGTTGCTCGCCTGTTTTTGCGCCAGTCTCGTAAAGAATGAATAGGAGTCCAAACTCAATGGAAGATAGAGTAAGACTCTGTGTTCATTCTTGAACAAAGGTTAAAGCAGCCAGCGTGTTCACAGCCACAAATTCATTACTATAACTCTCATCGTAACTTTGATCAACGTGTATGTTCCGATTAGAAAGTTCTGACCACTCATCATTATTACCTGTCTGTGTTCTTTGTCAGTGTGTTCTTAAATACGGAGTTAGGTTTCTCCCGTGCATTGTTCCTGACTATGCAATAAAAATTCCAGGCTTTTTTTTCTAACATGTTCGGCTAAAGGTTGCAGTTGTTTAAGATCTCTGCCATGCTGAAGGGTAGTGTATACTCACTTGGCATGTTGTTCATTACGGAATGTTGTGGAGCACAGCACCAGCTGTTATTTTATTCAGGGGCTCACTAGCATCTTGCTTTAGTACATGGCTGTTAAATCAATTTAAATTTTTTGCTGGTTAGCTTTGTGGCTGTAACTGTACCATACGATTCCATTTTGAAAAAGACAGAAAATTTTCTGTCGTTACAACAGATTTTTGTTGTAGTATTTATTGGGACCTGACCTGGTCGTAAAAACAGATTCTTGTTAAGGCAAAATCAAATTGTGTCGTATCAACAGCCTTATGTGTTTTTCAGCAGTCTCGTGTTCTCATAAAAGCGCCAGTTCTGTCGCGAGTACGGATGACTGCGCAATACAATTATACAACATAAAGTTTTGTTACAACAGGACGACAGAAAATTCGTGTCATATTTTGGAACAAATTCTGTCGTATTTTTCGGCTGGATGAAGTTTGGATTGTTGAGTTACCTTCATACTGCGCTTGACATGTGATGCACTAGAACTATAAACTTCAGCATAAAATGCTTTCAACTTCTTGTTGTCTCAGGTACAGAACCGAGACTTAAACATCGCTTGAAACACATCGAAATCGGACGAAAGCTGAGAAAAACCGAAGGAAGGTCAAAAATTCCGCCTGCATTTGCAGAAGGCTTTGTACTTTACCGACAGATGCTTTATTATTTACCTGTCAACACCATCAACGGTGCAACTATCCGGATGAAGTTGAAAAAATTTTCATAAAAGGAGACGTTGTTCAACTCGAAAACATTCGATGCATGTGCATGTTTGATACCACATTATATTTCTGCGGAGAGCTTGTATAGAACTAAAGACAGGGTGCCATTCATGTGTATGGGAAGGCACAGGCAACAACCTCTAGTCGACAAGATATTCTGTCATTTATCCTTTCTCTAATTGCTTTTACGTGTGTTGAAATTTGAATGTCAACATGCTGCATCATGCGAAACGACACCGTGCCCAGATGGAACCAACTGGACATATTGATCGTCATCCTGTCCATCATGGGAATTGTCCTGGAAGAGATGAAGTCAGACCTGATTCCCATTAACCCGACCATAATACGTGTCATGCGTGTACTTCGCATCGCCCGAGGTGAGTTAATATCCACGATATGCGCACATGTCCTCTCAGTCAACTGATTGTTTTATAGCCTCCTGCATGAACGACATGCGCAAGCGATTACCATCCGCTGCAGCTGCCGTGGCATAAATTCCCTGCAAGCAAGAGCTTTAACTTTATGCTTGCGGTCTCTTGCGAAGTAACTTAATCTCTTTCAGCAAATTAGGTAGTAATAGAACAATCTTCATAATATTATGTATTCAGAGGGCGATGTGGTAAAAAGAGCTCGCTAATACCTCTGGGACTGTTGAAATTGGCGTGAAAGTGATTTCACCACAAGGTGCGATATAATCTTAATCGCCTTGTTTGCGCAATCTCTGCGTATTTCAACACATAGCGGTACCTTTCTTATTCATAAGGCGACCAGATTACGTGATCTGAGCTGTGTCACACACCAATTTCATTTCACCTATTTTACTCCCCAGGTTCAGAGTACACTAGAGAGGGGAGGGACTAAGAGAATACAAAGTAAACAACAGTAAAAACTCGCGAAAATTAACATTACAACAAAAGGATTCGGAATTTCGAGTTATCTGATGATGATGGTGATGAGATTAAGAAGCTTTCGGGGATACGGTGGCCGCAGCTGGCACAGGACAGGGTTAATTGGAGAGACAAGGGAGAGGCCTTTGCCCTGCAGTGAGCATAGTCAGGCTGATGATGATTATGAAGCACAGAAATACAAAGATAGAAAATACAAAGTGCACGATGGCTTATAGATATGTAGATATGAATGGTATCTACACCTATGAACACCTGTGAATATTATCGAACGAAGGTGTCTTTTATTGCGAATCATAATAATAATAATAATAATTGGTTTTTGGGGAAAGGAAATGGCGCAGTATCTGTCTCATATATCGTTGGACACCTGAACCGCGCCGTAAGGGAAGGGATGAGGGAGGGGGTGAAAGAAGAAACGAAGAAGGAGGTGCCGTAGTGGAGGGCTCCGGAATAATTTCGACCACCTGGGGATCTTTAACGTGCACTGACATCGCACCGCACACGGGCGCCTAGCGTTTTTCCTCCATAAAAACGCAGCCGCCGCGGTCGGGTTCGAATCAAAACCGACTTTTCGGGGTAGAAATATCCCGATAACTTATCGGTAGCACCACGGCGTACGTGGTATTTACCACTTTACTTTTCATGTGCTCATTCGCGTGCACGTGCGCGTGTGCACGTGTTCATTCCTAGGAATTAACACGTGCACGTGAATAAACACGTTTCATGTGTACAGCATCATTTTATAATTATAACGTCGAACACTATTGAAATTTGGCGCGGTCAGAGGGATGCGCCGTAACTCTGTGCGTTGTACATGTGGCAACCTAGAAACGTCGTGTAGAAGCTTCTCTAGGTGATATTTTGACTTAGATAATGCTTAAGTGAATACATATAAACAGTCGTACACCCAGAAATAGAGCGTTAAAGTTACACGTTGTAAGCCGTTACACATTCGCTAAGTGTAGTCGAGGCAAACTGTCTAGGGCTGCAGCCTTTGCGGGGCCGTAGTCTTAACCAACGGCGCTTGTTTCACGCGCAGTGCTGAAACTACTGAAGATGGCCAAGGGAATCCGTGCTCTGCTGGACACCGTGATGCAAGCGCTTCCGCAGGTCGGAAACCTCGGCCTGCTCTTCTTCCTCCTCTTCTTCATCTTCGCTGCACTTGGCGTCGAGCTTTTTGGCAGGCTCGGTGAGTGGACACGATTTTAACCAGACTGGTTACCCGGGTTCCCACATCCCGTTTCCTGTTAAAACTGCTCCGTTTTGTCGCGTCTTGCTCTTTTTCTAACTCGAGTGGATCCAAAGAGTTAGCGCCATATTTCCACCAGACTGTACATGACATGTCCTACATTCTCGTAAGAAAATTTTCAAAATTGTAAAATTGCAAGATATTGGTATGGAAATGTTCGAGGCAATGGTTCATTCTTCTTATATGTGGTAAATATTCATTTCAAGGCGTTTCCATCGATCTCATCGAACAGTTAAGACATGCTTTAGAAAACCAATGGGGCACGTTTTTTACGATAGCAAAAACGTTAATAGAAAACACATACAAGACTGCCGTCGAGTAATTTGCGGATATATTGATTGATGTGTATTGTATTATATGTTGTTATATTATATGAAAAAATGGCGTTCCCAAACGATTTCCCGCTCAAAAATGCTTTTGTCCAGAATTGGTGGGTATGTCTCGCAGTCATGACCGACATTCTAGGGCAAAAATTTAGAATATTTCGTAAGGTACTGTTATGCAAATATCGAAGGTAATGGTCTATTTTTCCGACGTGTAGAAAAATCTTTTCTTTAAAGTTTTTTCATCCCTCGCATCGAGCATATAAGACTTCCATCGAAAACCAATGGGGAACGCTTTTGACGATAGCAAAAACGTTAATGGCAAAAAAAGCAAACCTGCCGACGTGATATCTGCAGATATATTGATTATAGTGAAATCTTACAATATATAAAAAATATTGCGTTCATAACCTTTCTCCCGTTCAAAAATGCTTTTGTCCAGAATTGTCGGCTATGTCTGAACTCCTACCCGCCGTGGTGGCTCAGTGGTTAGGGCGCTCGACTACTGATCCGGAGTTCCCGGGTTCGAACCCGACCGCGGCGGCTGCGTTTTTATGGAGGCAAAACGCTAAGGCGCCCGTGTGCTGTGCGATGTCAGTGCACGTTAAAGATCCCCAGGTGGTCGAAATTATTCCGGAGCCCTCCACTACGGCACCTATTTCTCTCTTTCTTCTTTCACTCCCTCCTTTATCCCTTCCCTTACGGCGCGGTTCAGGTGTCCAACGATATATGAGACAGATACTGCGCCATTTCCTTTCCTCCAAAACCAATTTTTATTATTATTAATATTATTATTATTATTATTATTATTATTATTATTATTATTATTATTATTATTATTATTATTATTATTATTATTATTATTATTATTATTATTATTATTATTATTATTATTAACTCCTTGTTGCAGCTCATAACCAAAAGTCCTGAGCCAGTGCCTCATGCTTTCCAGAGTGCGACGAAAGCCACCCTTGCCAGGGCCTTGGAGAACATGCCCATTTCCACAACTTTGGAATGGCCTTCCTCACCTTGTTCAGAGTCGCTACAGGAGACAACTGGAACGGCATCATGAAGGTATTTGTCTCCTTCTTTGCCGGTTTATTTTGAACGCCTGAGAAGTAGCGTTGGTTCCTGAACATGTTTAAGTAGCTAGTGTCATAACACAACCTGCAGCACACTAAACAATTTATTAGCACCCTTAAAGAAGGGTGCACTTAATAATACTTTAGAGGATGTAATGGTTGCACCCTCATTGAAGGGTAGTATTTTTCCATAACACCTCTACGAATGCATGTTGGAAGGGTGCTCCACATTGATCCACCCATGAAGCAAAATCCTTCGACTGAGGCGCGCCCTCTAAACTTTCATGCTGTGCACACTTTCTTAAGGGTGCTGATTTCTGCACCCTTTTTAACACCCAAAAGGGTGTTCGGCTGGGGACAGCTGATTTGCACCCTTAAGGGTGACAATTTGTTTAGTGTGTGTGCTCTCGGGTCAGCAAAGCACAGGTTGTACTATGACACTAGCTACTGAAGCATCTTCAGCAACCAGCGCCGCGATTTCGCATTTCGATAGAGGCGAAATTCTAGAGGCCCGTGTACTGTGCGATGTCAGTGCAACTTAAAGAACCCCAGGTGACCGAAATTATACGGAGACTGCCAATACGGCGTCCTTAATACCCTAAGTCGCTTTCGGACGCTAAACCCCATAAACCCATAATCTGTTTTTTGTTTTGTGTTCCAAATGCACAGTCGTGAGCATTATGAGAAGGAAAAAAGAGCATTAGTTTATTGATTACTCCATAAATATATGCCACAAGCAGTTTTTTCTGTTTTCTAACTATAGTCTTCCTCATGGCTTATAATACTGGAAAGTCGATCTCAAAGATATAACCAGAAAATTCGCAACTTTGTGCAAAAAGCTTGTTCCCTCTAATATTGCTCACAACTGCACACGCAGCGACTACACAAAGGAGCATTCTTGGCCCTACACCCTCTCAGTAAAACCTTTCTACAATGGTTTATGCAGGGTTTAACGTCCCAAAAGCGACTCAGGCTATGAGGGACACCGTAGTGAAGGGCTCCGGAAATTTCGACCACCTGGGGTTCTTTAACGTGCTCTGACATCACACAGTACGCTGCCCTTTAGAATTTCGCCTCCACCAAAATTCGACCACTAGAGCATGCAGCAGACAAAAAAAAAAAAAACCGGTGTGCACAAGAGCGATGTTCACTGGTGACGTGTGCATTCTTCGTCTTTTGCGCAGGACACGTTACGCGACGAGTGTGACTCGAGGAGTGACTGTGTGCGCAACTGCTGTGTGTCGGCAGTGATCGCGCCGCTGTACTTTGTGGTATTTGTGCTGATGGCGCAATTCGTGTTGGTGAACGTGGTGGTGGCGGTGCTCATGAAGCACCTAGAAGAGTCGCACAAGCAGGCCGACGACGAGCTGGACATGGAAGCCGAACTCCAAGAGGAAATGGAACAGGAGGAAAGGCAACTCCTTGAAGCCAAGGCGAGTGTGGGGACATTCGTTACGCATCTCGTGCGAGTTGGACCCGTGGTCCGTAGGAGGTCCGCAGAGGTACCCCTTGCAAAAATACTTTTAGACAGTCCATTTAGACTACTTTTTAGACTGTATTTTAGACAATACTTTTAGACTGTCCATAAACTTCTGTCAATAAAGTCTGTGGACACTCTATAGACAAATCCTAGAGAATATTCTAGAGGCAGTACGATTCCTATAGACAATCTATAGACAATCTATAGATTTATGCCCATACACTTTGAGCAGACCGTTGGCTACACAATATGAATAGACAAAAAGAAATATCTATAGGAACGCAATAGAGTCTATAGGAAGTATATTGACTGTCACAGACCACTTCTGTAAGGGGCGTAGCTCGTGAGCTGCTGGCTTGGAAGACATGCTCTGGGGTTTTGAACCAAGCAACCATGCGTTTCAAACCGGCAAAGTTTGAACCAAGTGCTGCTCAATGCGGAATGCATGTATAGCCCTAGAAAAGAGATAGATTTAAGAAATCAGTCAACAAGATTTGTTTACATTGTCATTTTCTGGTTCCTAGCTTTGCAGATGCGAGATTTCGTGCATGTTTTGCGCATTTGGTGCATAGTTTTCGGTTTTGTGTTGATACCTGCTAACAAGCTTTAGTTATGGTACATATAGCGCAGTAGTATAAACGTAAGATTAATAATCATACTACACGGTTTGCAGCAGCTTAAACCATAATCTTGCCTCGTGGTTTCATTATATGGCATCATATTAGAACCTATACGAAATATATCGCCTTCAAAAGTCACGCAATTCGCGGCATTTGACGTGAAACTTCAAATGAAAAGAATTGCTGTTTGTGTTGTGCTACCAACCATTGTTTCTTACGTGCCATTTCCCTTGACATTCTGCCAGGAACAGCCTGTAAAAAATGTGGAATCCGTCTGTAAAGTGCCGTGTTTCTTTTCAGAACAAGCTGGCAATGGAAGCCAAGTTAGAGTTCCACAGGCCCATTGTCAAGATGTCATCGTTACCAGCAAATTTTACTTTTTACTTCCAGTGCGATGATGCTGGTAAGTTGCATTGTGAGCGAACGACCACTGTCGACATTCTTTTAACCATACAGTTCTCGGGAAAGTGTGCATGCCCGTCTAAAGTGTTGGGAAACTTTTAGCCACACAGAAGGCGGTCAGATATGCTATCGGAACTTGTAAGTATATATTTATTGCTGGAGGAAGCGGCCAGTGTTCTTCCCTGAGAAATCGAAATGTGCTTTTCGCTTGGTGACGCCATTTATCTGCAGTTCAGTGAAGATGTTATGTACACATAACAACGCATATATCAAAGTAATGTTCAAGAGTTTCGCAAGAGGACAGCAGTTCACAATTGGTAGCAAGGTGCTGGAAATGTTAAGGGAATATGTCTACGTAGGGCAGGTAGTGACCGCTGATTCTGAGCATCAAATGGAAATAACTAGAACAATGAGGATAGGGTGGAGCGCATACGGCAGGTTCCCTCAGATCATGGATGGCAGTTGAAGTAGTATCCCTCAAGAGAAAAGTATACAACAGCTGTATCTTCCCGGTACTCATCTATGGGACAGAAACGTGGAGGCTAACGAAAAGGGTTCAACTTAAAAACAATGCAATGAGCTATGGAAAGCATACATGCATACATGCTTAGCTGTGCAGCTAAGATCTTTTCAAAAGTGCAGAGATCAGCTAGTTTTCTGCCTGGGCTCTAAATGGTTTTTTTGTGAACCGCTGGCACCGGCAAGCTTCGGAAAGGTGAGCTTGAGGGTTTCCCGCATCATCGAGACACACGGTGCACTCGATTCAAAATGACGTTAAAGATCCCCAGGTGGTCGAAATTCTTCCGGAGCCCTCCACTACGGCACCTCTGTCTTCCTTTCTTCTTTCACTACCTCCTTTATCCCTTCCCTGACGGCACGGTTCAGGTGTCCAACGATATATGAGACAGATACTGCGTCATTCCCTTTCCCCAAAAACCAACCAACCAACCACTCCCCATAAGCAAACCCTGTGCCTCGTTTATTTAAATGAAATTTGTATATGCATACATGTCTGCTTGGGCTGGGCACATGCTTATAAAGGTTAAGAGGCTTCTGATGTGAAAGGCAACACGAGACGAACGTTTGGTTGTGAGTGTGTGTGTGTTTTCCGTTGCATCGTAATTCTCTTAAGCTATTCATATAGCTGTCAGTTCATACTACTTGTCCTGGTAATCACAGTGTCCTTGCAGAGGGACCCAATGTCATGGCAACTGCATGCCAGCATCATTGTTTTAATTGCAAAAGAAGACTGTTGTATGCAAGGAGCTTAACTGTTATTTCTGTTTCAGGTGGCGAGTCCACATCATCAACGCTACCGGTAATCAACATCAGCATTCCAGACCAAGCGGACGCACTGTCCAAAGAAAAAAGCTTCTCATCGTCATCATCCTCGGGAGTCGGGCCTGAAGACATTGATGTCACCGACGTTGAGCTTGCCTGTGATGAATCGACAGCCTCTCCGCCCGACGTCAACGTTCGGCGCGCATCACCTGACAGCGGATCGACCGACAAAGTGGCCGTCGCTGACCTGAGGTCGTGTGCCCTCGAGTCCGAGGAGCTGCAGTCCACCAGCCCTCTGGCCGCGGAGGAGTGTGCCGAGGCCGGAGGGTCTGCGGAGGCCGCGGCCTACGCAGACTCCGAACTCTTTACCGAGCCCCCACAGGCGTCAAGGTCCGCCTTGACCGGTGGGAGCACATCGTCGTCGCCCTCGGGGTCCGACGAAGAGTCGGAGACCACGAGCACATCGACATCCAAGCTTCGCTACCTGCTCCCAAATTATCCCGAACTGAGCAAGGCGGTCGACCCGGACTCGAGCGAGTCGACGTCTTGGACGTTTTCAGCCGAGTTTCCGTCGTCCTTGCGCACGACGGTAGGCGCCGACGCGACCGATGACGAGGACGAAGAAGGCGACGCCCGAACGCCAACGACGGCCGCAGCGGCGACTGCCGGCAGCGACGCAGCGACCGTGGCTCCCGTTGTTGTCGCCGAAGAGAACAATGGTGACCTTGTTGGAATCCAGCCCGGCAGTGACTCCGTGTCGTGACCGTGGCATAGTTGCACCTCTTAGAACCAGTTGTAATTTTTTTCGTGAGTGCCGCGGGGCAGAGTTCTCTGCGTCGCCCTCTCTCGGTCGTCGGGGAGAGTTGCCTCCGAGGGCTGCTGCCGAAACGGGATTTCTGCCACAGGACACCTTTGCAGCGCACCGTACTGTTGTCCCCCAGCACAGCGCTCCTGACACTGTTTAGCAGCTGCAGCACAGCCCCACTGCACGGGAAAAAAAGAAGTGGGGACATCGCTGCCGCAGCGTCGTGAAGCAAGCCCCGGTTTCTCCGGGAAAAAAAAATTCAAGCGCAAACTCAAGTCGAGCTCATGTTCCCCTCTATCAACATACCTGTTTCCATAGCGTCTCCTTCAGAACCGCCGCCAACCAAGTGCATGTGGAAGGCAAATGAATGAGCCATGTGAGGTGCCTGCCATACTACCGTCGCACGTTCGATTTGACCCTTGTTTGACGCGAGCTGTGATGACAACCGGGATCACTGTCGAGCTGATTGGTGCTTCCTTTCTTTCTTTGCCTGTGCTAATAACTTTCTGTTCGTGATCCAACCATCTGCTCATTCCGTGCCAGGTGAGCTTCTCACAGCTACTTAGTGTGGCCGGCGTGAAATGCATTTGTCTGAACGCCAAACCGTCGCGGCAGACTTCGCACCAGGGATGTCAGAGGCTTTAATAATGGTCTATTCACTGCGGAGCAGGCTCCGCGTTGCGTACCGCTAAAGCAGACGTTTGCCACCTCAAGTAGGCCTACTTTACTTCGTTGCCGGTGCATCAGTTCAGTTACGCTGAAAACTTTTCGACCATAATTAGCTCGACGTAAAATTCACGTTTTGACTGTAGCCCCTGTCTGCTACATTCATTCTGTGTAACGAACTGTCGCCGTATTTCCTGAGCTGCTTATTCTGCGAATCAGCCTCCCACCTCGCGTATGTTTCACATGCTCAATGCGAATGACGAGTAATTAAGCCCTCTCGAGAGCTGGTCGATGACTTATCTGGTCCCTAGAACAAAGACTGAAGAGATATAACGCCAAGCTTCTTACTTCCTGGGCTCCTTTTCGGCGAAGGGCTGCAGAAGCAAAGGACAAGTAGAACGCGGCAGTCAACGAGAAACATATGTACTTAGTATATACGCCCTGCGTGTTGAAGCCATTGATATTTTTTCACGACCCAAGTTGTTAAAACAGCCCACATGTGCCACGTTAGAGAGATGACTAGAACCGAGTAAAATATTCGACTGTCCCTGCCACGGAGGAAGGAAAAGGCTATAGTCGGATACAACTCAAGAACGCAGTGGCTTTTCCCCATCAGAGGACCCCCTTCCAGCCAATGGCGTCGGCCGATTCTCATGAACCTGCTAGTGTGACAATGCAGGGAGCGGCGCCACAATGGGTCTATCGCCGACCATAGAGGGAAGAAACTTTCCCCTTTCATCTACCAGTCCTTGCGTTGCCACACTGGCAGGATCATGAGAATCGGCCGACGCCACTGGCTGGAAGGGGGTCCGTTGACGGGAGGAAGCCGCTGCATTCTTGAGTTGCATCCGACTATAGGAGAGGTCATTCCCAAACGCTGAACGCAGCGTGAAGAATAGTCTGGAGAACTTCACGCGGGCCATTTTCTTTCTCGGCCTGAAGGCCATCTTGGCAAGCCCACCAGAGTAACCATGTCGTTCACTAAGTTATGACGTGTTGGAAGATTTCTGAATCGAGAACGGACAAAAGGAGAAGTAAAATAAGGAGGAAGAAATAGGAATACCGGCATGCCAAGATGGCCGCGCGCCCATGCCCGGCATTACAAAAGGCGGCGCCATGGCCTCGCGTAATCTTTTTCTTCCTTCATGGTTTCTGCCAATCCCAAGGTGAGGCTAGTCCCAAGAATGGTGCTGCCCATGCCTCCTACGTCACAATCGCCAGCAATCGTTTAGATGTATCGCGTCTCTTTCTTTTTACATAGTGTGTAATTAACGAGTATGTCAGCGTCCTAGAGATAAACCATGTTGGATATGCGTTAACCAAGGATGTACTAGGCGATTTCATAAACGTTGACCTTCGTTTGCGTGTGTAGCAAACAGAGCATTCACGGTGGTAGTGCACTCGTATCGCAGTGCTTTAGTATGCCCCGTGTGCAGTAGGGAAGAAGTCTTGTTTTTTCTAAAAAAATGCTGACATGTTTCAAACCTAAGCATGGAATCTATAAGTTCAGCGCTTATGGTTCAGAACTGGCTAGGAAGCTTTCTTGAATGATAGTTGCCTGGCTAGAGTCACTGAACTGTCGGGGGCGAGAATGAAGGGGAAAAAAGGTATAAAAACAGGTGTCCGCGATTTTTCATGTTTTTGTCACACGTTGTAGATCTGTCAAGCACCGTGTAGGCTAAGTTCTGCTTGAACAGGAAGTTGCATGGTTTGAACATATAACGCTGCGGTGTTAGCGCCATTAATAGACGGTGGTTCAGAGGAATTTTAGTGCCGAACATTTCCTGCGAAGGAAGAAAAAAATCTTTTAATCGCTTTTATTTTTTGACAACATAACTATATAAGGGCTGCTGCTTTACAGTGGCTGAGATTACTTAAAGAGGACTAAGTTGGGCACGTTTAGGCAACTGCAAGATTACGCATAGTCCTTGATTACGTAACCTTTCATAGACAGCACTGGTGCAATCTGCAGTTTTAACGTTTGCTTATTTTTTTACGCGACGTTTATAGTATGCACCAAGATGACATCAGGAGCATAAAATCCACCAAGCTCCGTAAAAGAATTTTACGTTTTAGAAACTTGGACCCATTCTCTTTTTGCAGAAAAGAGCACGTTCTTAGTTGTTATAACTGTTGTTTATTTATTTTCTCGTTTTACGAACTCAGAAATGACACACTGCTGTTCCTTTCCTTTCTTTCTGTTTTTGTGTGCTCAATAAGTTTCTTATTATAACTATTTGTGCGTTTTCACACAGCTCGAACTGCAAGAATAAGGCACCCACTTGCCAAACAGTACGCAGAAAAAAAAAATCTGCGTATTTTTCGAGGTATAATACCAGTTGTGAGATTTTTAACCATTTCCAACAAAATTTACGTTTAGCTTTTAGAGAACCAGCCGCCGTCATATCTGTGTGAAGCCGAAAGTAGGCCATTTACCTGGGTCCCTTCGTTTCTATAGTCCCTTATAGCTGCATATTCCCAACTACTTCCACCCAAGCTGACCATACCGTGAGAAAAAGAGTCAACATGGCGCACACTTTGTATAAATCTACACCCACATGCACGCAACCCGAACGAGAATTTCTTCTCTCCACAACAGTGTAACCACGCTCGCGCAGTCAAGTGAAAACGACATCCAGCCACCGACTTGATAACAACAAGTAGCGCAGATAATTGGCCCAACATTGGTAACTTATTGGCAGAAGCCGGTCCAACAAAGGGCCAAGGTAAAGCCAATAATGGGCCGATTACCTGTGCGAGTTGTATACGCTAGCCTCTCATCATGTGTACATTATCTGGAAAACCAGTCAGGACCCGATGGGCACTGGAGCTCCTCTGGACGTCCTATGGACGTCTTGAACATACCTAGGACGTCCAAAGGAGTTCAGTGCCCATTGGGGAGCCCTCTCTGTCGTCCCCAGGCTCGTCACGTCGGAGCCAAGGTGCACATAGAAGCTCCGTTAGAAGTTTGATATAAAAGAAAAACCGATTACGCCGCGAGAACTCAGAAATTCAGAGTCCGATCACAGTCATACGGACATCGTGAAGCATCTTTTATCTGCCGGCTTATGTATAGGAGTCTCCATTATAGCGACGAGAAGGGGAGAGAAACGCCTCATCTTCTAAAATAGTTTTCATTTTCGCTGTTTCTTGTTGTTGATGACAACCCAAGCAGCACAGGTAATCGGCCCAATATTGGAACGACATTGGCAAATGCTGGTTCTACAGAGGACCAGTGTAAAACCATCCATCTCCAATATTGGCCCAATCACCTGCGCTGCTTGGGAAAGCATGCATTCGCTGCATCCCACAGTGCTGTGTCGGGCGACCGGAAGAAACGCAGAAGATATGCAAGCCAAGGCCACAGAGCGATGTCGCCCTCTCTAGACGGGGGAAGAAAGGACGCTTTCTTTTTCTTTCTTCGCTGATATTTAGCAGAATCTCCCGCGCGCTTTTATCGCGTTTCGTCGCGCTGTCGTCGCTTGCGTGTGTTTTGCATCTTCCTTTGTTGTCGCTTGCCGCCACTCTGTATGCGGCGGCATTGCGACGCTAAGCTTATCTTGCCGCAAGTCCTGAAGTCGCAAATGTGTGCGTTCGGGGTTATCAACCAGGCTTGACCCCTGCAAAGCATTGCGAAAGAAAGCGGTTCCTGAATTTCCGAACGCAAACGGAGCGCGAACCGACTATCCATACACCCTTCAAAGATATTCATTTTTCTTTATTGTGTCCTTGGGAGTGTTCTAGTAAAGCAAAAGGTTGCTACTACTGATCAACCGTTTCCTGTGGCGAGCGTTAGAGCAATGTTTCGCCGTAGAGCTCTGTGTGGCTTCAACCGAGCAGCTTTCAATTGTGGTTATGTGTCTGTCCCTCAAACTCATGTCCACGCTAGCTCCATCCATCAGCTGTAAATGTGACGTGGAAGTGTGGTTTGCACTGCTTTTACGCTGTTTGAATTGTGATGCGGGCACCTACAAAGCACGTGAGAGACGCGAAGACCACAGCAGGATTATTTCCTTCGTGTTCCTAGAAGCTTGGCCTTCTCTCTGTGGATCGAAAGGTGTTAGGAGCTATCTTTCAAGCCACCCCAAATCAGTGCGCTAGGACTTTGGCTAGATATAGCTCCGAACACGGCCAGAAGGTTAGAGTGCACTGATACCAAAAATGGTTGGCACTTCAGAATGTAAACTTCGTTCAATCTTTGATGTTGTTGAGCAGATGCAAGCGGATAAGCACTGTACGGCTTGATTCGGATATAAGCTTTGTCTTGTCGAAACCGTTCAGCTTGACACGCATTATCTGATGCGCTTTGTTTTCCAGCTTCAACCGACCCGACCTTTCGTGTGTAAGAAAAAAAATGCCTCCAGCCATTCTTAATGGCTTGTGTTTGTTGGCACCTATGACACACATCTCCTTGGGACCACTCAATCCTTTCGCGCGTTTCTGTTGGCATCTTTCGAGAGCTTGAACGTGAGCCTCACTGTACACTACGTAGCCAGCTCTCGGGCTTCGCCGTGTGATGCTAGAAATCCCATGTGCCTCATACAACTTTTCATAGCTTGCGCAGCTACAGTGTTTCTCATTATCAGCTACCGCGTTTCTTCTCATTAGGCTGTCGAGTCACAGCAATGTGTGTGCGTGTGTGATGTCGCATCCAGGGGTTTTCGAGGCCGTTCTTCTGACTGCTCTATTCTTTGGCTCAGGAATTTAAACTCGCTTCAGCGGTGGGATTGTTGAATATCAAGCCGAGTTTCATGATATTCACCTGGTCAACCATTTCAAGAAGGCAGAGGCATTAAGATGAGTTAAAAAGGGAACGGTTGCAAATAAACTCACTTCGAGCGCTCTGTATTTCTGTTTGTCAAAGGGAACAGGTGGACGCTGTTTGGCGGTTATTTTGAGCACAGAAAACGGCAATGCGGTGCGAAGCCCTCGTAGTGGAATGTGTATTTCAGACCTTCGCGCAGTTCGTCGCTATGCAACACAGGTGCGTGAACATAGCTGCAGGCTGTGTCCTGTTAAACACGACCTTAGGAAGTGTACACAGGTGCTTGAACCCAGTTTAGAAGTCGCATAACCATTGCAGCCTCACGTTACGACAAGAAAAAAAAATCCTTACCGGATTGAATTTGCTGGAAGTCTTCTATAACAGGCCCTCTCTGTTGTCTCTATATAGGTTCACTGCCTACTCCCGACTGTGATGTTGGAAGCTTGACGGACAGGTTAGCTACGAAACAAAAGGTATACTCTCGACACCCGCTGTATTCACCACTTTAGATATGTGGACGAGTAGACGTTTCTAACGCGCTCGAGTGCTTAAGGACGAAGTGCGAAATGGTAGACTGTTAATTTTCGCTGGAATTTCGAACGTCCGAACTTGTACATACGTAGGGACATCCTGCCGACTTTCCAGGGTTCACTTCCCCAGATGTGAAGAGACCAACTACAGAGGGTCGCGTTAACGAATTCCTCCTCCCCTTTCTTTGTTATTTTGAAGGCCTCAGTGACAAATATACGCTATCAACTTTACAAAATGCGCACGATGCATGTCTATCATGTGTCAAGAAATATCAAGGCGTTTTCTTTTAGGCATTACATCTTTCGGTGGTGCATTTACTAAGCATGCCGAAATGTGGCATGAAGTAGGTGCAAGGCAGTTAACCTTGTACTTGTTTCGCGCAGCTTGGTAAACGCGAGGAAGCAATAGGTAGGTGTAAGCTGCGTGTCAACCTTGTATACTGTGTGCGATGTTGGTGAAAACGTGTTGGCATGCAGCATTCAGCTTTGGTATTTCTGTACTGAGCTCCGAACTGCTGCTCAAAAATATATATGTATACACAAAAACAAGCGTGATTGTGTGCACATCACCACTTACTGCATTAAGATAAATACGTCTTCAGTATTGTGACTTTCAACGGGAGCACCTTCACTGTGCGCATCGGTTAATGAAGGCTAGAAGGGAGCGAAGTGTGGAGTTCTGTACAGTTTCTCTTTTTTTTTTTCACATACTCCTCGTGTCATTCACTGTGCCACTATTCCATTGCAAATACCTTCATGCGCGGCAAGGTTATCTTCACAAGGCCTTAATGCGAGGAATCACTCACCGTCGTCTGTTTGCCTTCCTGTATCTTGGAGCGCTTCGGCTGTGTGTGTCAAAAGCTGATCTAAAGCATATGTGACGCCTGTTCCACCGTTTTCTTAACGCTCCCTCCTGCCTGATAGCAGTATTGGCTGGACGGCAGCATAAGACGAAGCTGGGTACAGGAACTTTGCTGCGAATGTATCAACCCCTGTTAAAACAAGTGCTAATTGGAAGCTGTGTTTGTTAGCTTTACTTTGCGGGATACGGTGACGAAGGCGGGTGTTCAAGAGTGCTGAAATTGTCGAGATGGTACTTGTTGCTTGCTTCATCACTGGCAGCTGACTGGAAAAGCGCGTGGCTGAAAGTGTGACTCGCTCTGTGGCCAAAGCGAGTAAGCTGTGATCCTGTTAATTCAAACGAGAAATGTGTCGCTGGGGAACAAGCCTTTTTTTTTCTTTTTGTTACGTCATTATTAAAATAACAAATTCCACAAGTTCATTGTCTGTACAGTTTCTTTCTTTCACTACGTCACCGCGTCGTCCCCTGGCGGACAAGTCGCAAAGCGTTCTGGAAGTATACAAAGCAATGGACCCTAATAGGTCCGATCGCCAGCGCCACCACTTCATGATGCCGTAGTCACTTCAAAAGAGCCGCTAAAGGGAAATACTGGGTCAAGCCACATCGATAAATTAATGTTCAGCAATAAAATATCCCTGGTGAAACGTTCCATACGACGATCCGTTCAATTCAGTAAGCTTTCCGTATGGCTTGTAAGGAGACCACAGAATATGTGGGGCGTCCTAACTAAAGACAACCAAGGTTTTTAAGCATACAGTGTGCCCTACCCCAGTGAAACGAACTGGGGGCTTTTGAGAGTCGCGTGATGCAGTCTTCAATATTTGTTTTGTTCTCCAAAGTTAATAAAGAAAACGCAGTTAGCTAGCTTTTTAATTACTGGCTTCAGGAACAAAGTATCGATTCAGAAGTTGTAGATCGTCTTCAAAAAATGCTCAGTGAAATGTTTGCCGCCCGGTACCGTTTACATACAGTAGTTTAGTGGTTTAGCTATATAAAGGTATATAGTTATATATAAACTTATGCAGAGTTACATAAGTAGTTTGGTATATATATTAAGTACTTCTCTGGCGGCCTTAAAAAATAACACCTCGCAATAGAAAAAAATTGCACCTAACAGCAGTGCTGATACAGTGTTCCAAGAATATATATATATATATATATATATATATATATATATATATATTCTCAGAGAACAAAAGCTGCTTTTCTCTTAAGCACCCTCCTTGCTGGTGCTTTGCGTGTGCACTGGACGAGAGATGTGCCCCAGCAGATGGTCACGCGTGGTAGATTTCTTTTAATGACGTTAAGTAAATGTGCACAATTTGTACCTTGGTGCAAACATTTCAGCCAGTTGTTTTTCAGGACAATCTGCAACTTATGAATTGACGCTTTGTTCCTGAAGCCAATAATTATAAAGTTAGCTAACTACCCTTTAATAATTAATTAACTTCGTAGGACAAAAATACTGCAAACTAGGCCACGCGACACTCAACAGCCCTAATTGATTTCACTGGGCGAAGACACTCCATATTTTTTAAAAGCTCGGTTATTTTTACCTGGGATTCATGCAGTCACGCTCAAAGCGCATACGGAGATGAACTCATACGAGTCCGTTTGTCTTCATATACATAATATGGAAATCATGCGGAAAATATTCTGAAGGGATATGGAAACCATACAGAAAACGTAAAAAGCTTACGGACAAACACAAAACTTTCGCATCATATATAAACTCTGTAATCCCACAATTCACAGTGTGTGTGGATGATACGTACAGTATTGGTCAAAAATCTTCAGGCCAAAGGCTTTTCGCTTCAGACGCATAATAGAGTCATTACGGCACTATTA
Source organism: Amblyomma americanum (assembly GCF_052857255.1). Classification (NCBI taxonomy): domain Eukaryota; kingdom Metazoa; phylum Arthropoda; class Arachnida; order Ixodida; family Ixodidae; genus Amblyomma; species Amblyomma americanum. The sequence goes on from NC_135504.1 coordinate 34,250,184, forward strand.
AAGACCGAATGACTTTGAAATGCTAGAAGAAGGTTTCTTCTTGCGGTAAAGAAGCTTCCTGCTTGACCTGTGTTTTGAATGATCCGCTACATGTAGCATGCTACAGAATGTCCCTCACTAGGGACATTCATTTTGCTGCAGGTGAACGCTGTGGCCTGAGAACTTTTGACGCGGGGGTGTACGTGCGGAACGTTTCAGCAGGGATAAATGACTTAGACCAGAAACGGAGCCTTTGGTAAGCCGAGGAATTTGGTTAAAAGTTGCAGACAAGCGGTGACGGCGCTGTCGAACTCCGGTACCTGCGACTGCTGGCGTACATGATAATAATAGCAGTAACTGGTTTGGGGGGAAAGGAAATGGCGCAGTATCTTTCTCATATATCGTTGGACACCTGAACCGCGCCGTAAGGAAAGGGACAAGAGAGGGAGTGAAAGAAGAAAGGAAGAGTGAGGTGCCGTAGTGGAGGGCTCCGGCATAATTTCGACCACCTGGGGATCTTTAACGTGCACTGACATCGCACAGCACACGGGCACCTTATAGCGTTTTTCCTCCATAAAAACGCAGCCGCCGCGGTCGGGTTCGAACCCGGGTACTCCGGATCAGTAGCCGAGCGCCCTAACCTCTGAGTCATCCCGGCGGGTGCTGGCGTATAGGCTTTGCAAAAATACGCAGGCCACGAGGATGCAATGCGACTGGCCCTCTAAAGCCCTGAATGGGTGAACACCAAAGTTCTCACCCTACAGAGGTCTAGAGCGTCCATTTCAACAAGAAAATCGCAGTGCGGCTTTTTTTCGGTTCTACACCACTCCGTCAGCGTCACTGGGGAACTTCTGATTCGCCGAAACCTAATAAATCAGTGAAATGTCGCAGTTTCTTTCACGCTGCGCGCGGATTTAAGATGAACGACGAAATTAGGAAAGCAATTTTGCGCATTGCAAAAATATATTAGCGCCGAAAAAACTGTCATAATCTCCTGAAAGTAATCTACCGATATGATCACTTTTTCTTGCCCGACACTGCAAGAATGCAAGGATAGATGCAATCTTCGTAAATTGTCGCGGACGCAGGGGCTAACTCGAACCCGGGCTGCGTTCGGTAGCGTGCCCGAGCCTTCGAGCTGAGGAAAGATGGAACTTGAAGTTTTGGGAAAACGAAAACAAGCGGGTTTAATAGCAATTTGGCAAAACTTATTTAGTGCGATGTCAGTGCACGTTAAGGATCCCCAGGTGGTCGAAATTATTCCGGGGCCCTCCACTACGGCACCTCTAAGTCTTCCTTTCTTCTTTCACTCCCTCCTTTATCCCTTCCTTACGGCGCGGTTCAGGTGTCCGCCGATATATGAGACAGGTACTGCGCCATTTCCTTCCCCCAAAAACCAATTATTATTATTATTATTATTATTAAATCTTATTTACATATTTAAGAAAAAGCAGTCAAAAATTAAGAGTTCATGCGTCTAGCGACTGGATGAGCCATGTGGCCAGGGCCCAGAGCGTGCTTTCTCACTAAGCACGCTCCTTAAATCACCTAAGGTTCCGCCCTTTCATCAGGCGGTGGCCAATCCAACACGGGGCACATTTCTCCAAGATGGGAAAAGTTGCACAGCACATAGCAAGCGGAGTCACCCGTGGGAATGGGCGAGGAGAAATCACGAGTCCTCTGCTGTTTCCTACAGAGGTGCAAACGTTGGGCGAACGGCTCCCTGTCTCCGAAAAACACAGCTGATGCGTGCGGCGCCGCGGGCCTCAACTTCGGCGAGCTCTCTATGATGAGGCCGGCTCCTGTCGGACACGGTTAATTACTCGAAGGCACCGTTCCCCTATTCCCCTGTCGTCTGTCCATCGTCGGTCGCTGCCCCAGGCTTCCTTCTTGCTGGGGACCAGTCAAAGGGGAGGCCATCCCTACCAAGCCAGGCGTGAGAAAACAGGCATCCTTTTTTTTTTGTGGGGTCATCGGATGATCAAACGTCGTGTCGTGTCAAGCGTCGTGTCGTAACAAAGTCTACAGCATTCGCTGCAGTTTAAAATGACCCAGGAAGTGAATCTTCCGTTCCTCACGTATGAAAGAGCCAAATAGATCAAGAGACAATTTGCTCGGAAGTATGAAGGAATGAAAAAAAAATAAGCAGCGGCATATAACGACAAGCGGCCAAGCCAAAACGTTGGCTTAACTTAACCACTGGTTAACCATTACGAAGTTGATTAAATACCGAAGCCAACGCGAATCAAGTTAACGAGATCTCATGCGGCTGCTCGGCGCAGTGCATGATGGGGCACGAACTTCATGCAAGGGGCCAACAATCTCCTCATTTCGTCTGTTAGACTCCTCCCTCGGGAAAAAGCCGCCACGTTGGCTCAGTGGCTATGGTGCTCGACTGCTGACCCAAAAGACGCGGGTTCGATCCTGGCCGCGGCGGTCGCGTTTCGATGGAGGCAAAATGCTAGAGGCCAGTGTGCTGTGCGATGTCAGCGCACGGTAAAGAATCCCAGGTGGTCGCAATTACCCGGAGCCCTCCACTACGATGTCCCTCGTAGCCTGAGTCGCTTTGGATGTTAAACCGCATAATCCCAAAACTTAAACCTTGGGGGAAAGCCGCAACTACCTAAGTCTCCAAAGCCACGGCTAAGCGAAGCACGCTTGGGGGCGCTGTAACCCACATTTAAAGCTGGACCTTTCCCCAAAGCGGCTCACATGACGCGCATCCGTTAACTCAAGCCGTCATGAATCTTGTACGTTCTGTCGAGGAAAAAAGTAACTGACCCCCCGACCAAGTTCTGCGCTGGTCTCGACACCAGGAGTGCATCGTCAGGTAGCGTCCGCATGCAGTGCGGCATAAAATCACTGGAACTGGGAAAGTGCTGCATCCGTTTTCTCTGCGCCGCTGATTCGCTCCCTGTGGTCACGCCTCGCCATGAATGTTTCCACGGCTTTCCGGTCGCCGGTTCCGAAGTTCGAAGACGGCTGCGCGGCGTGCCGCAGAGCGTGTTGCGTCGCGCTTAGCGTTTTGAAAAAACCTAGAGTCGGGCAGAACTCAAGAACTGAGCGGCTTTTGCACACCTTCTTTTCTCAGAACTTTGTTGACGTTCCTGTTTTTTACTAACAGACACCGTGTACCGTGTTACCGTTACCGGACTACTCGGAGCCCGCGCGCCGTCAGTGCGCATGCGCGGATCACCTTCTTGGGCGCCAGATGGCGCCAGGTAGCCGGCAGTGGCGCGCGCGCCTGCCGTATCGGGACCAATCAGAGCGTGCGGACTGGAGGTAACGGTAACACGGTATGTTAAAGATGTCTAATAGAAAGTTTGTCCCACCGTATGGTAAACGCAGTAACTACGGCAACTGTTACCGCGCGGAAAATATTTGAAGCCTGGCAGCAGATAGCAACGGCAACGCGTAACCGTATTTACTGTACGGCTGTCCGGCTACGCTAGAACTGTTTACCTACCGGTCGCCAGCCGCACAACGCTTCACGCGTTTCCGCTCAGGGCACCTTACAGTTTAGGTTAACTCGATATGGTAGGCGGATTCTCACCTGATCGCCTATGTACAGAAAATGAAGCGATTGTTCCCTTAGACACCCAGTTCGTAGTGAGGTTTTTATATGTGAAAAGGGGGTGCGGGTCATTTATTTTTGTCCCCAAGGCCGGTGGATCCACCACCCAAAGCTTAGAGCTTGGCTTGGACATCAATCATTGAATAAAGTATTTCACCCTCCATCTCTCTTTCTCTCAGGTCTGTGCTCTTGCAGTTAATCAAATGTTTAAGCGCTTTTCGTAGGCCAGCTGTGTGCGGGCCCAAGTTCCTAGCCTGCCGCAAGATTTGGTAACTTTTGCCTACTGCTCTATATCGAACGAAGGAAACCAGGAGGAAAAAAGCTGTACGCAAGATCGGCTGCCCCTGGTTCTCCTAAGCTTATGGTTGCACGCTACTGAGACAAACACGAGGGTGGCGCAGAAACATATATCGCACCACCTTTTTTAGGCGGCTGTTCAAAACAGGGTACGTCCCCAAATGACATAGCGGGATCTACGGAGCCTCCCCCAGGACAGGACTGCACCCCATGAAGAAACTGGTCTCCAGGTCGGGGATCATCTGTAACCATTCGGTAGGTACCTGTTGGTGGGCTTCGAACCTGCCACCTCCCGCAGCCGAGGTGGACGTCCAAACCGCCAGGTCACGACTGCAGTTGACGCCATAGACGCGGGTATGATTCACCACATCACGCAGATTACCCCTAGAGGCATAGGCGACACAGGAAAAACTGAACCTGCAAAGCAGCCTGTAAGACCTAGCCTCGTAAAGGACGCACACAGGTTTTCAGCGCGTACCTCCACTGCCAGACACCAAAACTCTGAACTCCAACAACCACAGTCTTCCTGAAATTGAACCTCAGGGTCGGACGTGTAATCTCATTCTGGCAAATGTTTTGCAAACGCTGCAAATCCTAGGAGGATTTCACAAGTAGTACTAGATCGTGCGCGAAGGCTAAACCCGGCAATCAGCGGTCGTCACCCATACCAGCTGTTTAATGTGTGACCTAAGCAGCCCTCATCCGACGTGCCAAAAACATCTGCCCAAGGCCAGAATCGGGCTGCTGACCTACGCCAAGTGCGCCGAGAATTGAGTGAATGCGGCTACCCCAAGCACTTCGTGGATTCTGTTCTTCAACGGTCTTCACGCCCATCAGAACCAGTTGGTCCTCCTTGCCAAGCCCGAGCCGCTATCCCCTATGTGCCGGGCGTGAGCGAGTCTTTGGCTCGCGTTCTGCGCACTTACGGTGTGCACGTCGCTCACATTCCTGCGTGCAAGCTGAGGCATGAGCTGGTGGCCGCCAAAGACAAGATAAAGAAAGAGAAGTTTCCTGGCGTCATCTATAAGGTTCCCTGCGCAGACTGCGACTACTGCTATATCGGCGAGAGCGGGAATTTCGAAAGGCGATTGAGGGACCACAAGAACGACGTCAGGAACAAAAAGATTGCATCTAATGCACTTGCGGAACACGTGGAAGCCGCGACGCACAATATAGCTTGGGAAGAAGCTTCAGTCATCGCAGGAGAAAAGAATTGGCTGTCACGTCGATATCTGGAATCCCTGATAATCCAAACTACAGACAAAACCCTTAACCACAACGCAGGCAATCTCCCGCCTACGTATGCAAGATGCTTGGGGCGATTACTGCGACGTACTTAAGCTTTGTGCTTTGGGCTTTCCGCCCAGTGATCAAGGCTTCCGTATGGAAGCCGAAACGTCTTCGTTTTAAACAACAACCTTTTGGTCGGCGTTCCTTTTCATACATGAAGCAGCCCTTGCTTGATGCTACGAGTGGCGACGACGGGCACCATTGGCACAGACCTTTCTTCACTGCGATGGAACCTTAAGACCGATCGAGGACCCGAAGTGCATGACGACCGTGTTTCCCTCACACAGGCATCGCATGTTGGCCAGCAGTAGCTGCGGAAGCCACAGGTCCAAAAGGGAAGTAAAAGCATGGGTAAAAGCCAGGCATGGGGTACATTGTCATATACTTACTCGACACCGAGAAAAAGCAGTGTGCGTCCCTCGCGGCGTGCTATCTCAGCGCAGTAACCACAATCTCCGTATGGGCAAACTGCCTTCGAACCGTCGTTCCGGACGGAAAACATGTACTTCTGCGAGAAGGCCGGCTCCAACCATGGCCGGCTCAACCCAGGCGCTTAAAAAAAAAGTTGCGCTAAATATATAGCAACAAAACAAACAGTTGTATTTTTGTTGGCAAGTATTTTAGCTATAACTCCTATTTTAAACGTCTAAGTTGATTTTGTGCAGTTTTAATTTTATTTTGTTTATGATGTCAGCGACATCAGTGCATGTCAGCAGATATCTAGCCCCCCTACCTCGTCGGTGATGCGCGTACCACCAGCTTCTGCCCAGCGCAAAGTAGCAAAGACGATGAGGCTAAGGTCATCTTCAAACCAAATTTCCGCGAAGCAAAGAAAATGCGATCGATGGCGGAAATGCTGATATTCGTCCCTCGAAGCTACTGCTGTTTGTTTCGAGTTGCAGGCAGCCTATGTCTTGTCTCATCGATAGCGGGTAATTTTATATATTTAGCAACTGACTCAGATAAACGAACAACCGTGGCAGCACCACTCGGTTATAACGAACTAGGAAGCGCCATAAACTCGCTCCCGCTGTCAAAAAATGCCAGTTTCCCATCAGCGTGGAGACCGAAGAGTCTCCCAGCTCCTACACGCACTCCAAATAAAGTGCCACCCCCAAAACAACAAAAAAGGCGGCACAGAAATTGCGGTTAACCGCTGGCCAAGCGAGCCCCGACAGGCTAAAAGATCAATTGGTGCATGCGCGTGTGCTGGTTGGGTAAAGCATCTAAACTGCAGAACGCAGAAGCCTGGCAAACGCGACACAGGGGCGGCATAAAAAGCGAAGCTACTGCACACAGCTAGTGATCAACCAAGGACAGCGATTTGATACATTGTAATACCAGTCGAGGAAGGCACTCCCCGCCCACCCGGTCACGTCGCCTGTGCAATTCAAAGCTCCGCCTTCCGCACTGCTGACGCATGCAGGCAGCGCACAGATCGCAGACACATGCGTAACAGTAGCTTCGTCTCTGCATCCATACAACTTTGTAGATTAATGAAGGTGAGGATGCCGACCTACTGTAACCATCTGCCATGAACTCTTCAATCACTCTCGTACGCAGCAAAGGTCTCACCCAGCAGAACATGACAGCGGTTGAGAGCTTATAGAAAGCGGCTTGATAGAGTCTGTATTGTAGATACAAACATGGCTCGTTGGTATTTTTAAAGAAATAAATTACACGTTTGTACAAGTGTGCTTTCTGGCCACACTAGGGCAAGTCCACTTACTACGAATTTCGGATACAACAAACGCAATCCGCGTGAATTTCAGGTTTGTTTTAAGTGGGCTCGACTGTAATACTCATTCATATTTCTTTGGTATATTGCGACTCGCAAACGTATTTCAGTTCATTTTACATGAAACACAAATGTGCTGTCAGTAAATCTGATATTGGTCACAACTCCCAAAAATTCGCCACCTCCGCACATTTGAGTAAAACCCAGCCAGAGGCACACGCAGTAGAACCACATAGTCTTTTCAACGGCAAAATAACGTCCACTACTTGAATTTTTGTGTTGATGCACATGCAACGAGAAGAGATACTAAAGACACTGGAATTAGAAATATATATAAAGGAACTTTATTGCATAATAAAAAAGGCAATGGTCTTATGCTTCGAATGTGATATCATTGCACCAAAGAGCACCAACATGTATATGAGAGCAAAGAACAGCAGGTCATTAAAACCTGTGAACAGCAACTTAATTTCATGAAACAACGTACAACAGAAGTCATAGAAAGGCCACTTCCCATAATGTGTGTGTGTCGTGCTGTTAACATGTGTGATTTGTTTAACCACAGTTAAGGCACGTATTAAAGGCGAACGATGTGCATAAGATGTGAAGTCAAGTGCATACCACATGGCATATTTCACATATATTATGCATCATGTGAAATTTAACTCTTAACACCTCCAAAATTAGATAGTAATAGTCAGCCAAAAAGGTGATGCAATTCATACAGTTGACAAGCTTACAGCTACGAATCCCAACTGTGACCACTCTCGACTTCAGTGCACATGCCTAAGCACAACAAACTCGATGTATCATACAGATTGCAACAAACAGTGCTTGCTTAACACTGCACGGAAGAGGATGTCCATAGGTAGTTACTTTACATATACATGCATACGCTATAGAGAAATGTTGGCATTAGTTATATGCTTAATGAGTGGAAATAAAATGCTGAATACCCAACTTGGCAATGTTAACATCAAAAACTGCAAGAATTTAATGCCTTCGTACTAAACACATAACTATTTAGCATGAAAAACTGTTTTGCCCCCTTTATAATCCCAAAATATAACACTTTCAACTTAGGCTAAGAAATGTACACTTATCTCAACTTCACGTGTAAAAACAAAATGAGACATGCGAGAGAACATATAGAAACAATACTGATTAATAACCACATGGCTAAAACAGGAGACCATCATTTTATATGAACATGAATGGTCCGATAAGACATGGGACAAAACAAATGGAGACCCTTTCCTCTGGAGAAAGCTGAACATGAATTGCACACATGCAAAAATGCACTAAAATGAAAAAAAAAATGAAGCAGTAAAAAAAAGATAAAAACTAAATATGTAGCTTAAAAAGAATGAAGTCACAGGAGGTTTTCACCGTACTTAAAAACACATCAAGACAAAGAATGTGCCAAAACAAAAGCACCATACCACACAAGGTCACCAAGTGAAAACAGTGGTGGCATACTAAGCAGTACACCTTACATTCAAATCTCCAGGAACAAAATGAAGATAAAAATAAGTTTTGGCAAGCAGGAAGGCACAAATACACACCGGCTCAGATTTTTAAAAAATGCCACAAATGGTAAATGAAAGAAAACGCCCACGAAGAGCCAAGCTCACAGCAGTAGTCCACTCTTCTTTATCTTGGCACAAAAGCAAGGACTGAATGAAAAACGAAACGTTCAGAAGGGGTCCCTTTCCTACATGCACTTGATAAGAGCTCAACAGGTACTCGTTCAGAGCTCAACAATTAAGTGCTCAAAAAGCAGCAGAACAACAAACAACAGAGCATAAAAAGGCAGATTCCTGGGCCTCGGAGCTCGCGTCTCATGACAACAGCCAACTCCGATAGCCACCAGCACTCTACCTTCACAGGAGATTCAAGTGTCAAGACATCACCATTACCACAGGGGTTTCTCAATTTTCTTAGCCTGTAGTAACCCAAACAGCTTGCATATCGAACAGCCTGGGTGTCCGTTATGTGTTAGCCTGAGGACATTGAAGTCAACACTCACCACTTACTGTGGGACTGCCCCGCTCTCAAGCTTACAAGGATCTGGCACCTGAAAGTAGCAGGTCTTTCACCGAGCAACCCTGCTTCATATATTGCCTGGACACAGGGACCATACCATCGCTCACTACTGGACTTCATAAAAATCAGCTAGCCTTTTTCAATTACTTTAATCATTAGTGCATCCTTCAACACACCTTTGCCCATTGACACTCTGAGGCAATAAATCTCATTAAAGAAAAAAACCCTCAGCATCTTGGCTTCCTCCTTTCTTTCCCAAAATGCATGCAAAAAATGCACTAAGATGCATGGCCTCTCAAAAAAAGATGTCCAAATGCACTTTGCAATGACCGGCTATATAGTGAGAGAGTCTGCTCTGAGCAATTCCAGTATGATCACTCCCCAAAAAAAATAGAGGACAAAGAAAAGGCAAGAGCAGCGACATGCATGGATTTAGGTGCTTGGAAAGCCCAAAAGCAAGCAATCCAAGCAAGGAACCCTAGGGTTTTGCAGAACCCTGTATGAGAACCCCTGCATTAGAGTATTTCAACTCTGAATACTGTGCACGGATAGTTTCATCTCGTGCGATCACACATTCCCAAGCTATAGACAAGCTTTGATATCTCGCCAGCTCAGAAGCTCTAGTCCAAGGCAACGCAAACAGCTCTTGCCAAAATTCAACAAACGGGTCACAGCAACAATCTAGCGATGATGTCACTAGCTACCAAGACTTGACAAGACAGAATCAGATCAAGCAAAAAAGGCACACAGATATGGAAAAAGAAAGAAGAAACACACAGCACTCGGGAGCAAAGTTGACAGTCATATATTAAATTCTAATCAGTGCAATTGCAAAAGTGCCGAGTACCGTGCCAATACCTTAAAAGGGCCATAGAGGACAGACTGAAGTCAGCCTGCATAAACCGATTACCAAGTTGTAATGACGAAGAGGCTACTTTCACTGAAAACAAATCCTGTAAAAGCTATCAAAAAAGTAAAAGAAAAATTAGATACAAATGTGACCAGCCATTACTGCCAGCAAACCGCGACAACACGGAACTCTGAAGCTAAGGAAGCTAAGCTCCACGGCTAATCACCTCCAAACGGCGAGTGCAGAGTATCTGTCTCATATATCCGCGGACACCTGAACCGCGCCAGGGATAAAGGAGGGAGTGAAAGAAGAAAGGAAGAAAGAGGTGCCGTAGTGGAGGCCTCCTCGACCACCTGGGGATCTTTAACCTGCACTGACATCGCACAGCACACGGGCCCCTTAGCGTTTTTCCTCCATAAAAACACAGCCGCCGCGGTCGGGTTCGTTTTTATGGAGGAAAAGCGCTAAGGTGCCCGTGTTTTTCTCGAAAATCAATTTTCCCAGCAATAAATGTACCTTTTGCTACTAAATAAACATTATCATATCCACAAAGAAAGAACTATATTTTTGTAGAGAAAAAGACCGAGAGGAATTGTCCTCAGTGTCCCTTTAACAATGTTGGGAGTTCAGCCATCAATTCAGTGTTCTTCAGCATCCCTAAGCTCTCTTGCAGTCTTGTCGCCGACAAGACAATGTTCGTTCAAAATGCAAACCAGTCAGGTGGAAGGAGCTGCTTTTTCTTTTCTTTTTAACCAATGTTTTCAAGGCCCTCAGTAGCAGAATGGGATCCAGGCGCCACCTTCGTCCTTGCGGAAGTAGTGCGGCCGATTGTCGGGAAACACCGTGACGCCTGGGAATGGGTGCTGCTGGATGTACTTCAGGGCAGCTCGCACTTGCATGACAAACATGGGCGACTCCACCTCTGGGGACGTGGAGAGGTGCTGTGCCAAAAGTAGTTGCACAAAATCACTGCTCTGGTTCAAGGTCTGTGCCTAAAGACCGTCAACACCGCCAGCCAATGAGGCCGTGGTACAAAAACTCAAGAAAAGAGGACACTCTCTTGAGCCACCTGCCACTGTGAAAAAAACGAAACAGCTGAAAACGCAAGTCATACCTGTAGGATGAAGTCGTCATTCTGCGACAGCCACAGGTCAACTCCTCTCATTGGCTCATAGTTGAAGGGACCAATGCGCATCATTCCTAGCGAGCAGTCGTAGATGTCACACATCTGTAATGCCATCCATTCGAGTTAGTAATAAACGTACCTAATGGTCGCAACATAGTTATATTAGGGCTTCAGTCTGAGCTAGTTTGTGAATAGACATCGTAAATGGAATACAATGGTGCAAGAAAAGCAGGGACAGCAACACGCAAAATACTAGACCTGTGTTTTACGTGTTCCTTTCCCTGTTTTCTTGCACCGTTGTATTCCATTTACAATACTTGTAGCACGACACATCTTGTCACCGCATCCACAAGGAAGCTCCAAACATTGTACTACCGGAGATAGTAGTGCGCAGAAACTGCAGCCACTTACTCAAACGCATTGTGGCGTCACCAACGTCAACCAGTGCCTGCTCTGCCTCCCTTGGGCTTGGTGTGAGAAGCAGCCCACACAATAAACCGACAAGCTAGTCCGCTTCCTGGCATGTGCTGCCACTCTTATAAGGCGTCAACAGCCTGTATTTCTTTTTTTTGGCTTTTACCACCAGCTCACTTCTGCAGGCTGCTGGAGCATTGCTTCACGAATTGAAACGACATTCCGGGAACAAACTACCATCCCTGCTAGCAAGAAGCATAACCCTACAAGCGATACATTTTTGTTCGGGTGCTCGCACATCCTGGGCACTTATGTCCCCGATAGTGCCTGTCTTCACAGCACACTGAACAACGATGGCCAGCCTACATCTCAAAGGTGCAAAAGATTTACCTCTACTTTGAAAAATTTACACATTTTTGAACAAGTTGATTGGCAACTAACAAAGCTATGTTTCAATTAACAAAGCTGCTACAAACTAGCTAGCACAGTAGGTGTGCACTTTACAGTCTTTTCCACTTTACTACCCCAACTGTGCAAATTTATCTACTGCATGCCACACTGTAGCAACTGCTAAGAGCAGCAAGCCTGTTCTAGCAATATCCACTTACTTAAGCCCTACAGACTTACCCTCTCTAGACAAGTGGCTAAACCTTAAACTGCAGGTCAGAAATAAACAACTACAATGTGAACAAATGCTGCTGCCAGAAGAGAGATCAGTTCTGTTGACTATTCATATTAACTGCTCTTGATGGCACATTTCTTTCTCCGGGGTAAGCAGTGGTCTATTATACCGTATAAACGCGTGTAAGGGCCGCACCCGTGTAAGGGCCGCACCCCGTATTCCCAAAGGAAATATTTGAAAAAAAAAAAATCCGTGTAAGGGCCTCACCCAAACTTTCCAGGAAACACGCAAGAATAGCCTTCGAAATACATGCGCACAGGAGCTTCGAGGTGCCGCCCATGGATGGCGCCCGAGGCCGCGGGTCATCATCATCTTTTCTTCTGCCGCGAGCTTCTGCTACTGTACTTCCGCTATCCGTATCGGCATCGGTATCGCCAGGTCTAACTTTGTTCTGTTCTGGCTGTCAAAGCATGCGTTTTTTGGTGGTTGTGTTAGCGTGGTCGCTCGGCATAGTTGTTGCTCTCGTGCGCTGTCGTTCTTCACTTTTTCATGAACTGCCTCCGAGCATTGTCACTGTTGCACGATGGGCAAGCACCTCAACAGCTACACGGCGGGCTTTAAACTGAAAGTAGTGGAGTTCGCTCTCGAACACGGCAAGCGTGCCGCGGGCAGAAAATTTGACGTGGACGAGAAGTGTGTCCGACGGTGGTGCGGACAAAGGAATGTGTTGAAGAATACCGGCTCCAAAAAGCGCGCTTTCCGAGGCAAGCCATGCAAATTTCCTGAGCTAGAAGAGCTGCTATGCTATTCAATGGAAGTGCGGAACAACGGCTACGCGTTGACAACGGACATGCTGCGCGTGAGGGCACAAGCCTTGGCGCATGCTAAAAGCATACCGCACGAGGACTTCAAGGCTAGTGCCGGCTGGGTACGAAGATTTCTGAAGAGGAAGGGCCTATCATTTCGGCGAAGGACCACGCTGTGCCAGCGGCTGCCCCTCGACTACACCGACAAGGTGCTCAGCTTTCAGAATGTATGTCATCGGTCTGCGTCGTGAGCACAACTATATATTTTCGCAGATAGCGAACGCCAACCAGACCCCCGTGTGGTTCGACTGTCCCGAGAGCTGCACAGTTGAACTGAAAGGAAAGAAGAGTGTTTTCGTGCGGACAACCGGCGCGGAGCGCCAACGGTGTACCGTTATGCTGTGCGTCACCGCGGACGGGCGGAAGCTGCCCCCCTATGTCATCCTGAAAAGAAAAACGATTCCTAAAGGCGTTTTCCCCAAGGGAATTGTAGTTCGCGCCCAAGAAAAGGGCTGGATGGACGATGAGCTTGTGCTCGACTGGGTAAAAAGCGTTTGGGAGAAGCACCCAGGCGCCATGCTGGCCCGACGATCGCTCCTCGTCTTAAACAGCTTCCGCGGTCACTTGACGGGTAGGGTTAAGGAACGCCTGCGCGGTATCCGCACAGACATGGCCGTGATACCGGGCGGCCTCACCGGCATGCTGCAACCCCTGGATGTAAGCGTCAATCGGCCTTTTAAGGTTGAATTTCGAAGGCAGTATTCGGAATGGATGGCCAATGGCAATCACGACGAGACGCCGACAGGGCGGCTTAAGAGGGCACCGCTCGCGACTGTGCTTGGATGGATTTTGTCCGCGTGGAATTCCGTGTCGACCGACATTGTAACCCGGAGTTTCAAAGTGACCGGAATTTCAAACAGTTTAGACGGGACCGAAGACTACTTTCTGTGGGCTGAACATTTACCTGAACACAGCACCAGCTCAGAGTCTGAAGACTCCGTGAGTGATGCCTGAACGGTAAATAAATGCTGCGCATTCCAGATTGGTATGCTTTCACTTGAAAAAAAAAAAATTTTTTTCGAAAATCGCGTGTATGGGCCGCACCCCGAAATTTCCCCCCCCCCCCCCCCCCCGAATCTGGGAAAAAAAGTGCGGCCCTTACACGCGTTTATACGGTAACTTAGAACAATGTGCCAATGACTGAGTAGCTCAACAGAGCAGTTAAATGCCATGTCAAGTTTCATGTCAAGGAGGTCAATCAAAACAAGGGCCATCAACCCCAAGGCACTAGTTTCGCAACCAGCTCCGGAAAGAGTTGGAAAACTTTCAATTTACTTGCCTCATGGCAGCCAGTGAAATGTCGGGCTGAGCGAAGGGGAAGCTCAGGGCCTTTGTCAGGGAATGTGGCTGGGAAAATTTCTCCACTCTTGATGTTCACACCTGAGAAACAATTTATTGTTCATTCGTTTTTTTCGTTCCCTCTGTCAAACAAGGAACACAATTTCCACAAGGTTCCCAAAGAGGCAATTCCCACAAAGGACAAAATACTGCGTGTTTGTTTCTTCACATTTACTTAACAATGACAAATGTGTGCCTCTGGGATCAGAACCAGAAGTCCAAGGTGACCACTAACACAGAAACAATACAAGACAAACAACAAGACAAACTCAAAAATACAACGTCTCATCTGTCACACCCACAGGTATGCTTTGCCCACGAGCACGAAAGGTGCATATATATCAAGCACAACGTCACTCATCCTTGCCAGGTAAGGCTACACAGGAAATACTCACCAATGCCATAGATAGTTGGCCAATTAAGGTTCCCACGGAGGACATTGTTCAGCTCTGTAAAGTAAAGGGTTTGACACAAGAGCTGAATGAAGAGATTTGCGAGAAGAAAATGGTCATCAAAAAAAAAAAACCGAAGCTCACAGCTCAGTTTTAAAAGCAGAATTTCAGCACCATTACAGATCAGATGTAATAACAGACCCACACAAACTACCTAAAATATAAACAGTCTCTGGACAGTTTTTGTACTTTTTTTTTGCAGAAAACAATGTTCGGCATCAGTTTTTTTTTCTTTTTCAATGTATGAACAAGACTTTATTGCGCAAATAGCTGCGTCTGCTAATTCCTGCTCCAGTACTGACACTCAACAGCAGAGAATCAACGAATAAAGAACAGATGGGCCAACAAAACAATGCCACTGTCTTTCAGCAATGAGGCAACCAGTATGAGACTCACCACACACACAAGCTGTGACAAGGTGAAGGTTCACAGGCTGCTTGTGCAGGGCATCTGCAAGGAAAGAAAAATGGTGCCTGTAAGCAGAATGACAACAGGTGACTGCAGCAACAGTCCCACCAGCACAGAATGTACCATGCAGGACTTAAAAAACAATTTAAAAAAACCTGCCTTTTTGAAAACACAATGTCATTTGCTAAATACATGATTATACACAAGTTTCACTGTGCTTTTTTCAGTGTTTGCTGAAAATTTCAATGCTGCCCCGCACGACACCCTACCCCTACCCCCACCCTCCTAATGCTGCCTCTTTGCAACAGTATACCGTAACCGCAGGTAGACCAGACATGCACTATTTGCATCACCAACCATTAAGCACATCTAACAACCATTCGCCTGTTTCTTCAATCTGTAGCGATCACGCATACTAATAAGCAGATATTACGAATTCAAACAGAACTATCATTATCGCTTCCAGCATTCAAAACTCACACCTTCAAAAGCCGTGCTTCCAAGCTCCTCCCTACTCATTCACGTGTGCATGTTCTACAATACCGGCAGCACCACATAACCCCAGCTTAGACTACTAACCAGGGGCATAAATTTTCCAAGACAACTGCTCATACATGCACTACTGCATTTAAAGCAACGATGGCGACATGCAAGTCTACGTGCAGAGTCAACAAACTCACACAGCAACTGGTTGGCCAAACTCTCCGAGTAGGCTCTGCGGTCCAGGAAGCCTCCCACGAGGTACACCTCAAACCTGCACACAGGCAATGAGACCAAGCCTGAGCTGAGGTCTTGCAAACAGACCCTGGCACAAGGCAGAGAAGACTTGCATGCAAGGTGCTACAATGCTACCAAGCACTTGTACACAAACAGCTGCTTCCTGGCTTTAAAGCAACACACAGCATGTCTTGTGTGCCATGCATTTTCAAACGGACGACGATCCATTAATCCAAAAAAAGCAGAAGCACTTTACCAAAGAAAAAACAAGCCACAGAATTTTTAATGACATTGCAGAGCTCCTCAAACACTTATGTGATTAGCCACTGCGGTGGCTCAGTGTTTATGGTGCTCGACTACTGACCCGAAAGACACGGGTTTGATCCCAACCATGGTGGTCACATTTCGATGGAGGCGAAATGCTAGAGGCCCGTGTACTGTGCGATGTCAGTGCACCTAAGTGGTCAAAATTTCCAGAGCCCTTCACTATGGTGTCCCTCATAGCCCGAGTTGCTTTGGGACGTTAAAACCCCCATAAACCATAAATTAATGCGATTAGTTACCTTCGTTCAATAAGATAGCGTCTTTTTCAAATGCCCAGCCGTCATCGCAACGCCACGAACGTGAAGAACAGATAGAAAAAGAAAAAATTGTAGCTGGCAACCCTGTACCGGAGCACCGAAAAGAAAAAACTAAAAGGGATCGAAAGAAGAGAGAGAAGCAAGGCAAAAAAAACATGGATGCCAGAATCGTGACAATGGCACAACCCGTCGCTCAAGCACAACAGCCCCACGTATTGAAGCAGTGCGAATTTGAACAAACTGCTCATGTGCTCAAGTCATCGAGGTAAGCAGAGCTCTCCTCTAGTTATAACACACAGACAGCGACAGACGTAGAGTAGCAGATAAAAGCCTGCCAGGTCCTCATGTTTGCCATGACAAGTCTTACTAACAATTACCGCATTTACACGATTGTAAGTCGACTCGAATGTGAGTCGACCCCCCCCCCCCCCCCCCCCCCCCCAATCACATTTCCGAAAAAAAAGCTTGGCCTTGAATAGTTGAACGCGATAGTATTATCCAGCTGCCGTCGTTTATCGCCACCCGCCATCGGATGACGCGCGTGGGCGTGCCCGTTCCAAAACGAAAATGTATTAGTCACTGGCCTACTCGTCCACACTTGCGCCATCATCCTCACTAGCGCTGCCGTCGTGATCACTGCTGCGGTCCCACAGCACGTCATTCTAACGTCGTCGTCCAGCGAAATCCCGCACTTCGCAAACAGCCACATCACGACAACGCGTGGAACAGCTGAAAATTTTCCTCGCTGCAGCTGCCACACTTGTATCACCCGTTGCAAACGGCGAACTTGCAGCCCGGCGCACAGCTGTTCGTTTCTTCGGCATAAAAATGGCAGCCATCTTGAATGTAGCCGTGAACGAGCGTCGGTCGCTTGCCGGACCTGGAGCACGAATGATGACTGACGAAGCACATTAAAAACTTGTGAAACGCGGCTGCAGTAGTCAAATGCGTCAGAGCCAAAGCGAAACTACGCCTGAATGGAGTCGGCTCTTCTGTCGGCTACTGACACTCCCCGGCACCGATGCCGTTCCGAGTGGGAGTGCCGCCTCGATTGGAACAGCGGCCCTTCCATCAACTATCAACACTCCCTTGAGCGCCAACCGTGCATTTGAAAGTAAAAAGAAAACTTTTTGGACTCTTGAGCTTCTTTTAGAACGCGATTGCGTTATCGGGCCACCGCCGCTTATCAGCAACCACAGTCAGCAGCCACGTGTGCAGAATGTGGGGCGCCAGTTTGCTGTTTACCGATAGCCGGCATCGGCCGCCCCCCGCGCGCGCGGGATGCCAGTTTTGCGCGTTGACATAGCAGCTCCAAGCCAGCACCAAGAGCGATGCCACACAGCAAAAATGCAACCACGCTGTAGCACGCCTGATATCTCATTTGTCTCGCCTTTACTTATAGTGCGATGTTTTCATTTCGATTGTAAGTCGACCCCCCCCCCCACTTCATTTTCAAATTTAAAAAAATAGGTCGACTTATAATTGTGTAAATACGGCAGTTAGCCGGTACCTTCCAAAAGTTTTGATTTTTCTTTCCACAAACAACCAAGTTCTGCCACACAACACAACTGGTTAAGAGGCTAAAAGCAGTTGTGGTCTTTAGTGAGGCATGGAAATGCAACAACCACGGAAAAAGATTTCTTTGCCAAGTAGGAAACTGCATGCAGTTTCGAATTTTCCCTTCAGCACAAAATGTCACATTGTGCCATGACGGGCATGCCAAGAATGTCAGTGAACAGCACAAGTGAAACCCCATCAGACAGGTAGACTCAACAACCGACTGATGCTTGTTGCACATCTAAGCATAGCAGCAGAACGGCACAACTACCGACGTCACAGCTGTCACAGACATTGCAAGCATACCTGGTAAGACCACTGAAATCAATTCACTGTTGCAGTAAGAATATGTTGAGCTAATTGGAAACACTAATTTATACTTGACATAAAGCACGCAGAAAACGACAAAGACGAGAAAAGACGCAGACAAGCGCTATCTTCCAACTGCTATTCGAAAGACTGGTCGAAATATGTAGGAATATGAAAGGGAGAAAAAAAGCAGAAAAACCAAGAAAGTTGGCTTACAACACAAAGTCAAAGTCAAGTTGTCACGCGGCTAGGCAAAGAGCTACGAGAGCAAAGAGCATCTGATGACGTGCTTATTCAGTCACTGCCCGTCCTATATGCAATGCCTCTAGTATCTCTCTGCGTGTGGTGGCTGCCAATAACTATACATCTCAAAACTATACATCCCTCAAAATCAGAAGCACAGTGGCTACTGCCCACAAAAACACAGTCATGACAGTGAATCACAAGAGTTTCACGTATTTTTACTACACTGTTGGCATGCTCTCTCAGTCTGTCATTTACGTATCCGCTCTGGTCACACTAGCAGGTGCGTAGCTTAGCACCACACCAGCTAGAGAAGGAAGCAGTGTATCACACAAGCTAAAGAGTTTAGTAAGCTCAAAACATCTAATTACAGAAAAAGGTGCATGTGTATCAAGTTGCATACTGGCAGTACCTACTGCAGTAAAGCAAGACATTTAACCTATCGAACGTTAAATCAACCACTACACGCAAACTGGTGTAAGAATACCCAGTACCTTAACGCTCATGATGCACACCCACATGTCAGGCATTACTGCCGAGGAAACCCTTCCACACTTCAAAACTGCGGGTGCATTTCTAGCAATTAAAAGGCCAAAGACAAGGCACAAAGTGTTGCTGTAACACTGGAGAGAAAGCGTGGCACGAACCTTCCCTCTGGAATGGGCAGCGACAGCTCCTGCACCCGGCGCACTATGGAGGCCACGCCTTGCTCCAGGCCAGAACCATCAAAGTGTGCTAGAGACACGGCCCCGGAACCTGGAATGCAACATCTTCTGTCATGCCAATATCCTCATTTTGGGCTAGCTTAGGTTCAATTTGGTCTTCAAGCAGCTTTTACAACAATAAACTGCACAAAGAGAACAAATATATCAAAATAAAAAGCAGACTCCGTGTTTTCTGGCACAGTTTTCTCCCTACAGACAATCATGCATTACTGCCAAGAGGTTTCAAGATCCCATCCTTTAAGCGGTCATCAAGGTCCTCGATACAAGGCATGTTCCATAAAAGAAGACCAAACACATTAGGTATAATTCAACGAGGAGGTACTAGGGACAATAGCTGCAACAGTTTTTATTCACATGTTTGGACTACTGAGAGAGAAGACAAACCTGAGAATGTCCAACCAATGCTTTTCATAAAACATTTCCAAGCATCTGAAGGTCTGATAGCCTATAACGCAGTGAAACTTAAACACTGCAGCCAGCAGTTCCACCCCTCTAAGCTAAGACATCAGAAGGAAACTAAAATTTCTTTACGGCATCCGTCGATCGTACCTGTATGTCGGACAATGGCCATGATGCAAGTAGTGGCTTCATCAGTTCCGAGGACGCTGACATTTTCTGCAATGCAAGAAGCCCAATGCAAAGAACATGACTGAGATCACAGAAAACCAAACAGTAACAAACGACTTGAGGTGCACGACAAAGTGAATATGTATACAAGAGCTGTGAACAAAAACAAAACAGACTAGTGAAATGAACACACATGTGAATGCCACTCAGAGTGATGTTGGCTGGCTCTGCCTAGCTGCAAGTGATCCATTTATTATTTTAAAAGCTTCAAAATAAAAATGCCCAAGAAATCGGCCAGTCGTTTTCTTTGTGACTCACAACTTGTTTTACATCAACCAACGAGGACATTCTTCCAGTGCTGGTAATAATGCTTAGAGTCATGTCCTGCCATATGAAATCCTGGCCACATTTTGATCCCTCAGAGGTGAGCTGGCGACACTGACTTCTCAAAGCCGTAACACAAAAAGAAACTTGCACCCTTTCGCGCTGAAATGTGACCCCCCCCCCTGTGTAGCAAGCAGCTGCACTCATTCCATTCTGCCTAAATATTACCACCCAGTAATGAAGACAGTTCCGAGCCCTTAGCACACAAGTTAAGATTGAAGTAAATGAGGTTAGCCAAATTTGCAATATACAAAAAGCAAACAAAAAACCAAAAATCACTCGGCCTAAGTCAACAACAAATTGCCGCATGCCCCATTCACACCATATTTTGAAAATTAGGCATTACATAAACATCGAGATCAAACTGATGCTGACCTGGACAGACACCACTGCCCTCTAATGACAAAGGGGGCCACTTTCGCCGAAAATGGAGCTTTCATAATAAAAGGGCAAAACATGAGATACAGGTACCACTGCCCCACATCATTTCTACAAACTTACAAACTAAATGTGAAGATGTCAACATTTTTTTTTTTTTTACTAGTGTTGCTGCAGATCCCCGAGCCTAAGCACACCACCCGCCACTTCCAGCCGGTGCACACGAGGTCATGTAGAGCCGAACAATCGGTTTTTATCAAGAACAAAAGTTGGATGGAGTTTTCATCGCCGTCCCTTTTAAGTTCTGAGCAGCTCAGTTTGGAACCTGTGAGAAAACAAAACGAGACTCACTGTCCTGTGCCACAGTCACGGCAAACTCGCGCTGGTGAACGTACAACAGTCCGAGGGGCCCAATAACCTTGGGGACCTGGGAAATGAGGGCTGCTGCTATCTCCTGCAGGAAGGGAAACAAAAAAAAGCACAAAAGAATCCAATGAGGCTGCCATAAAAGCTACTGGTAAGTTAAAAGACTGACCTCCAAATTTTACTCACTGCTACAATCAGAAAGAACAGTAAAACCTCATCGATATATACTCCCCGCCCATACAAAATCACGGTTCATCTGCTCAAGATCGCGAGCATTAAAAATGTCCCATAGAGTTACACTATTTTTCTCCCGGTTAATATGTTCCCAGATAACACGATTTCCCGGCTACTATGTGTAACATTTCGCCAAATTCTGGGCGTATACTAATGCGGTTAACGACCAACCACACATGTGCAAACACACAAGTGGGAAGAACATGAGGGCACGCGACATGAGCTGGAATGCAGTGGCAGCCACCCACCGCAGTGACTCCTCTGCAGTGCCTGGGTGCAAAGGAAGCAAAGCGCCCAAAATCGACAACAGTGCACTAACACACGAGAAGGCCGATCAAGCAGCAACTCGACATGAACAGAAATGCAGCGGCTTATCCGCAGTGCCTAAGCGCAACGAGGCGAAGCATCTCGGAACTACAACAATGCACTTACTATACACGAGTGCTAAGCACAAGGGGGCAAAGCATCTCGGAACTACAACAATGCACTTACTATATACGATTGCTAAGCACAAGGGGGTGAAGCATCTCAGAACTACAACAATGCACTTACTATATACGAGTGCTAAGCACAAGGGGGTGAAGCATCTCAGAACTACAACAATGCACTTACTATATACGAGTGCTAAGCACAAGGGGGCGAAGCATCTCGGAACTACAACAATGCACTTACTATATACGAGTGCTAAGCACAAGGGGGTGAAGCATCTCAGAACTACAACAATGCACTTACTATATACGAGTGCTAAGCACAAGGGGGCGAAGCATCTCGGAACTACAACAATGCACTTACTATATACGATTGCTAAGCACAAGGGGGTGAAGCATCTCAGAACTACAACAATGCACTTACTATATATGAGTGCTAAGCACAAGGGGGTGAAGCATCTCAGAACTACAACAATGCACTTATATACGAGTGGGCCAAGCCTAGGGAACGCAGCGTTTGAAAAGCAAAGCCCGCAGTGCTTAGGTGCAAGGGGGGCAAAGCATCCGAAAATGGCAAAGGGATTTCGGCTATTTTCGCCACCACCGTAGAGGAATTGGGTGTGCTGCGAAGTTCCTGCCATACTTAAGGAAACAAAAATCTGCAATGAACTCTGTGAGCACTAGAAAGGGAGCTGTTCAGACCTTGTGCCAAGAAATGCTAATCGACATTTTTATGAAGTGATATTATCAATAAATGCCTTTTTACCTCATTAAACAGTTATACCTTTGAAAACTGGGCAGTTTGGATGATTCGTTTTCCAGTATAAAACATTTATTTTCACATCTTCAAAAGAAGTATCAACGAGTTTTTACTGCATTCGCTGTCTAGGCCTTCTGTTTAATTTCTTGTTCGCATTGCTCACAAGCATTTTGCCTTGGATGCACATGCCTGGTAAATTTAATTTCGCTCAAGTGCGAGAGATTCCTCCACAATGGAGTCTCTGGTAGCCCGTGTGCAGTTTTGGGACATTACACTCCACATACCATTCCATGCAATTTCGCTTTTTACTTCCAAACTAAAATGTACTAGAAAGGCCCGTTACAAAAACAAGACTTTCTTAAACAGCATTTACGTTTTCACACAAACATGAACCATCAGAACTGTTTCGGCAAAAATTACGAATGATTCAACTAGGTGTTCCCACATTCGCGTTGCCATCACAAATCACGGCGACCACAGCGCCTGTGCGTGAAAGCTGCTGACCAAACTAGGGCTGGATGATATACCTCTGCAGGCAGCCTGACAGTTCAGCATCTGCTGTACAGACTCAGGGCGGGTTAAATGCACACAATCACATTTCAAATGTCCTATCGTAGGTCCCAAGCACCAGTCCACCCAATGCTAGTTTGCATAAAAGCTTCTACTCACAAGTGTACATCACGCGCATAAATGGTGGCTAACCCCAAAGGACCTCCTTCTTGTCTGTGTCCGATGAAAAGCATAACAGGAACTTCAAGTTCAATGGGTGGCATTAACAGCAAAGGAGGCACTTCTTGAGGAGTAGGCAGAGGCTCAAAAACAAGCGGCAAGGCAGTGATGGCAAGGCCTCTGATAAACGAATAAGCTACAACAGAAGGCATCAGAAAGCGCCACAAGTTTGTTAACCGCTAATATCTTGGGCTTTTAACCACAAACCGCAAAGAAACTAGCTGCAGGACCATTACAAGTAAGTAGCAGTGTCACAAATCTTCTCTCCGGCTAGAAGTCAACTACATAACAAACCTACTGGGATGCATCTTGTTGCTCTGATTAGGCTACTTTCCCACACAAGAAGTCATTTGAGGAGCATCCTGCAGGCACTCACCTTAAAATGGGGATAGGTCTCGAACAGCGTTCGCGTGTCGGGAGGAAGTTGGTCTACCACAGCCCCGTTTATCACAAGAGGCATCCTGGACATGCGGGAAAGCAAGAGAACAGTTACAGTTGTACTGCATAGAGTCCTTGACTTCCCTTTCAAGCTTCCATGTATCAGACAGCAGTAACAGGCCATCGGTGAATTACAAAAGTGGAGAAGGGAGCGGGGCCAGCACTACGAAGAAAACACACGGTTGACAAGACAACACACAACCTCCTTTTCTACACACCCTACCTTCTTCACCTTCCCCAGAATTGAACAAAAATTTGTCCCTGTACAGGAATGCATCCCACTCCCAAGGTGCACGTCAAGCATAGCTATTTCCTACTTGAGGAATAGGAGACAATAAAAATGTACACTAAAAGTGGCTTTCCTTGGCGCCTTACTCAAAATGTTCTCCTTCAAATCCTCCTGCCTTCCTCACAACCTTTCCAAGAATGGGACATAAATGTGCACGCCAGACATTGTTATGTCCTACCTGCGTGTCTGAGTAACAGCACACAAAATATGCACTGCAAGTGGCTTTCCTCGGCACCCAAAAACATTACTCAAAACGTTCACCCACTCCTCCAGCTTGCAGGGCTCGTTAACATACATGCAAGCTTCACCTTTTCTGCCTCTCTCTCTCCACAAAATATTAACAGATATCAAGCACACATGCTCGTGCAGGCAAGCATTCAATCAAGGTAGCCATCACGTGCAAGCAGACAAGGACATCCTGCTTGCTCCAGCATCTCTGTTTACTTTCACAGTACTGCAATATTTCCGTTCTCTTGGTCGACAAAACTTAGCTCTGAAACATGATTGTGCTGTTTCTACTTCCGCCAAAATAAGACGAGGAAAATGGGACTACCTTCGACTGGGACACAGTGTTCTACCAGAGAGTCCACAATCGCCACCTTTCTACACCTTTCGTATAAGCATTTCACTTTCCTGTGTCTTAAAGGACTATTGACACCCAATTTTAGTTGCATATTTTCTTGTCTGTAATGATGCATGAATGATCCCACGGCAATCGCCTACGACCACTAAATTTGATTTTCTTCTCTCATACTGCTCCGGCTTCAAAATGAATGATGGCTGCGATGTGTAAGGTGTGTTTAGGTCATGCGAGGCACGAAACACACTGCACTATAACTGTTGATACATCATTTGTTGTAATTCCAGCTCTTGAAGCAGGCTACCTTAATGCAACGAGTTAAAACAATGTGTCAGCGACTACACAGTTTTTTTTTTATGCCTCACATGACCTAAATGCACCTTACACATCACAGCCATCGTCCGGTTGTTGAAACCGAAACAACATCAAGAAATTCAACTATAAATTATTTTGCGGCCGTAGGAGAATACGCCACGGTGATCCATGTATACCAACGTATCATGTGAAAGAAGAAAACACACAAACAACAGTTTGGCATCTGGGTACGCTGTCCGTAACATAGCAGAAGACGCATATACTGCCAAGAAAATTTCAATTAAAAATCCACACTCCCAAAGTGATTTAAACTTGACATCTACACTGAAAACGACTCCGTGACCACCGTTATGATGTGAACAATGGTGTAATCCAGCCTCTGGGACCCGTGGCGAGAAACTATGTCAAGACACCACCGTTTACATGCATACTGAATGGTGATACACCTGTATTTCATTTTCTGGCATTAAAAAGCTTCACCTTAAGTTAAACGTCTTTGTCATTAGAATGCAGCAACCTATTGGTAAAAGCTAATTTTGATTTATCCTCAGTGTCCCTTTAACAAAATAAAAACAACCAATGCGGATTACTGAAATGAGGTTACGTGCCGAGGTTGAGGTTCTTTGCTGTTAGAATGCAGTAACCTATTAGTACAAGCTAATTTCGATTTATCCTCAGTGTCCCTTTACGAAAGAAATAAAAATCAACCATTGAGGATTACTGAATTGAGGTAACGTGCCGAGGTTGAGGTGGTAGCTGATTACAGCGGAACTTGTCTTTCTTCAACCGGTTGAGTAACACCTACATACCTGCAGCGGTGCAGTAAGTTCAAAAGTACTGAAGTTACAATGGGCTCACAATAAAAATGTTGCCACCACACGTTGCACGCAAGTTATCTGTTAGCACTTAATTACTCCTCTGGCTCATCGCTTAACTCCTTACAGCATTTGCCCAATCGTAAGTACTGCAGTTCTACCAACATTACACGTTCAGTATAGTAGGCTAGCTTCAAGCAAACTTAGGCAAACCTTGGAAAGCTTTCGTTCCAAGTGTTGTGCAGGTCCCAGCTAAAAACCTTCACCCTGCTTAGGAACAATGGCAGGGCCACTGACGCGATCAAGCGACGTCGGCTGCAACCTACGCCGGATTCTCAAACCAGTCCCGCTAAATAAGTGCCATACAATGCGGCGGCGCTCGCCGCGTAATGTCACACAACTTGGCTCATCATACAAGCCCAGCAGCGACCCAATTCGGCAACCCAGCCAACTCTACCACCGAGCCCGCACAAAAGAACAACACATTCAGAAGGAATAACAAGACGGTGCTGACAAATGAAATAAAGAAACAATGCAGCAACGTTTATTATCCGCAGGGTCAACAGGTGCACCGATGGAACCAGGCCGCGGCGGGATCAGCTGTACTACGAGGAAGTAGACGCGTCGATGGCCGTACTACAACGCTACTTCGCCGCAGAACACGTTGTACGACTGAAAAATGTTACGCAACTTGGCGTTTCCTAAACTTTGGCGAGCCTTTAGCTGCTATTTCATGCAGGTATGCCCTAAAATCCAAAGAAACGCCAGGTGCGATGCAACCGGCACGCAAAACTGCACGAAAAATACCGGCCCGAGGCTCAAATCAATAAAACGTAGTTTCTGCACATTTTAACAAGCTCCTATGTCCATGTGCACGCTTGTGACAAGAATTCCTAAACGCCTCCTAGGAAATTGTCAACCTCACCGAAGCGCATCGCGTTGCCACTAGTTAGCAAGTGGGACCCAGAGGGATGAAGCAATAAAAACTATAAAAATAATTATTGTTTTTTTACATCTCCAGTCTTCGGTGCGCTTTTCGAAAAGCACTAGGTACAGTGAAGCCACTGTCACGGCGCGCTTACTGATAATTAAGCGCCTTAATTAGGCTTAGGCTCGACGGTGCGCGGCTGGTTGTACGGGTCTTTGTTTTGACCGACGGTTACGAAGGGGAGACCGACACGACAGTGCTCAATCTCAACACGATGCACGGAGTGCGACTTAGCTCTGAAGTAAACCTTAGAAGCAGCTGAACGATCGAAACAATGCTCAAACTTTGCCCATGATCGCAACATCGCGTGCGGCGATTAGAGGCACGAAAATGAGCTGGTAATTGGGATGCTCGATCCCAGTGACGTGTAGGGCATGGCAAATTGACAGGGCTAACAGAACCGAAAAAAAGGACGATTAGGTGAGCATTACAGAAGCCAGGTTAAAGCAACGATCCTCGACTGACAGGAACCCGCGTACCCGCATCTGAGCACGACAGAGCGGTCACGCCTCCACAGGCGTACCGTTTCTCTTCGAGTGTCAAGCGTCGCTCACGATACTGAGCTTGGGGACGTTCTCGCTTAATCCGTACTCGCTGAGAAAGAAGAAACGTGACGTTAAAAGCGGACTACTCACCTGTCGGTTGTATTATGTAGTCTTCATCACGTGAAATATGCGTACTCTTGCGGACCTTGATCGATGTAAACAAATTCCCACCGAAGTTCGCAACCAGCAAAATTGACACACGCTGTCGATCCCCGCTTCCGGTTTCCTCCCCGCTCAACCTGTTGTGTTCCCTTTCCCTCGCATGCGTTCCCTCTTTCGAAGCATGTGATGAGCTCCAATACGTGCATCGAAATTTTGCCCGAATAATGCTCATGCTTTTTAAAACATAACATAAGTGAAACAAAAGTTTGAATGGTTAAATTACTGACGTGAATTTTAATTTTTGTAAAATGTAGCTCACAAGTAAACTTTGTTGAAGACCCTAATACTAGTATGCCGCAGGCATGGAAGAGAGGTATTAGGACACAACCGGAACAAGTAAGAAGCCTTCTCTCTGCCCAACTTCCGGCGGGTCCTTTTCCAGCGCGACTGCTTCCCAAGTGGCATCTGCTAAGTATGTGGTCCGACTGTTTTCCAACTTTTCTTCATTTTCTAGGCCCTGATTTCTCACAGCATAACCTTTGTAAGCTTATATAATGCCTCCGGCATCAGTTATTAATGCGTGTGCAAAGTATTACACGCTAAAACTTATCATAAACTTATGATTGTTGGCACATGTGCCGGCCGACACGCCAGTTTGCCGACGTCGCTGACGCCGTGATCAAATTCGTGTTGCAGTAAAATAAAAAGCGGCTTGATCCGTCGTACTGAAGCTCAGATCTGTTACTACTAGCCTCGGTAGCATTCTAACGATAGTGATCCGTTTGCAAAACGGGCAAAGTTCAGCCGCAAAAACTTTCCGGCCCGAGCCCACGTGGTGAAAGACGGTGTCTAAGCCTAACAGCTCCCATTTGCATGCTCGTCGCAGGTAACCGCCGTTGCTTCTACGGTTCCTATCACGATGTCGGGAGGTACCAGCGTTTTGGCACTCAAGGAGGATGACGTCAGGCGCATGCTGACGGCTAAGACCCATCTGGGCACCAGCAACTTGGACTTCCAGATGAAGGAGTACTGCTTCAAGCGTCGGCCTGATGGTACTGAATGCCTTCACTGGATCTACGAAACGACGCGATCGAACGGAACAAAGTTCAAAGCGTCGCTTAGCTTGCGTGTGCAGACGGAAACTATCGTTCAGCGTTACCGCGCGAGAACCGGGTGAGCGAAAAGGTGGTACCGCATTACTGTGATGAGTGCTGTGGTACCGTCTAACACACTTTTAGGGGCATTGATGGAAACTCCAGATACATGTTAGTAAAATTTGATACCGGATGGCGCTCCCGACGTGTGTGCGGCAGCAGACCACGCCTTCATTTGCTTAAGAATGAGGTGCGAAAGCTAATACTTTTTCCCGCCACACCAATGTGTGTGTCGCGCACACTGGAGGTTCGGCCAGGGATCGGGAGGCATACATAGAGGAAATATCCGCAAAGCGTCAAAAAATGAACAGAAGCAAAAAGATTCTAATTCTGTTCGTTCGTTTTCGTCGCCTTTTTGGCATAGAAATTGTGGTAGCGATAAAAGTTTCCGTAATATGCGGGCGCGTAATACTTCACTTTCTGTTATATTCAACAAAACAGCCCTTCTTAGATGTCACCGACGTGTGCGTGTGGAAACGCCCATTTTTCATTTATTGCTTAAAAGAGTTCTGTTTAATGATGGAGTAGCCTCACTGTCGTCATAAAGTGGTTATCCACCTGTATAACACAATTACTATATGATTTGACCTCATGTCACTTTAATGAGTGCTTGGCACAGATTCATGTGGCCAAACTGTCAAACTTCGACTCTGCAGTACGTGTGTCGTCTGCTACACTGACCATTTCTGTTGCTCACAGTTCCATCTGCACCGTGTTGCTTCTCCACGCTAACGGATGGCAGTGACAAGTTATTTGCGAACTGTGAAAAAGCGACAAACCTTGGAATGTTAATTCGTGGTATGGCATGTGCGGTTCACCATACGATGAATTGAGTACAAAAGCGGTGCTAGAAATGGGCACGTGTCGAGCACATAACCACGGCACTGAGGCTTCCTTTTTGTGTGCGTGCAGACTCGGAGTTTTGTCAGTTTACTGTGCAATCAAGCCACCATCTTGATGCACTCGAAGGCAGCATACGTGTTCAAGCACTGTAAACTTTAATTTGCTCATTTACAGGGAGGGGGCTTTGTGCATGCTTACAGGTGGCCTGCACGTTATGTAACTAGCACCACAATGGTGTCCCATAGGCAGCAGCTTCCACGTTGAGAGTTCGAACAAGGTCAAAGCAAGGCATGTATTTTACAATGGGGTCACTTGGCACATGACCGTGTTGCAGGCATCCACCTGATCAACCTCAAGAAGACATGGGAGAAGCTGTTGCTTGCCGCGCGAGCCATCGTGGCCATCGAGAACCCCGCCGAGGTGTGCGCCATCTCGTCGCGCCCTTACGGCCAGCGGGCAGTTCTCAAGTTTGCCAGCTTTACGGGTGCCACACCCATTGCCGGCCGCTTCACACCCGGAACCTTCACGAACCAGGTAAGGCGAAAGGCGCTACTGCACCTAGTCATTGAAGTGCCAAGGCGCAAATTGGTTGCTAGTTTGAGGCTTCGAGTTGGCTTGTCAGAGCAGACCTGCCAACTTGCCTGTATGGTACTGGGTAGTCTTTGGCCTTAGTTCTGGAGTATTAACCATTTATAATCTTGGTATTAAAATTCTAAATTGCTGTTACGCATAAAGAAACTCTGCAGACAGTAGAGCATGCTATGCTGAAAATGCAATGGGAGGCATAACAGTTTTTAAGGGCCCTTGACACTCCTTAAATTCGGCTGCTGTCCTTTCATTTAAAATTTTGGGTCAGTCTGGCCTCACCCTTAAAAGCAAATTTCCAGTGACGAGTTAAAAACTGACCTACCGTTTTCATGGAAATACTTTCTCTGGGAGGTGAATTTGACATGCCCTATGAACGCATGTAAGGGCACACCCTGTTTTTAAATCAGTGTAAGGGCCACACGCAAACTTTCCATGACCCGCGCGAAGTGCACACGTCGTGACCTCCGCAATCAGCTCCGGCTGCGAGTAACGTTGCGCTTGACAGTGCAGGCCACGCACGCGCACAGGTGCTCTCAGATGGCGCCCGAGGCCGTGGATCATCAACTTTTTCCTCCGCCGCAAGCTCCCGCTATCTGTATCCGCATTAGTATCACCAGTTTCATCTTTTTGTGGCTGTCAAAGGCACGGGAGTCGTGGGATAACAGTTTTAAAACTGCGAAGAGATGAGAGGCATTAATCCAGTGGTGTTCTGGCTGTGCTGTCGTTACAACAGCACATTTGCTGCATGACCACATTTCAAGCCCTCTTCTCCGCACAATTGTGGTATTGCAGATCCAGGCGGCGTTCCGTGAGCCGCGCCTGCTTGTGGTGTGCGATCCACGGGCAGACCACCAGCCCGTGACGGAGGCCTCCTACGTGAACCTGCCCGTGATCGCTTTCTGCAACACGGACGCCACCCTGCGCTACGTTGACATCGCCATCCCCTGCAACAACAAGAGCCAGCACTCCATTGGCCTGATGTGGTGGATGCTGACGCGGGAGGTGCTGCGCATGCGTGGCTCCATCCTGCGCGACATCCCCTGGGAGATTATGGTCGACCTGTTCTTCTACCGCGATCCTGAGGAGGCAAGTGTGACGATGCCCCGAGTGGGACACTGCATCAGTTGTGCCTTGGCGCTGCGTGATATTTTGGGCCGGCTCGGTGTCTTCTTCAACTCATGTGATTATTTTAGGTTGTGGTAGTTCTTATGGGGAGCTTTCATCAAGCCACAGTGTCCGCCATTTTCACATTTGGGGAGCATGACATAAGGCCATGCACGTCTGATCATCTTGTTTCAATTTCCTGCTGCCTGCATCTCTGGAGCTGCACTGTGTATCGAAATTGTACCCATCATGTCACAGTGCAGCACCTGGTGACTGCTTCCTGGCGCTGTTTGGCTAGATGTTGGCCCTTTGTCGTCATAAGTCGCTGCTTTGTTTTGTGGAAAGCCGACCTGACAGATGAGCCTTCTCACGGTGGCTTAGTGTGGCTGGCAGGCTTCACAAAATTTTATTCCTTTGTGGTGAAACTGTAATAGAATATCGCATCATGCTGCTCAATGTTTATAACTGCATGCAGTACAGCTTTCTGATAACTGTTTTGCCTGCTTGTGAGATAGAATGCAACATGAACAGAGCTAGACTTTAGCAGGTGACTGAAATGATGATCGTGTTTGTGTGTGTGTGGTGTGTATGTGGGGGGGGGGGGGGGGGGGGGGTCGTCCATCTTTTCTTGCTGCTCACTCCTTTGAAATAAGTCAGAGGCCTAAATGTGCTGTGCACTGAAAATCAAGCAGTGAAAGCTTTTCACAATTTACAAAGCTTGCTGGCAGAAGTCTAGGCCAGTTTGTTCAGTTTGTTTCCTCTCTAGACGCATAATTGCAACGACTTAGTGACAACATGCATCTTCTTATGCTTTGCTCGGCATGTTATATGCTTGACTAACGTGTGCTGCTGTTGCTGTTGCAGACTGAGAAGGAGGAGCAGGCCCAGCAGGTGGCTCCTGAACGAGCCGTGAAGGAGGTCGCAGAATACACGACGGAGCAGTGGGGTGGAGGCGACGTGGCCACAGCAACTGCCGAGGTCACCGATGTGAGTGTTGTTCTTTCTTGCTCTCTGTAGCTAGGATTCAGTGTGGACAGTGCGGTGCAATGCTGTCTGTCCGCGGGCATGGCATGTACAACTCGCAGTGAATGTAGATACAGTAAAACCCTATTAGTTCAGATTTAACCGAGTGTTGAGTCATTCGGGAGAATAAAACTAACAGATAGTTGCTGGCCATGGGGAATGTGTGTGGCAGTAAGTACAATGTTTACCCGCGTAACGAACTTTCTTCCCTGCCCCCCTCCAGAAAAGTTGACTTCATTGCAGCTGAGCCCACATATAACGGCCCCACTTAAGACGAACTTTCGCTTATAACGAACGAGACCTGCGCGACCGTCAAAATATACATTGTTTCAGTGGCACAAAATCACACATATAACGAATGCCATTAAGCCCTGCTGATCGGTTACAGCAAACGGATGGTGTAAACCTAGCGCCGCGATGCGAGATAACCTGCCTCCGACCCCTTTGTGTGCCCGGCATGTTTTCCCCGAGCCTCATCGCAGGCGAACTGCTCGCCCTGTTCGTGCCGCTGTCGAGCGAGCTACCCTTTCCCCGCCGGCGCGCCTTCCAAGACCGCCCTCCCGCCCCTCCTCGCAACTCTGCTCCCCTCTCCTCACTCTTGAAAATCCGCGCGAGGCCTCCGCAGTCAACCGCAGCACCGCCGATGCCAATCGCGGAGGCCACGCTTCGTGAAGCAGGCCTTACGTGGGAGCCAAGAGGTGTCTGGCCGTTCGTCCATCCATCCACAAAAGCGCGCGGTCAACAAGTTGCGTCACCCACTTTGATGTCACAGTTGTTTAGCATCGTTTGCTTCAAGATGTGTTTGCTGTATCATGGTGCGATCCGCCTGTTTTATGATGGTTGATGGTGCCAGCCAATTGCAGCGGGGTGAAGTGAACATGCTGAACACCAGTTTGAATGTCAGGTGCGCACTTCTTAACGCGAGTAAATACTGTAGCCTTCGCAGCTACACGACTGGTGCAGTGAGCACACACTGTCAGGTGAAGCAAAGCATAATGTCCTCTAGGACCTTCAAGCCTTCAATAGCTTCCCCCAACCCCATCGCACACCATTTATAAATGCACACGTAGTAATGCAAAACATAAAGGGCGCTGGGAGCACAGTTGATTGCCATGTGATGAGTGCGGCACCTTTACATGTTAGTCTGAGGCAGTGCCACTTTTGCTGTAGTGGCCGTACTCTCAATGTAGGGTCAGGTTCGACCACAATTGGAATCGGTCACCCAGTGGAATGTTCACTCGGGATCAAGCGTGACTGTGGTGACAGCACTGTCGGAGCTGACTTCTGCTATGTATCCTGAAAGTGAGCGTTCTCTCTGCAGTGGTCTGCAACTGCTGAAGTGAGCACCTTCGGTGCTGCTGCACCAGCAGCAGCAGCCCCTGTGGCTGCACCAGTGGCTACTGAGGACTGGTCCGCTGCTCCAGTCGAGGACTGGTCTGCCACGACGCCAGCTGCACCAGCTGCTTCAGCAACTGGCACTACTACCACCACCGAGTGGGGAGCTGGAACTGACACCACCTGGGGCTGAGCAGGCTCCGTCTTAAGCCAACGGCAGCTGTTGCTACAGGGCCGAAATAAAGGCTTCCCATTGGGTCCAATATTGTCCTTGTGCTTTTTGTTTTTTTTTTCTTCATAACGGGTTGTTTTGCAGCTGTTTATGCCACTTCTCCGAGATCACAATGCTAGGCGGTTTTGCCCACTGAGGAGTGAGGACGTTAATGTGGGGGGGTTACCGCCCCCCTTGCACCCCATCTTCCCGGTACCCTGACCCTCACCACAGGTGTGAGAGCCCCAAGATCCCAGCCCCATAGGGCCAGGAAGCTGCACCTTTTCTTTTGCAGCGAAAGCTACACTAGGCTAGTCAGCAGCACATTTAGGGTAAGCATCTTTAGTCACTACTGGGCATGGTCACTAATTACACTGAGGCACAGGCGTCCCCTGCGCCTTTTTGAAAAATCTAATTTCCTTTCCCTCCCTCACCTCTTCCTTTACGGCGCGGTTCGCGTGTCCACCGCGATACATCAGGCAGTTACTGTGTCATTTCCTTTCGTGAAAAATAAGCCGTCGGCGTTCATTGGCGTTGACAACGTTGCAGAGGCCGTTCATTTGCACGAAACAAAAGGCACAGTAAGTGGTTTTATTAAAAATTAAAAAAAAGGAAGGAAAACATTTATGCTAGCCCCGTATCTGCCATCGATACTCAAGCACCTGATCTGGGGCAGCGGTAATAAAGTATAACAGGCAGAATGGAAAAATGAAAGGTGAGAGGACGGGAAGAAAGGATAGGGGGGAGCGGTAATGTACAGAGTAAAACAAAGGGTGCACAACTTGCTCCTTGGGTCAATGGACACCTCAATCTCGCTTCAGTGTATGTGGCGTTGGTGTCCTACTGCAAAAACCTGTTTGATTGCGTTGTGCGCACTGGTTGGTCACCAAATGAACGCTGCGGCCTATTACTGCAGTGCCGCATGTCAGCCACAACGTTGTCGGCGCTAATGCATGCAGCCGATGCATCTATCTCTCACCACTGCCACGCACATCAAAGCGCGAATGGGGCGTCCACTGACCCAGGGAGCCGGTTATGCGTCATTCCTTTCCTCAAAATCATCGCTGCCTAGAACGTAAACGCCGACGCCAACAGCTTTCGCTTTGTATATCCTGGATTAGCTGAGCTAATCCACATTCATTCTAAAAAAAATGATGGTTTGGCTCCGGCTAAACCTAGTGGGTACGCAATAGCTTACCCGAAGAAGGCGTCGCTTCACTCGCGGCTTGTCGCTGTCATTTCTCCGCTCCTTGAAACGAGCCGTTCCGGCGTCTCGGCCGCACGCTTGGCATTCCTGGCTTCTTGGGCTCGTTGTCGACTCGCCTCCTACCACGCCACAACTGCGGGATCTGTCGACGTGGCTTCCCACGGTCGCCGTTGATGTCGGTCGCAGTATGCACGCGGACTTTTCGCTTCTTCACCTATCGTTCAACTGAAGAACGAACGCTTCGCACCCTTTGTTGCCGAGCAATGACGGTCATCTGTTGCCCAAGTGCGCATGCGCACCTGTAGCTACTGCGCATGCGTGACGAGCGCAGCGAGGCTGCTGAGTCGGCGGCGGCAACCATTCCATTCCAAAAACCTTTATTTCCATCAGAAGGGAGGCCCCCTACTCCCTACCCCCGGCACGCAGGACTAGGGGGTAGGGGCCGGGACCCCCGCGATTAAAGGCAGGCAAAGAGTTGCTGGCTCTTCGCGGCCTCCACCGCCAGATGAATGCATGCTTCTGCTTGACGGGGTCCGTGCTCCGCAGAAGGAACTCTCAGGCTTCTCTACAATCAATTCCTTCGTCAGCCCCTGGGGAGTCTACACATTCCCAAATTACGTCATCGAGGATCTCCCTCTCTCCACATTTTTTGCACTTATCATCTATGTCTTCGTCTTTGAGGACGTGCGATGCCCAGACCGGATTAATGTAATTTCCTGCCTGTAATCTGCTCCAGATCGTCGCCTCTTTGTTTCCGAGCTCTCTGTCCGGTGGAGGGACTAGTCTCCTTTGTAATCTGTAGTTTCCAGTTATTTCTGTGTAATTCTGCAGTCGGGCGGTTCTGCTCCGGCTCGGAAGTAGAGATCTCGAGCCAGAGCGTGTGCCGCCTCATTGCCTGGAACTGGCGAGTAAGCTGGTGCCCATACGAGGCTAATTTTCCTGTCTATCTTTCCTCCTGTTAGTATCCGCACCGCTTCTGGTGCAATCCTACCTCTACCATAGTTATATATGGCCGTTTTGCTGTCGCTAACTATGAATTTTGCTTCTGTCCCTACGCAAGCAAGCGCTATTGTAGCTTCTTCTGCTGACTCCGGATTGCGGCTGCGTATGGTTGCTGATGAGACTGCCTCACCCCGGCCATCCACCACCGAGGCTACCGCCGCTCCCAGCTTGCCACTCGCCGCGTCCGTGTATGCTACTGTTTTCTCGTTTGCCTCGCTGAAGCGCCTGACTAGCGCCTCAGCTCTCTTCTCCCTCCTTTCCTTGTGAAAGGTGGGGTGCATATTCCTAGGGAGAGGATCCACCCTAAGTTGTTCTCTAATTATTCTTGGGATGTCCTGATTCCTTTGCATACCCCTGTCTATTTGTAGTCCTACCATGTTTAGGATAGGATGGCGGCGGCAACGGCGCAACTCTGACGTCACGCGCGGCGCACCTGTTGCTCGGCGCATGCGCTTCAACGACTCCGGCTCGGCCCGGTGACCTTGGCTTTACAAGGCGTAGTGAAGGCTT
This sequence comes from Amblyomma americanum, assembly GCF_052857255.1. Lineage (NCBI taxonomy): Eukaryota > Metazoa > Arthropoda > Arachnida > Ixodida > Ixodidae > Amblyomma > Amblyomma americanum. Next base: position 34,286,211 of record NC_135504.1, read on the forward strand.
CAAAAGTGTAGCACATCACAAATGTCTTGTGCAGCGCCACAGCTAGTGAGGACACTTGTCTGTTGATAGCAGCTGTTTTTTTTAGTGCGACAACAGAGCTAGGGGCCATGTCGAGAATTAAAGCAGTTTTGAGGAAAGGAAATGCCGCAATAACTCACTTCTCGGTGGACACCTGAACCATGCTTGGGGTAAGGGAGGACCTAGAGTGCAAGAGTTGCCGTAGTGGAGGGTTCTACTACGGCAAGAGAAATAATAATAATAATAATTGGTTTTTGGGGAAAGGAAATGGCGCAGTATCTGTCTCATATATCTTTGGACACCTGAACCGCGCCGTAAGGGAAGGGATAAAGGAGGGAGTGAAAGAAGAAAGGAAGAGAGGTGTGCCGTAGTGGAGGGCTCCGGAATAATTTCGACCACCTGGGGATCTTTAACGTGCACTGACATCGCACAGCACACGGGCGCCTTAGCGTTTTTCCTCCATAAAAACGCAGCCGCCGCGGTCGGGTTCGAATTCGGGAACTCCGGATCAGTAGTCGAGCGCCCTAACCACTGAGCCACCGCGGCGGGGCGCAAGAGAAATTCTTACGGCGCGGTTCGGGTGTCCACCGAGATCTGTGAGACAGTTACTTCTTCGTTTCCTTTCCTCAAAGCCAATTATTATTTTATTCTTCAAGCAATGACGCATGCATTTAGATATGTGAAATATGAAGAAATTCGTTGAAAATTTAAAAGGAAAATTGGTTCTTGAGGGAAGGAAATGACGCAGTAACTGCAGATCTCGGTGGACACCCGAACCGCGCCGTAAGGAGAAGAAGATCGTCCATTGTTCACGCACGTGGCGTCGGTGCTGGAAAAGACGCCACGTTGATGTTGATTAGCGGCGATGGCTACTCCCCTCTATATACATCTATCCGAGCAACGCCGCAACAACTTCAAAAGGCAAGGACACGGAAACCGCGGCGAATGCTTTTCAAGATTGGATGGTGCTGGACGTGGTCCCGCCGCCGAAGACAGCGCCTCTACCAATGCCACACGATCGGGCTGTCTCTGTATCGAAAGAGAAGAAGCAACGGTTGCGGCTCAGTCTCCGAAAGTACTTCGTGCTGCCCGAAGGTGATCGATGAGACGATGTGTCTAGGCTCAGCCAGCCTAGGAACCGCGACGCAAGAACACCTGTCAGCGGCCTGGCCCTGTACGTACCGGCAGATACCAGGAAGTCAACATAATGGAACATAGCCAACAATAACGCTTCAAACACCCAGACCCTTTTCGACATATCTCGCTGGTGTCCACCGAGAGCTTACAGTATCTGCACCCATTGTAGAGGATTAATGTGCGCATCGGCCGCTGCATGGGACCGCTGTGACTCCTCCAGATGACCTACCGGCATCGTTTCCGACAGTTTTCGAGGATTCGACTCTGCCATATCAGCGGCTCGCGGCCTGCATCAGCATTAATTGCGCGCAGAGCTCACAGAGATATGGGACGCCGGTGTGAGCAAAGTTAATTTGCTGTCTTTTCACCGTTTGGCATGACGGCTTTGGATGCGCCTGATTTGAGAATTTATAGCAATTGCGACATGTGTGATTAAAATGTACTCTAATACCGTATATTCCTGTGTCAGTAGATATTACTTGTATGCGTACCATCCTTGGGTACAGCCCACCTCGAACGCCACGCTCTGTAGTACATTTATGGCAAGCGCTCCTGCATGCTGGGCCGGATAGACATGAGGAGCTGAACACACTAAATTGGAATGTTCATGCACAATATATATGGCCAGGTTTCAATCCCTAGGCCACTGGTAAATGACGCAAATGTACTCCCCGGTGGGGAGACATAGCTGCTATTATGACGAGATTATCGACTAGCATGACATAATTTATGTCTGATTGTGTTTCTGTGTCAGTGTCAACGATCTGAATGGGGGCGGCGCCAAGAGTTGTCATATATGCGAGTCCTACAAAAATTCTGAGGGCACTTCTGCTTACGTGGAGCAAGTGCACCACGGCCGCTGCGACTGCACCAACATGGCGGAACAGTATCCCAGGGTTCCCAGCTACGACGTCAGTGCAAGCCATGTATTGTTTTGAGGAAAAGAAAGGTTTTTGAGGAAATGACGCAGTATCTCGGTGGACACCTCAACCGCGCCTTAAAGTATGCAACTGAAGGTGCATATGTCATCAGTCCGAACCTCTCTCGCAAGTCTCAAAGCATGCAATTGAAAGCAGGTGCATATGTCATTGGTCCGCACCTCTGTCCCAAGCTATATAGCCTCCAACTTGACTAAAGCATGTAAACTATATGCAAAGAGAAATGCTATGACAGCAACCAGAATGCTGTACGACGAACGGTTGCTAGAAATTCAAAGGTCAACTGGTGCGACACTGTGGTGGACCACTTATGGTAAGGCCACACTTGACCTCTAGCTGGCTCACTTGAAAGTCAACCGGCAACGCGCAGCGAAATCGGCTTTGCCTAGCGTTGTGAAGCTTTCGCTTCAAAAGGCCAAGTAGCAAACACGGTGGTCCGGCTATGCTGGAAGGGACGGTACAAGCCATGCCATTGTACTACGCAAGTATTCGGGGTCTTGACCAACGCCGACAACATAGGTTGCTCTGCGAACGAAACGTCTGTGCGTTTTGTTAAACCTATGCAGACCAACAAGCCGTTCACACAAGGAGTCTTGTAAGCACGATTTGTTTTTTTTCCGAAGCACTCGGTCTGCTTCATAAAAATATTAGTTAATGATACTACAGTACGCGAATATAAGCCGCACAAAAACAAGCCAAGGCGCAGCTTTCAAGGCTTGTCGCTGCTTACACATGCCAGGGGGCGCGAAAGCGGCAGCGATTCCTTTTCACAACGTGACTGGATGACTGACGTGAGCGCGCCGACGCTGTCGCTGGTGTCGTCTGGTAAGTGTTCGAAACATTTGCGCAGTTATTTGGGCATGCTAACTTTCTGCCGCTGTTATTACTTACGCCTGATTACCGAGATAAATGTTTACCAGTGCTTATTATTTGCCCATTTTGTTAATTTAGGCGAAACGTCGCAATCGAACGTTGACAGCTCGCCGGTCGGCACAGCGCTCGAGATCGAACTCGATCTCGAACATCTCAAACACGGGAGTCCTGCGATTTTTTTTTTTTCCTGTTCGCAAGTTCGTTGCATAGCTGTGAAGGCCAGTGCGAGCTCGTTTTTAGAATCACACCATCAGCGATCGAATGCAGTGAAATCTTTCCTTGTCGAAGGCAATGAGATATTCTCGCTCGCCACGATTGTGTTCTGTACGATTTCTTAGCAATGCTGCGTTGCGTTAGGACCAGGTATTGGCTAAAATTTCCGCCCTGACGGAAACTTCGCAGGCGACGTTGCTGTGCGTTGCTGTGGCAGCGGCGTTGGAACGAAGGCACGCGCTGCATATGCCCTTGGCGTCTTGTGTAACTCATCCCGCCGACCTACGCGATGTCCGTAAGCAGTGGCAGTTCTGTCAGATTTGGCAGACTTGTGTAGAATGCTCGACTAGTCCAGTGCACAGAACAAAAACTGGCAGTTGATGGTTTTTCAGGTAGCCTATTTGCTGTGGTGACTCCGATTCTGGCGTTCGAATACCGAGCCCATGATAGTGCGATCGAATCCAGGCTGCGGCGCCCCATTCGATGGAAGCGCAGTGCAAAGGCTCCCGTATGCTGTGCACTTACAGCGCACGTTAAAGAACTCCAAGGGGTAAAAAAATTAATCCCCGAATCCCTTCTCTATACAGCGTCCATCATACCCCACATCCCAGTGGGCATTGAAACTCCCTCGGACGTTCCACGGATGTCCTAAACGTCCACAGGACGCCCGAGGCAGTTTCAGTGCCTAATGGGATGCGGCTTCGGAACGTTAAAAACCCCGCACGCACGTACTACTTGTATTTCTTCTTGGTCATACTTTCGCTCAGGTATTCGCTTTGTTTGCGCGGCTGTGCGTTCTACACAAGTTTGACGCCGACTGCGCAGCTCAGCATTAGGAAATTTCGATTGGAATTCCTGCTTAAACATGAATCTCACCAACCTGACCATTCTTGTAATAATCTGGAAGTGATTTTTGTGCTTTTCAGTTCTAGGGATCGGTCTCGCTGTACTAACCAGTAAGCGGTATCTCACCCATGTCAGCTTTATAATTTTTATCTCGATGTTTATTTCATCGTTTTGTTTTGTGCCTTCGTGCTGACCTGGCTGTGCATTCCCCATTTATTGCTCAGTACTTAACCGCAATCTTGCCATTGTCGAGGCAAGGTTTTTGTTGCCATCATTGACTGCAATAGCTGCATGAAAAGAGCTGGTTGAACGATATGAAATCACGGGCTTTGGTAGGCGAGCCAGAATATACATTATAAAACGGTCCAAAAGAACATGAAGTGCATAGCTAAAGGCAATGGGCAGAAATTGTAGTTCAGTGTGATTGTTTCAGAAAAAGTGTCTGTGTAGGGTGATCATGAGTCTCTCTTTTTTTTTTCTTTTCAAGGACTTCATCGTTGCTTGTAACATTTGACGCTATGTCTGGAGGTACGAACGTTTTGTCCCTCAAGGAGGATGACGTTCGGCGGTTCCTAGCAGCCAAGACCCACCTTGGCACGCCAAACCTGGACTTCCAAATGAAGGAATACTGCTTCAAACGACGTTCTGATGGTGAGCGCCCTTTACTGTCAGCTTGAAACTGCAGTGGCCAAAGCCAGCGAGTTTTTCTTTAAAGGCACACTCGGGGGAGTTGGCCTGTATTGGAAGATTGCCACAGTGTAGTGGTTCTAATGACAAAGATGCTACATTCAGTGAAAATTGGGCCTTTATAACTTGGAAGACGCCAAGATTTTTTTTTTTTTTTTGCGTAGATCCCAGAGGCTGAACTACACTGCCGGGGGGGGGGGGGGATCGGATTGGATGCATGGATTGGATTGGATTTTGGGGCTTACCCTTTAAAACACTAAAGTCCTAGCCAACTTTTAAGCGATCGACATAACAGAATAACATGTTCAATCGTATCCTCTTCCTGCCTGCGTAATGTGCACGTGATGTCCGCATTGACCTGGCCGGCAATCCGGGCTTGCCACTTCTTCGTGCGCAGCACCCCCGCCCGAGCCTTGAAAAGTAGTAGATGATGATGATTGTGAAGAAGAAATGAGGGGGCCTGTGTTCCAGGCATCCACCTAATCAACCTGAAGAAGACATGGGAGAAGCTGCTGCTGGCCGCGCGAGCCATCGTGGCCATCGAGAACCCAGCCGAGGTGTGTGCCATCTCCTCTCGCCCCTATGGCCAAAGGGCGGTGCTCAAGTTTGCCAGCTTCACAGGTGCCACGCCCATTGCTGGCCGCTTCACACCTGGAACCTTCACCAACCAGGCAAGTCACTAGGCTTGTCAGCAAGGGCTCACATCAAAACGGACGCTGAGGATAACACCATCAGGTTTTACAGCGATAGCTGTTAGGCGCCCTTCTCTGGCTTTCTCGTCGGCGGCGGCGGCGTAACCGGTGGGTGCGTTAGTGACATTCACCCACAGGTTTGGTTTGGTTGGTTGGTTTATTGGGTTTAACGTCCCAAAACAACTCAGGCTATGAGGGACGCTGTAGTGAAGGGCTCCGGAAATTTCGACCACCTGGGGTTCTTTAACATGCACTGACATCACACAGTACACGGGCCTCTAGAATTTCGCCTCCATCGAAATTCGACCGCCGCGGCCGGGATCGAACCCGCATCTTTCGGGTCAGCAGCCGAGCGCCATAAGCACTGAGCCACCGCACTGAGCCATCCACCCACAGGGTGGATGTCATTAGCGCACTCACCTTATATCACAGTCAACCTGGGTCACATAACCCTATGGGTGGCTCTGTTTGGAACAGCCGCCTGCCAGTGCAGGGGTGCATCACTTGACCACCACATCAGTGTGCTATTAGGTCACTGTATCTTTTCTACCTCAAAATATCCTCAAAACGAGACGCCTAAACAGCTATCGCTGAATCTCGTGTTACATTGTCGTGACCGTCCTGTGAGTTTTTGTTCTTAGTATAAGCGTACAAGTACAATCAAATAGCTAAGACATTTGTGAAAAAGATGCTGTCTTTGTGGGGAAATAGGGAGTTGAAGTTGGAATATTTTTTCCTGTCACCCCAGTTAAAACTCAATAGGTAATGCATTGGACGTCGCAGGGTTGCTTTGTTTAGTGCTTACTTCTGTCTTCTCTTTGTTTTAAAAGTACTAATGGCAGTGGCGCAAGAGTTGCCCTGACATTCAAGGCACATAATTCATCATCATCTATTGTGTTGAACAACAGGTGAACGTCTGTTTTTCCTAGGTGTACGTTGAATTCTTGGCCATTGATTTCCTGGCATGATGTGCATACTGCACTTGATGTAGAGTCCGTTGAGTTTTTGCACTCTTGAATCAATGCACTCGCTGCATTTGGCCATTGGAAAGAGTTTTGCTTACTCAGTCCCAGTGCGACAGCATTTGAAGCCCTCTTCTCGTGTGGGTACTCAGATCCAGGCGGCGTTCCGCGAGCCGCGACTGCTGGTGGTGTGCGATCCACGGGCGGACCACCAGCCCGTGACGGAGGCCTCCTACGTGAACCTGCCCGTGATCGCCTTCTGCAACACGGACGCCACCCTGCGCTACGTAGACATCGCCATCCCCTGCAACAACAAGAGCCAGCACTCCATTGGCCTGATGTGGTGGATGCTGACACGGGAGGTGTTGCGCATGCGTGGGACGATCCTGCGCGACATTCCGTGGGAGATCATGGTCGACCTGTTCTTCTACCGCGATCCCGAGGAGGCAAGTGTGGCACTGTGTGCGCTCTGCTGCCCAAGCAGAGATTTGCTAGTTGTTGGGGCTGCAATTGGGGCTGACATCAAGGTGGCACATTTTCTCATGTGTCCAGGACTTTGTTGGAACGTCCATGGTGTTACTGAAAGAAATTCCACTTGGCATTTCAGTTGTGGCTGTATGCAGGTTAGGCATAAACAAATGTGCACAGGATTCGACAGTGTTGGTTCATTATGAACACAAATAAAGTGCATGAATACTGTGTGCTCTGCTTCTACAACACCTAAAGTCACATGTAGAAAATATATTCTCCACAACACAATTTTTTATTTATTTACTTATTTATTTATTTATAGATACTGCGACCTAGTACAGATCAAAGCAGGGTGGGGAAAATACAAGCATATAAACGCATTCAAATTCACAACATTAGCAGGCACTTTTCAAACATCAGTAAAGAATTATGATTAACAGTCTCGCTATTAAGTTTGTTCAATTCACTAATTGTCCTCGGAAAAAAAGAATGTTTAAAGCAGTTATTTCGTGCCGTTAAAAAGGGGTTATTTGTAGTGCATGCCTTTGTCTCATGTTATAACCTGAGGAGTAAGCAAAATAATTAGAAGTACTAACTTTATAATGACTTTTTATAAGCTGGAAGAAAAACTTCAATCGACAAACACGATTGCGCTCAACGATCATATCATACTTTTCAACACGAGGGTTGTGGCATAACCTAATGTGGCATGACCTTTTGTTGTGCGTAACCCTTGTGGCTTGACTTTTGTTGTGGAATGACCCTTGCTGTGACATGGCCCTTGTGGCATAACCCTTGCTGCTGATAACCACTCATTCAGGGAATCTAGACGCTACCAATCCATTTGGTTGCTCTCTGTGATTGTAGTGGAGGTACATATTCAGTCGTGGCAGGATGTTTAGCGATTCTCATGACTGTTGGTGTGGTATATGTTGTCCAGGCGGAGAAAGAGGAACAGGCCCAGCAAGCCCCGCCTGAGCGTGCCCTCAAGGAAACGGTCGAGTACCCGGTGCCTGAACAGTGGGGCGGAGGAGACCTCACTGTTGGTCAGCCTGATGTGACCGATGTGAGTGGTTCTGTTTTTTTTTTGTGTCGCACATGCTCATGTCGCACATGCACTGCATCCAAAGCAAGTGAAGATAGGTTTGCAGTAGGTCTCCCGATCTGGTGTTTTCCATTTTGGTGTTGCTCACCATTCTATGTCCCCTATGGCGTGTTGTTTGCTGACAGGGAGAGGTCTTCTGACAGATATCGAGAGAATTTTAATGTGCGCTGTATAAACGAAGCGTTTGTACATATTATCTAGTGCAAATAGGTTTTTTGCCTTACTCCTTCAAAGCCTCTGTGCTCATATAACGAAGCATTTCTTCTGATGTATCGGTACAAAATATTAGTTATTACTTAACCTTGCATTTGTTGACACTTTCCCTCCCTTCCCCCCCTTTCGTTTTTATTTTTCACTTACTGGTAAATGTGAAGTATAGTGTTAACTTTTTAACTAGGTCCTTTTTCTTCTCCCATTGCTTCCAAATGGCCCACCAGTGGTCTGCGGTCCCTGAGGTGCCTGCCTTCCCGACAGCTGTGACAGTGCCACCGGTTACTGTGCCTGTTCCCCCTGTGCCCACAGAAGACTGGTCAGCAGCCGCCATTGAGGACTGGTCAGCTGCGCCGCCAATTCCACAGTCTGGAACGGCCACAGAGTGGGGTGCCGGCAATGACACCAGCTGGAGCTGAGTGCGGGGCGCTGTTGGGTGAGAGAAACGGTGTGCCTTGTTGTTCCGGTGCTGCTGTCGCCACTGTGCTGAACGTTCTTGCTTGATGTGCTTGGAAAAGGTCTCGCGTGCTGAAGTGGCTGTTGTCACCTAGGGTTGGCAGCCTAGGCCCTTATTGTGCAAGTGTCCACTAGCTAAATAGAAATACCCACTTCAGTCCTGCCCAATTTGCTGGAGCCCCATATGCAGAGGTGGCACTGCGCGACGACAGCTTACCCACCTTTCCTGTTACGCTGTCTCAGCTTAAACTGCACTTCCACTGCATAAACACATCATTGTAGTGAAAATGTGAATAATTACGAAAATTAAATTGTTAAAAGCACAGAGAGGCAGCACCGTCGATTTGAGGGAGGTGGAAATTCCTGCTCAACTAACACGACCAAGCGTCTTGGCCACAGCATTTGCTGTATAGCAGTACGTATTTTGAAGCAATAATTTTTTTTTTTTTTTTTAGGGAAAGGAAATGGCGCAGTATTTGTCTCATATATCGTAAGGGGAGGGGTAAAGGAGGGAGTGAAAGAAGAAAGGAAGAAGAGGTGCTGTAGTGGAGGGCTCCGGAATAATTTCGACCACCTGGGGATCTTTAACGTGCACTGACATCGCACAGCACACGGGCTCCTTAGCGTTTTTCCTCCATAAAGACGCAGCCGCCGCGGTCGGGTTCGAACCCGGGAACTTATGTCCAGTTTTCGAGCCACGCCCACTTGGGCATTTACAGGTAGTGGACACTCTAGGAATATTGGCCTTTAGAAGTACAGTCCTTTTTATTCTTTTTTTCACAAGAGACGCTTCTAGATTTTGGAAATCTGTGAATCTAGTCTAACATGCAAGGCACGCCATTTTTATTGATTTTATTTCCATTTTGTGGCCCTTTTTGCTGCAAGGTTGCACAGTGTAAAACTGGAGACTTCTCACACACTAAACCACCAATTTTTCCAGTTTTAGAACGGTTTGGTAAACAAGCTTTAATTTGGCTTCCGTCAGTACAAAGCGCTGGATTACAGCTGTTATAGTCTGGTGCAACTGGTCGCGGTTAATCATCACTTTGCACTAGCTAGTAGGGCTCTGATAGGTGCGAGCAGATTGACCATAAATTAACCGGATTAAAGGACCATAGACGCCAAAATTTTTGTTGTATGTTTTCTCTTTCAAAGGATGCATTAGGCAATAGAATGCATGACTGACCATGTGGTACTCAAATATGACCGCTAAATAATTTATAATTGAATTTCTTCTTGAGGCTGTTTCGGTTTCATCAGCTGAACAATGGCTGTAACGCATTGGGAGTGTTTTAAGCGAGGTGATGCATAAAAAACAGCAATATGGTCGCTGATACTTGTATGTATTATTGTATCAATTGTGTCCAGTTTATTGTTGTATTAAATGTGGTCAGGAGCAGCACTGTAGCAGTGCATGCTGGTCAAGAGCCTAACATTTTTTTTTCCCCTTCTGTGTTCACAGGTCATGCCAGCAGTGGGTGGAAGACAAGACTGCCCCAAGTCAAAAGCTGCTGTGCAGCACTTAATTTTTTTTTTTCTACACCGTGCGCAAAAACTTTCTCGGTAACCTGCCATGCAAATACATAGTCAGTTCCCTAGTCAGAAAAATTTGTGATATCTGGAGGAAATTCAACCTTCCCTATATAGCGTCCACCATCTTTTTTGTTTCATGCGTCTAGGGCTCATCAAAAATGTTTCCATCCTTCACGCTTCATCCGGCCTGGACAAGCGTGCCACATTATGCTTTGGTAGCTGTTGGAAAAGTTCTCTTGTACCAGGGCAGTCTTGCGTCCGGTTCCTGCCAAAACCATTATTTGCAAAAGCAGGGCCATCCTCATTCAGGCTTTTTACATGCGTCCATGTCATACCGTATCACTGCAACCATGCCAAAGCCGGGGGGGTTTAATATAAAGTGTATTGACAAAGGTGGCGTGCGTCCAGCCGTCTTTGCACATATCTTGCAGGGTACAAACTACTACTGCTATTTCATGGACGAATAAACTGTTTTCATTAAAAGGCAACTGTGTTGTATCATGCTTTCTCTGGTCGTCCCAGCTGTAGTATATTGGGACTACAGTGGTTGGTGTGTATTTGAGGCTGAAAATCATAATGCGTACAATGCTGGAACCATCATTATGCAAGGCTGACTTGCATCGAGGAAGGTGTACAAATATAACGTGATCTAGGAAACTGCTCACATGGCACTGAGGCTGCTAAATGTTTCATCTTCGTCGGAGACGCAACTTGAATCTGTCTAGTGTGTCATCGGGAGTGTTCAACCCCACTGAGAAGTGAAATGAAGACAGGCTTCCCAACATTGATTCCACAAGCGCTGAATGCACAAAAGTCCAAGTGAAGCACTTGGTCATTCGGTTCGAATACCTGTTGTGAGCTAGGCTCCAACCTGACTAAAGAGATGTATGCTATATGCAATGAGAAATCATAAGTCGCCACCCGCAGTGGTGTATGACGAATGGTTGCGTCACAGTTTTGATACGAAAATAAGTTTTTCAGTGTAGGAAAACTTCATTTTCGGCAAAATTCATTCAAAGGTGCTGTCTCGTAGATCGAGTGGGGTCTCCATTGCGCTTTTCTTCTTTCACTGCTTCACTCACAGACAAACTCGATCGCCCCGTGAAGCCAAAACAACACGCACATCATGTACACACGGCGCTAATCAAGTGAAATCGGGAGAAAAAAAAATGCAAGCATACAAAAACGTTCGCGGCACGCAGAGGCCGAGGTCATGCAGTCAGCCACACAACCGCAAGCGCACACGTTCCTGATGAGTTTACATGTGAAGTAGCTTTTGCGGCAAGGTATAATCTTGAAAACGTTGACAGAATAGAGAAATGAATGCACAAACGGAAGAACGAACAAAGAGACGTGGCCAGTGTGTCAAAGCAGTGTCTGTCGAAGCTGCGACATAGGTAGAGTGAACTAGTTTCCCAATATTTCCCATCCCATCCCATCGATTTCCCGATATTCTAGTTCACTGTAAAATATATAGGTCACATTGGGCTAGGAGTGCTCGGAGCATCGTCTCGAGCCTGGCCAAGTAGACCGTTGTCTCCATTAACTGCTGCTGCTGTTGATTGGATTGGAAAACATTTATTTCGTCAGAAAAAGCAGAATGTAGATGATCCGTGCTAGGTGGCTGTCAGCCCATGGCTGACAGTGACCAGAGTAGCCCATTCAATAGACGTTTTTAGCATACCGGAGACGTATACCGGTTTACCGAACCCCCCTTGCGCATGCGCAGTGGCATTGTTAGGGTGACGGGGAGCCACTGGGCGTGCGCAAGAGAGGTCCGGTAAACCGGTATACGATCTCTAGTAGTACGTATCTGGTATATGTGCTGAAAACGTCTAACGTCTTTAGGCCCGGGTTTGAACGCCCAGGTCTGAGCTGCACAGCAACACGGCCTAGCTCCCATTGCTCGAGAGTAAGGACTTGTATTAGAGAATCAGGTAGCGGCTCCTCTTTACAGTTCCACCATATGTGATCGCTGCTGTTGATTGATTGTAAAATATTTAAATATTATTCGCCGGAAAAAGTTTGGTTAGAGGTCGCGTTAAGTGGTCGAGAGTACGTAGCCCTCGACGACTTTGTCAGCCCACTCCACAGCCAGAACTTGCGTTTTGAGTCAGAGCTAACCAGCACGGCCGCCCACCGCTCGAAAGAAGGAGCAGTAATTAACTTGATCACCCGGAGGTACGTGGCTCCATTTTTTACAATCCCACAGAATGTGATCGTAGTTGGCTCGTTGGCCACAGTGTTTACAGTTCGGGTTGTATAGATCTGGATAAATGTGCACGAGAAGTGATGGGGTGCGTATCGATCTCGTCTGTAAACGACGTCACGTAACCTCTTGTTCTTTAGTCAGGTCCGGAGGGGGAAAGTTCTCCTCTCTAGTTTAAAATTATTGGTGAGGTCATGATATGTGATCATGGAGTCCTTCGTGAAATTCAGGGAGCCGGACTCGATCCACTACCCGGTCTACGAAACCTCTGGCTTTATTGTGGGCTGCCTCGTTCTCCGGATTCCCCGAAGGGCTTGCATAGCGTGTTCAAATTTCCCGCTGCTCAGTCATTAGAAAAAGTGCTGCCGTGTAGTGGCAGTGATGCGTAACGCCTTCATTAGTTGGGCCAGCGCCTGGGCTTGATTCGGCGCAGCGACACCCACTAGACGTGCCCGTCTTGCTATGAACTAAGTTGGTGGTTTTCTATAGTTCTGATCAACGGCTTTGATGCACACGTTCTGTTGCCTTTCGACACCTTGGTAAACCTTGGATTGTGACGGTTCGTCGGATGTAATGCCGGTGCCGTGTAGACTTGGTTGGATCGTCACCATCGGTTACTGATCATTCCTGTGCTCGGTGCGTTTGCCTGTATCTGCTTGTGCACGCTTCAGTGGAACCGGCCTCGGTAATCTCACTGTGTTTGTGTGCTCGGGGCGCCCTGTCAGTGTGACGGTCGACGGCGAACGACGTCGACAGTGCGCGTTAAATCATCGTGGCCCGTGCTATGCTCGAAACTTGCACTGACAGGAGGCGGCGCGGCGGCTTATTTGGACCGTTGCTGTTCTGCTTTCCACTGCTTTCCACATTAATGAACTCGAAAGCTTCGCCAGCTGTCATGTTTGGACGGGACGCATAACTAGGTAACGTCGTTTCTGACGCTGAAATGTCAGGTTGGTGCGGCCTGCTTAATTATGCCGCGATCACAGCTGCTCTGGGTGCTCTTCGTGAACCGACCAACGCACGAAGTGACGCACGGAGTCAAATTTCTGAAGCGTTGTTTAGGAGGAGGGGGGATGCCGGCACGCCCTTGGCTTTGCGGTTAAAAAACTGCAGGATCATTGACTCGTCCTCACGAAACGTAGTACGTGGTACAGAAACATGTAATGCTGCTGCTTTCATATTTATTGCTGCTTCGGTATTGAAATCAAGCAGAGAAACAGCGCATGCAAATGCAGTTCAGTGCTGAACAGTTAATTCTGCTTACTTGCGCTTGAGTAGTAATGGTGGTCAGCAAGAACAAAGTTTTGTTACTGATGTGTGGCAGTAAAACAACACAGAAGTATGAATGAAATTTAGCATATACTGCTAATTGGCCAAGTTGTGGGTATTGGTAACCAAGCCGAAGGCATCATAACACTCTGTAAAGAGCAAGGTTTGCTGAACTTGACTAAGGAATGAAAGGTCGGTGGTTGGTCTCAAGAATGCAATGAAATTTCACATGTAGCAGCTAATGCTGCATGAGGCTGTAGCAAAAATTAGTGCCTTATGTTCCTGCGTTAATAGTTTTGGCTCATGCATGTATTTGGCACTGATTTCGAAATCACACAGGAACAGAATAAATACAAGGAATAGATTTGTAACCGATGGAGTTCTTTGCCTACGGGTTTTTTCCATGAATAAGCACACTTTTTCTGCAGGTTCAATTCTCCAAGCAGTGCTTCATTCAGCGGTGAAAGTGATGTTCATCATTTATTTTAAGGGCCCCTGATTGAGCGTCACTATATCTTAACGTGAACAGAAGAGTGTATATTAGGTACTAGTAGAATGTGCATGTGGGCTTGTTTGTTCACAAGGCCTCCAACGGTTCACAATCACTCCAAGGGCACAGCATGGTAGTGGTGATTTTAGTGATGTTCGTTTTTCAGTTCTTTTGTTGCAAGTATGTTATGGGCACTTCTTCTGAACTGACTTCAACATTTCTCTTCCGAATAGCTATTTTACTTTTTTCATTTATAATATTCCTAATTATATTTGAAATATTTATTGTGAGGGGTGAAAATGTATTGAATCGCACATGAGCAGAGAAACTATAATAATAAGGCTATATTCCCTCTGCCTTTTTTTTTGTGTGTGTGTGGGCAAAATTGTAGTGCGATTTACGTCCACCATACAGAAATCTTTTTTTTTTTCGGGATATTTAAACTACAAGCAAGTGCATTATAGCGACTGCTCATTGACAAAGAAAATAAATGACTAATTAGCCTCAGTGTGAGAAGTTGCGGCTTTTTCATTGTTGCACATTGTACGTTTGCCTGATGAGGGTGCTGTTTTCCTTGAAAAGCAGACTTTTGGTAGCTCTACATTTCATTTCAAAGGGCATGTTATTTTTTCAGTAATTAAGGTTTCTAGGAGGGTTGACAAGCATTTCATGTATGATTGATGCCAGAGACACGCAAAGGTTTTTAAGGTTTTGCATTTTCTCTGCATTACAACAGAAGGTACAACCCCCTTTGTACAGGACAAAGTGCGGTCATGCATTAAAATACTAGTGCAAAGAAAACTTACAGTAATGATTGACACTACGGGAAGTCAACAGCAGTTTATGAAAAGTACTGGAAATAATGAGGCAGTGCATCTTGGCTAAGTACTGACTATGGATCTGGACCAAGAACAGAATCGATGGGAGGATAAGAATTGTTCGGTGTGTTTGGACAGGCTCCTCTCAAGCTATGAAGAGCAACATATTGGTATCCCAAAAGAAAACAATATACAAAAGTTGTATCTTGCCAGTATTCACGTATGTAGCAGAAACTGAGGCCAACAAGAAAAAAAGAAACTGATATTATGTTGAGGACGATGCACAATGACTTTATTTGAAGAGCTGCTTTCTAGAGCCATCTGTATGGACAGTGGGGGTGTAAGAAAAAAAGGGGACTATTAAGTGACACTGTAGAGCAAGACGGTGTCTGCCATAATGGCTAGCACTAAGGGACAGTTGAAGCATTCAGTATTTGGGGCCATATTCTATAAGTGTTTATTCGGACCTCCGTCATTGCTCACTGTGACATAGCAGTGTCCTTCAAGCATATGTGTTAAGTGACCCGACAATTGGGTGTTTGGCAACTGGACCTCACCGTTGAGTTTTTTGAAAATATTCTTATTTATTTCTAATTTTATTTAATGGCATTTTAATTTATTTCATAATTTAAAAAATTTTATTCCCTTCAATTTATTTCTAAGAAATCGTAACATAGCGGGTCCCTGTAGTGGTGACCAAGGAGCCTTCACCAACACCAACTTGAGGACCCATTACATTGCAGTTTCTGTGAAATAAATTAAAAAGTAATAAAAATAAAATATAAAGGCAAGTGAGATCAAACACAATGTCATTGAAAAAATATTTTTTTGCACAGTTTCTTGACCATCGTGTTATAATGCAATGAGTAAAATAAATGTATTTGGTTACAAGTCATGTTTGCACATTTGTTAACACATATGCAATTTATATCATATACCATATTTTATTGTTATTATTGTTGCTCTTAAAAATGTATTATTGTGATTTCTTATAGTTGTTAAAATGTTATCCTTGTGTAATAGTGTCAAATATGCAATATTGGCTATAAACAAGATATTGGTAACATTTAAAAATTTTATTGATTGCATGAGATGTGCAATAGTTTTTATTGATTGCATGAGATGTGCAAGAACCCCAGGTGGTCAAAATTTCCGGAGCCCTTCACTACGGCATCCCTCAGAGCAAAGTAGCTTTGGGACGTTCAACCCTCACAAACCACGAACCATATTTAGGTGATATTTTGGATCCGAAACTAGCCTTTGGCTATGGACACGTTCAACTTTATATATTAGAAGACGTCCCTTCAAAAGTGAAATTGAAATGCCTTGGAATAAAAAGTAGAGAAAAAAAATTCACCGCCATGGAGAGGTCCGTTCGCTAACCACCCAGCTGTTGAGTCACTTCCCACCGACTTTTGGATGACAGAGGACTAAATGGACCAACGGACAATTACAGGTTACGATATGAGGTGTTGTGTTTGTGGGTTGTGTGGCTTGTGTTGGTTTGCACGTGACGTAGAAGGTAGGCTTGTGTTAGGGATTGTCAGGGCTCTGGGCAGGTGTTGCTGACGGTGGAAGACAACCCTTTAACCTCTTTCGAACATTTCACAGTCAGTGCCCTTAGATGTGATGTGATGACAGACTATACTGACTGTCATCAAAGGCCAAGAAATTCAAATTTGAAGTGCTAGGCACGTGTGTGAATTGCTGTCGGTAACTGAAACATAACTGCCTATGCTATATTGTCGCCACATATCAATATTCATCCACTTTGGGGGCTGTTCGTTTGATTTTTTGGGAGGTTTCTTCATTAGAATCATTATTGGGTACATTTTGCTAGGAACAGTTGTCTAGAGCAGGTTGTTGTATTGACGTTTGAGAGCTCACAAGTGTTAAGTGTGCCACTGGGTGTATTGTTTTGTTCTTCATGGATTCCAGATGTTCCCCGAATATGCTGGAGAAAGTTCTTATTAGTTTCTTCAGTGGGATGCAATCTACATGCTGGTAGTAAGAAATAGTGTGTGACAATTGGTTGGTGCAATAGAAATATAGAAAAGATCTGAAAATAATGAATAGAAAACTAGAATCGGAACTGTTCTAAGAATGTTGCAAAACATATGTATGGCGTCCACAATTCAGGAGTCCAGGAGTGCTGCACCGAAAAGGCAGTTTGATTTACACTTCCTTTATTTAGGGAATGTTGTTGTTGCAGGTAACGCCACTCCTTGGAAAGCATGCAGTAATCACTGAATTTCAAGCACGATCTGTGGGCCACTGTACAGTCTTGATTCAATCTGGTTGGTACTTTTGTTACGTGCAGTGCGGAATCACCATGGCCGTTGACAGCCTCCAGGGCACTGTGGGAGGGCTGGTGAACGAGTTCTTCAGCGACAGGACCAGCAACCAGCGCAAGCGTGAAATAGGTGCCCGTCTTTTGTCTTCTTTATGAAACAATTAAAAAGCAGTGGTAACCCTCTCTGCTGCCAAAATATGGTCTTACTGGAAGTGCGCCTATGATATCATCTCGGCGCACTTGCTGGCTAACATGTCCTGTGAGCGTGTGTGTGTCTCTCTCTCTCTTTTTCATTTGTGTAATAAGGGTAGCCTGTACATAACCAAACTATTTAGATCCCTTGATCCTTAATTCTTGGCCATTGTCTGTACTACCCTTGTTATATTTACCCTATGTCTGCTCACGTGCCCTTCGTGATTTTTTTAAAAATGTATTTCTTGAAGAATCATTTTATAAAGATCCTGAGGAAACTTTTGTCCAATTTTTTTTTCTTTGCGAAAATTCTTCGGTTGGCTCTTTCTGGTTATGCACATGCATGTGTATGTCATTACTTGGACATAATCACAATTTTCCTATGAAAACAGCTGCGTGCAGCGATATGCATTTGATCTTTTGCTTTGCATTTAGGCCTTTACCAGCATCATAAGAGCTCCATTCTCAGTGAAAGTAGCCCCTCTCTCATTAGAATGCGGCAATCAAGAAGAAATGGGCTTGGGCAGGGCATGTAATGCGAAGGAAAGATAACCGATGGTTGTGATGGGTAATGGACTGGATACCAAGAGAAGGTAAGCATAGCAGGGATGGAAAAAGGTTAGGTGGGCGGATGAGATTAGGAAGTCTGCGGGGATAGGGTGGCCGCAGCTCGCACAGGGCAGGGTTAATTGGAGAGATGTGGGAGAGGCCTTTGTCCTGCAGTGGGCGTAGTGAGGCTGCTGCTGACGAGGATGAATCTGTAGGTGCAGGCCAGCTCCAATTTGTTCTCGGTGTCTATCGTAATGGTGGTTGGAGTTGCATGCCCTTTAGAATCTCTACAGGTACCTCCTGCTCATGCGAACATTTGTTGCCGTCTCTGTTTGGGTTTTTTGGCAGAGTGCCAGCTGTCGGAGCTGAATCAGCGGGAGGGAATTTGGATGCAGTGGCTACAAATCATTAAAAGCCAAACACAGCCAGAACTGCTGGCTTTTGCATTTTCAGCCTTACAGGTGAGTAATACGTCTAAATGGACGATGGGAGAAGCAGGGGGAAGCGTTGTTCTGAGGAAAATCTACCGCTTTTTAATGCCCTGATTAATGCTTATGATTGTGCGATAGAGTTTTCTAGTATGCATTACTATTTTATTATTTAGTACTGATTGCGGGGTAATTATTTTCTTAGGCATTGTTTTGTTGCTCCGGAGACAGCTGTCTAACTCTGACGGCACTCAGGTAACAATAACATTATGTGAGCCAAAGCTATGCCAATAAGACATCGACATTGAAGGAGCACTGTGATACTTTTTTTTTTTCCTGCCGATTTATCTCTTTCGAGAGTTCTCTAATGTATTCCAGACACTAGTGGAAAAATAGTTATTGAAATAGGAGCATGAAAACGTAAAAAAATTACAAAATTCAGAATTAAAAGGTCAGGCGAATTGGCATTTCACTTGCCGATTTCACAAACCCAGTGCCAAGATTTGGCGCCACCAGTCAGAAGCTTGCATGCAATCGTTGCCTTGCCAGGGCAGTCTGCAGCTGTTCATTTTGCTAGCGTTGTCATTCCACACGCAATTCACTGACTGGATAGTTGGGACTATAATGGGTGAGACTATGATAGGGGGGGCGCTGTCCAATGCCTGCTTGTAATCCTTGTAGTGTACTGCCTATGCCGTCCTCTGTAGAGTTTTTTTTTTTCTGCCTTCTGGGTATCGGAAGTTTGTACTGCAACACTCACCTCCATAGTAGTTTGGAATGAATTAGGAAATGTCCACCCTAGTGTTATCCTTGTTAGGTCTCATTCACTTATTATGCTTTTTTTTCATTTTTTTTTCATGTGAAAAGCTTAAAAATTTCTGAGATGTTATAATTTGGATTCATTTCCCGAGTACTATAAATAAGAGTTTGAGCTGGACACCCAACCAGTTGAAAAGGCAGCACTCAGTCTTGTTGCCACCTCATGTCCACTGCCGAAAATTGTCTCTGCATTTTAACACCATCGCCCTTAAACAAGTATTGCCAGTCACCCAGACTGTGCCGAGCATCTCTTTGTGTGAAAAAGTAAAAACAGCTGGTGCCAGTCACTTTCAGCGTTCAGAGGGAGCCACTAAGTGCAACGGCAAGGCACAGTTTTTTTTCCCCTTTTTTTTTCACTTTTGCTAGCTTCGACAAGTGTCTTTCAGCACCGGTCCCATAGGGTCTTTGCAATGCCTCGCAGTGTTATTTCCTAGACTATTTGAATTTTCCCATTGCCATTCGATCAAGCTGGCAAGCACAGAAAATACATCAAAATCTACTCTGGTCAAGTAGAAGGCATGCACTTAATAATAATAATAATTGGTTTTGGGGGGAAAGGAAATGGCGCAGTATCTGTCTCATATACCATTGGACACCTGAACAGCGCCACCGCTGTAAAGGAAGGGATAAAGGAGGGAGTGAAAGAAGAAAGGAAGAAAGAGATGCTGTAGTGGAGAGCTCCGGAATAATTTCCACCACCTGGGGATCTTTAACATGCACGGACATCACACAGCACACTGCACATCGGCCCTTGAATGTAAATTTTAAAATATGAAGCAGGATGACCTGAAATATTCAGCTCGGCAGCGCGAACAAAATGATATGAAAATTGGTTTTTGAGGAAAGGAAATGACCAGTGGATACCCAAACCCCACCTTAAGGGAAGGGATAAAGTAGGAAGCTAAAGAAGAAAGGAAGAGAGAGGTTCTGCAGTGGAGGGCTTAATTTCGACCACCTGGGGATCTGTAATGTGCACTGACCTCGCACAGTGCGGGTGAATTTTGGTTTTTGGCCTCCATCGAAACTGGGCTGCCGTGGTCGTGTTGGAACCTGGGTACTCCGGCTTAGTAGACGAGCGCCTTTAACCACTCCGCCACCGCGGCGGGTTCAGAGTGAACACAAATTGCGTTCTAAGTGTGAGGTCAACGTAGTCACCTGTAATCACGCTCTGTTCACTGCGCCCTTTGACGGAAAGCAATGCTGCCTTCGCGTCATCGGCCATGTGCTTTTAACTTTCGTCACTAGATGGTGCCACAGTGTTTTGAATTTCTTAAATAGAGCTACACCCAAGGCTCACTAAAACTTTAATCGACAAGGAGCGCATCACTGTTCCAGCTTGTTCTAAGCTGTTTTAATCTTGGTGCTCAAAATTCAGCATAGTGCAACAAGCTATGGAAAGGAAAATGACAGAGGTAAGTTTGAGAGACAGGAAGAGAGCAAACTATGTTAGGGAAGAAACTCGAGTTAATAACATCTTGGCGGAGGTAAAGTTCAGGGAATAATGAACCTGGGCAGGACTTGTACTGTAGAGTACAAATAACAGACGAGCCATTAAAGAAAGCAGAGTGGATTCCAAGGGAAGGAGTGTGTAGAAGGGGTGGCAGAGAGTGGGGTTAGATGAGATTATGTAATTGTTGGAGATATGGTAGGTGGCCACACCTGGTGACGTGCAACACTACTAAATTGAAGCTAGTGGAGGATGTATTCGTTCCATGGTGGACGTAACGTGGTTGGTTCCGTTGACAGTGAATCTTCAGGGCTCAGGGGTTGTGAGTGCCCTCTGACAGGTGCTGCCCTCGATGTGGTGGCAGGATGCCATTTCAGGGGACCGCTTGGACAGATCAGCTCGGTCGGTACTGCGCGCAGACCTGCAGTTCATGCTGATGACTGCGCAGCTCTCCGGGCAGCAGCAACCGGCTTTTGTGCGCAACAAGGTTGTCAAGCTTCTTGTGCATCTTGGCTTCATAGATTGGCCGGACAACGAGCCTGACTTCTTCAATCACATCCTGCAGGTGACGGCATTCTTTCTCTTTTTGTGTGAAGTGGCCAGCGGCAGCATTTTGTAGCTTTGAAGACAGCCTTAAAGGGCCGCTGGTGACAAATTCAAGTTGGCGCGTATACTAGATGTAGTATTGCTGCTTTTCAGCAAAAAAAGAAGCTACCGTCACTATAAGTAGAGAATTTGTAAGCTAGGAAAGGACAAAATAATATGGAAGACAGGTATTGCTACCACCAGTCAGTTCTCACAAACAAAGTGCGGTGACGTCAAGTTATTGGTGTTCACTGTGGATCTGTAAGGCCAGGCTACATGTTCATTCACTTTGAAACGATGGTCACGGAGTCCTTTTCGGTCTTGACGTCGTGATTTTGAATCGCGTGGCGAGAACAGTTGTATCGAATTTTTGAATTCCGTTTTCTGAACAATAAGTGCTCTTTTGTCGCTGAAAAATTGTCGGAATTGCTGCAGAGAGCCGCTAGATTGATTTTTGTGGACAGCGAAAATCGTGCGGAGTTGTTCTCGGAGTGTCGGCTCACGAGTGAAAGAGCAGACGTGTGGCCACATGTTTGCAGCTGTGCCAGGCGGCTGAGACGCAGCTGTTGGGGCTCCTGATGCTGCAGATGGTTTTGGAGGAATTGTCTCGCCTCCCAGAATGCAGACCTGGCGCCCGTGTTGAGAAGCTGCGCGATGGTGTTGCGAACGAGATGTCTAAGTTCTGGCCCATTCTCACAGGTATGTCATCTGCTTGACGAAGACGAAAAGGGCTAATAAGGCAGTGATTAATCATTCGTATCCACTTAAAGGTGCACTAAAGAGAATTCTGAGCTCATCTTGGGATATGGATATGGATATGGGATATTGCACGGATATGGGAGAGTGCTTTGGCCTGCGGTGGATGTACAGTAGAATCTTGATATGCGAATCTCACGGGATCGCGAAAAAATTTCTATCATCCAAAAGAAACAAAATCTGTATGCGGAGGCATGGGAAATGCATTCGCACACTTCTGTTTATGGCAGACGTCAACGACGTGCAGGCCGCAAACCGCTGCTCATTGTTCCCTATGCAGTCAACGCTTGCGATCGCGGCATCGGTGATGTTAGGGCAGCACTTAGTGCTTGAGGGTGCAGTAGTAACTCATGTGTGCGTATGATCCATAAGAAGCCAACAGTCACTGAAACCAAGGAGCAAAGGGGAATGTTTCTTTATTTTTTAATTTGTGGTGTCTTCAATGGGAAGTTAGGGCCACTGATTAGGGTCTGTGCGTTTTAAACAAACAAGTCCACGCAGCCTCGCGGGAACCTTCCTTGGTTCACCGCATGCCCAGGCCACCCAAGCGTAACGGCATGTGGCTCGAATTATCGGTAGAGCAATTCGTTTGTGTTCGAATATAAAGGTCACTGAACAGTTGGTCTGGACGTATAAAGAAAAAAGCTCAGTTAATAGATGAGGCATCAAACATAGAACCTCTGCAAAACACTAGAGCCATGTGCGCCTCAAAAGTAGTAGAAATTCAAATCAAAGCCTGTTCGCTTTTTCTCTCAAGAAGCCAACCTTCTCATCCTCTACGTTGGCATCCTGAGCCTTGAAGATGACGTCATCTTCCAAACCTTTGCAAAAGGCATCCCATTGGTCCATCGCATTGAATGATGGGCAAAAGGTGGGCACAGCTGATGCGTCGCATTGTCTGTTCGTTGTGCATGTGCTTCCTGTCACGCCTTTGGTTTTTGGACACGCGTACGAGCCCACAAAAACAACGTTTTTTAGTTTCTTGTCCCAGTTCAGCATATTATGTGAGCTGTGCCGTGCCATACAGTCTTTCCCTCGTTTGCACACTCGGCCGCTCTACGCATACATTGCTTCTCACTTGTCCATCTTGTCTACGCTGCCGCTGTTCTGGTCTTTCTTGGCTCCGTCGAAAGCCACAAACTTTGGAACAGAGAAAAGACACAAATGCACAGAAGAACCACACAAACACACGCAGAGAACTGCACTCATTTCATACACAGGCTTGGTTTTCAAGAAATACTGGACGATCCTTGGGTCTGCGCTTCGCTGTGTGTTTCGAATAAAGGGACTCCCGCCCCTCCGGTCGTAAAACAGTGGAGGGGTCTCGTGAAACAAACATACAAACATGAAAAGGACGCTCGCCAACTAGGGATGATGACACTGACGAAACCAAACAGGTTTATGAAAGGATGCGCTTGCTAACAATGTCGAGGTGGTCGAGCTGATCGCGTCTCTCGATCATCCAGTGTGCAGAGAAAACGCCTCAACGCTGTTTTGTCATTGGATGCGCACGCATCGATTGGAGTCGAACCACGATTCGGCACAGCAGCGGCACAACAGACACAACGGTCAGGCGTACGGTGGTTTGCGGAAGACATTGCGCTCCAGATGACTATGTCCATGATCCTAGGCTACTGCAGGCAATGAACAGCCCAATTCAGACACGGGAAAGGGGGTGGAGAAGGTGTAAAAAAACTTAACGAAAAAAAAAACGGCCGAGAAAGGGTTAAAAAAAAAAGACGACAAAAGACTGCAAGCCCGCCGCTCCCCCCCCCCCCTTGTGATTGAAGTGTCCTGGGTAGCAAAAAGGAAGAAAAAAAGAATTTCTAAGGCAGGGCCATGACGTGTACCAGGCTCCACACCTCCCGCTAACATTGGACGAGGAGGGCGAATTTCGCTTGCGGAGGCTAGTTGACGAGCGAGAGGGAAAAAAATCTCGTGAGAGGAACATGTCGAAGTAGCTTGATTGCGATGGCTGTAACTCCACAATTAATGAGTCTTTTCAAAAAATTTTTGCTGCCGCGCATTCCGGGGATAATGCCTCACAACCCACAAGGGTAGAAAATATGAGTATTTTCAACCAGAGGGTGGTCAGTGGCCCTTTGAAGGTTAAAAGATAATTTGTTGCAAAGTAGAACAAAAAATAACCACATCCCGCTGGTGGGATCCAAACCCATGACCTCCGAAAAACTGCACAAAGAAAAATACTCCTCAACCATTTCAGAGATCTTAAGTGCGCACTGATGCCTCTTAATTGCAGGAATTTTTTTTCACCGCTCGTCATTGCTATCATTGGCGAATTACATTTTTTTACTGTGTGACACCGAAAAAGACCCAAGTGACATTTGGTGTATCGAATTCCCTTTGATTCTAATGACATTAAATCTTCCAGTGTGACAAGGGTATAAATGTGTCATTTAATTTCATGTAAAACAGGTCCTTATTCACTTGAGTAACTTGTTACACATGCTTTTTGCCGAGAGCTCTCAAGAAGTTTTGCTGCCGGCAACTTGCTGAAATGCATGCGGTTGGTTCATCTTAACGTCATGCAATGCAGCAACAGTACAGTTATCATTCCGCCTATCACAGAACTTGAGTTGTGGGGTTTTGAAGCTATCACTTCAGAAGCGGAAAAGCTGCCTTTGCGTCATTATCATCGTTATCAACCGTAGCAAATTTCTCATGATGCGAATCTTCGGTCTACTTGGTCTTGATAATTGTGCTGCCTTCATGTACATATTCTCACTCTGCATGTGTGCACAAACCCAGATCTGATAAAGAGAGGCCCTGGCATTGGCGAGAATATGCATCAGGCATTCCGTTGCATCGAGATATCGCTGCATTGGACTTTCCGTCGGAAGGTTGATCCCAAGCTCATGGATGCCCTCTGCTGTTGTGCTGCAGCTCCCATGGTTTCACCGAACAGTCACGCTCAGGTGAACAGTTCTCAACATTTTTTATTGCTTGAAAATATTAATTTTTGTTATCTCCTTCAATGAAAACAGCTTATCATACTTTGGCTGCCGAGGCCAGGGCCCTTTCTCTCCAAGCGTCCACTTGGTTAACATGCCTAAATGAAATGAAAATTGGGTCGTGAGGAAAGGAACTGTCCCATTGCTTGGTGGACACCTCAGCCATGCCATGATTGAAGAGATGTGAAGGACGGAGAAGTAGGGCACTGTAGTGGAGGTCTCTAGTAATAATAATAATAATTGGGTTTTGGGGAAAGGAAATTCCGCAGCATCTGCCTCATATATTGATGGACACCTGAACCGCACTGTAAGGGAAGGGATAAGGGAGGGAGTGAAAGAGGAAAGGAAGAAGGAGGTACCGTAGTGAATAATTTCCACCACCTGGGGATCTTTAGCGTGCACTGACATCGCGCAGCACATGGGCACCTTAGCGTTTTGCCTCCATAAAAACGCAGCCGCCGCAGTCGGGTTCGAACCCGGGAACTCCGGATCAGTAGCCGAGCGCCCTAACCACTGGGCCACCGCGGCGGGTTAGAGGTCTCTAGTATAATTATAATTTTCACCACCTGGGGTTCTTTAATGTGCCTTCGCATCGCACAGCACACAGCGCAGCTGGTCGGTATGCAGATGCCGTTGCTGATGCACCGGTCTCTCACACTAGACCGACGATGACGCCAGAACAACCAACGATCACGTATCTTTGTAGTGCAGAATGAGCTTAGTGGGAAACCTCATGCCAGCCACGGTGACATACGCGACGTATGTGCACCAGCAAAGACGTGCTTTCGTTCTGTGCCTGCGCATAGAGCTGAGTGGCGAGGCAAGCAACGCGGGCAAAAACACCACACGATGGTGCCGCTCATCGCTTGCCGCCGTCGCTTGGGTTTGTGCGGCCGAGCTAAAGCTTCACACCCGGTGCGGCGACGGCCTGGAAAACTGCACTTGCGTCTACGTTATCCGTGTAGAAAAAAAAAAAATGAAACGAATGGCTGCATTTCGTATTTTCATACTTTAACACTAATCAGTCCGCAGCAGACCACCGGCTCCTTTTGTGTCGAGGCCTAGCGAGTCCGCAGGATTTGTGCGTGCGATTTCGGCATTGTAGAAAGGGAATTTACAAGTTTCAGCGCATGCAAATGGCCGTCGAGCGTAGTTTTGGCTACAGTGACCTCAAAGTGACGATTGCTTACATCACAGGACGCGCATGCAATTAGGGAGAAGTGCCAATGTGACCCGGTCTGCAGAGCAATGCTGAAGGCAGGCAGCAGCAGTTGTCGGCGTCTACTGTGGACAACAAAATTGGCTGTGTTTCCAGATATTTTAGTGTATTAGAATGTATTTGCATTTCTAAAGTGTGGTGAAATCGGAGGAAGCAGATGCGATCCTAGGTGAAGTGTTTTCCGGGCGGGCGAAGAACTTGGCAGTCGTTAACGGAGTGCCTCTGCCACGCCCTTCACTGAGCTCATTGGCAAAAGCAGGCAGTTCATGTGCTGCTTTTCACATGCAGGAGCACTTTGCCGCTAAAGAGAGACCACACCCATAACACACAAATAACATGCTTCTAAGTGTAAAATAATACAGCAGTGGCCCATTGATTCCTGTTTTCTCAACAATCAGAAGACGGGCGCCACGAACAAGTCCATTTTCGAAACCGAGGATCACTAAGCTCGCATACTATGCGGAAAAAAACACGCGGAAAATGGACTTTATTTCGTTAGGTTAAAAAAAAAAAAGAAACTTTTCGAGGCATGCAAGCAAGCGCCTCAGTGCAGCGAACGGCGTGCAGCGGACGACAAGGGGAGTGCATTCTGCTGTGACGTCAGCGATCGGAGGTTGTCAGACCAGCAAGCTGTTCGCAAAAGAAATGAAAAAAGTTCTTTTAAAAGTTATCTACTGCACTGAATGAACTGAAACTTCGGGGAATTGTGATTTGACATGTTGGGAATTAAATGCAATAAACTGTGTGTTTAGGTAAATAGGCAGTCATTGTCCCTTTCACTGGTGACTAGTATTGTATCCGGCTGTAGACAATTGATCCCTGCTCAGTTGAAAACCAAATTCTTCCGTTTGGAGTAACTGTGGTGTGTCGTTGCACTGCAGCAGGCCGAGACAGTTGAGCTGGCCATCCTCTCCCTTGGCTGCCTGTACGAGATAGTTGCATCCGAGGCAGTACCTTTGGTAGAGCGAGACTGCAAAGAGCTTCTCCAGCAGTTCACCATGGGAGTCCTGCAGGCTACCATCCCGCCTGAGGCCGCTGACTCTGCCTACAGCAGGTCAGTAAGACATTGCGAAGCCGTGAAAAGGCAGGCAGAGTCATTAGGCTTCGTGTAATGACTGGGAGAGGAAGCTTATCCATCCATCCATCAATCCATCCAACCGACCGACCAGTTCGTTGCTGGTCAACCAGTCAGTTAATCGACTGACCGTTCAGTCACTTGGTTGCTGATCAACTAGTCAGTTAATCATTCGACTCTGTGCAGTGGAATCTTATTAATTTGAGCTTGCTTCATTCAAACATTTTTTTGTATTTTGAATTGACACTTTTGTTCGCATCGACATCGAATGTATTTTTAAAGGCCCCCCTTAATTCAAACTGCATTGTAATTCATAAAATTTTCAATCCCGTTCCGGTCCGAATTTAGTTAACTAGAGTCGACTGTATTTGTCTTGACTTGTACTCGTCTAAAAATACGAATTTGGATTCTGAAATTTTGCGTTGCTTAGCAGTTCATTGAACTGTGTGCAGGCCCTGCTACATCGGCGGCTAGTTTTGTGTTTGCTTTTCGTTCACTGACTGCAGCTACCTTGACAAGCTGACGGATTTCCTGCATCGTGCTATGAGACTGCTGCCGTGCCTTAATGATAAAGGTAATCCTGGGCTTCACGAGCTGCTGTCGTTGCTGTTCAAACGCACCTTCCAGGAGGTGAGCCACCGTCATTTTTCTCTTCCTTTCAGTTTCGTGATCCTTTGGCTCTAACATTTTCATACTTGGTGCAGTGTCTTCAGCTGTGTGTCTCAGGGGGAACACGTTGAAGTGTCAAAAGTGCAGTAGAATCTTGTTGATCCGATCCTCACTGGTTTGCGAAAAATATCACCCACAATTCGTACCATATAAAAACAAACAAATTCGATATGTCGAGGCACGTGGAGTGCACTCACGCGGATATTGCTGATATTTTTATGGCTGGTGGGTTATATATTTGCAACCGCACAGCACACCTCTGTGCTCGCGGTGCATGCCACACACAACTGGCTGTCACAGAAATGGCGACGTGAGGACCAGATGTCACCGCTGAGTGCTTGCACTGCATATTGCGTGACTAGCGATGTGAGGGCAGTGCCTAGTGCTCATAGGTGGGATTGTGGCTCCTGCATTTGTATCATCCACAGTGGCGAGGGAGAACTTTCGTCACATCTAAAATTTTTATCCATTGCCCTCAACGCACTTTGGCTAGGGAATATAACGCGCTCATAACGTAGTGAAATTCGTACCAGCCGTGATCGCGTCATCAAGGTTCTACCATGTGTGGAAAAGCATTTAAAGGGACCATGAAATGCTATACGCTGATGTCAGGAAAAATGCGCAAGCAGTCGCTATTCAATCACTCGTCACCGCGCCGCAAAAATTTATAAAGCTAGCTTCATTAACGCCGCAGATGTAGGCGATTAAAAATTATGCTCCTCCTCACTCCCTCGACTCGTACACGCTGACATGCCAGAAAAAAAATTAAGAAAACAGGTCGGAAATGCACTGCTCCGCACCCCATCCCGCCCTTGCTATCTGGGCACGCCCAATGAGAAGGCTCGACCAGACTGTCCACTGACATCATCAGAGCAGGGCACACACAGTGAGGTGTGGCCCTAATCTGCTGCTTGCAGTAGCTTGCAATTACATTTAGAAATTGTTTGTCAATTATAGGGTCCACGCAGAGTGTTTAAATTTGAATACTCACAAAATCCACCTCTCAGGATATGTTGCACTAGAATATGACCATCAAAATCATTTCAGGGTCCCTTTAAAGGGACACTGAGGAGAACTCTATCAATTTTTTTTTTTTAGCAAAATCTGACAGTTCGCCATTTCATGGCTTTGTTGCCGCTTGTCCGGGCGCAAAAGATGCATTTATTTCAAAGAAATTTGGATTCGAAGTTGAAAAAGTTTTTCCCGCCCCTCTGATTCAAACTCAGGGAACTCTTATGACGACACGGAGAACTCTTATGACGTCACAGAACGGAGTGACGTGATACGTGACGTAAACGCAGACTCCGTGATTTCTGACGGCTAGCGGTGCGGTGCGCAACCTTCCTTTGCCAGCCTCAGAGATTCGTGGCTTCCATGAAGTAAGGAAAATTCCTCCAAGGTGGCGCCTCTTGTCCTAGGAAGTCATCACGCTTGTACTTGAGAGATTGGCCTGTGGCGGCGACACCTGTATTTTGGTTCTTGCTATTTTCTACATTACAAGAGCTTTCTTTTCAGTAAGAGTGGCGTTTTTGTGATCAGGAGCTGCTATTCTATCGATACAAGCCAACTTCAATTTCTCCTCAGTGTCCCTTTAAAAGCCTGTTTCACATACAAGCGAAAACACTAGCGAATCTTGCTGCCGCGGCATAAAAGCCTGTTTTGAGTCGTCGCGGTGGCTCGAGTGGCAAGAGCGGCGAGGTACCAACAAGTTAGAAATTTTCTGTGCGACACGCTGCGCAATCGCTCAGTTGCTTGCATGTGAACCAGCCTTTAGCAGCACCAGCGAGCGGCATGCCGATACCGTGAGTGCACCGTATTCATGCTTCCATCTTACACATAAGCTTATGTGCTGCCATATTATATATATCGAACTTCTTCGCGATCCCCTTCGAGTTCGATATATCCAGGATCCACTGTAAAATGCTGTGAATGAAAATGTGATATATCAATTAAACGTCGTATCCATTTTGAACAGGTAGACTAATCACAGTTAGATCATGCACATGTTTGCCATTGTTGACTTTGATCGATACTTGTTCAGCATCTGCATTTTGTTTGCTGGCTTGCGTGTCTCTTGCATTGTATCAGTTACTGCACACAACTTTTGAAGAGGATTAAAATTACACTAGTGCACATGGGAGGATGTAGTGGCCCCTGATCTCCAGGGGCCAGGCGGCTAGGGAAGCATATGGGTTCCGTGAAGAGGGAACCACTCCCATCGACGGCGTCTAAGCAGACGTCGAGCTCGAATCAATAAAGTTGTTTCTCTCTCTCTCTCTCAATGGTGTCATAATCCGAGGGTGTGCAGTGCAAGCAGGCTATGAATGCAGCACAAATAAAAAGCAAATGACAGATTGAATTGTATGAATCAAATCAATACAGTGCAATGCATATTACTGCAAGTGGACAATGACGAAGACTTCTTATGCCACAATAGAAGGCGGACAGAGATGACGATGAAGACCCCTCTCTTATTGGTGCTGCTCGCGACTACAGCATAGACAAGCTTATAACGCATACCGCGGGAGTCGGGAAAATCCGCATTATAAACGGTACTGCACTGCAACCAAGACGGAGCTTTTCTATGCATTCGTATTTATTTTTAGAATGGCCAGCCTACCTTTCAATGTACACCTGACAACGCATCAGATGCACATAACTGCAATCACAGGCAACAAAGAAGTTTATTTGATCTTTTTGTCGGAACGTTGTAAAGAATAAAAGAACAATGTTATTTTAGTCTGGCGCTGCGGCTGAACTGCGTTGCCAATGGCTTCATCTTCAAAAACAGTGAGGCACTTGAGCGTTCGCTCGCTGAGGTTTCTGCGCCAGAACAAGAAAATGGCGTACCGCAAAAGGTCGATTCCTATGCAGTTAGTAGGAAGCGCCCCTCTCCACCGCTCACCAGAACATGCTCTTCGATTGATGTCAGCGCTGCTGTGTGGCTGCTTCATGCTCTCTCATGACTGTAAAACGGTATTTAAGGGCCTTTTGTTGACAAGGCATACTTCACTGTGCAGTTAAACTTTGGGTGTGGAGTCTCAAATGGATGCTTCTCTATACCATAGTTGTCTGATTACTTCCTGGTGGGTGAGATTTGTATTAGTTTTCGGTACATCTCTTTTGCTGGCATGCAATCACCATTGCTCTTGCTGATCATGGTTTCCAGCATCAGGATGTATAAAAGCAGGTGCATCCACAAATAGAAAAATTCTTAGTGAAAATCTTGTACAGTGTTGCTAACAAAAGAGTTGTGGAATCGAGAACCTTCAAGAGTAAGTTTTCTGCTGCACCAAGAAAAGATTGGGTGCTTAAAATTCTGTTCTCAGTCCCTTGAAGGTTGGCTCAGGATGTAGGAATGTGTGAGTATGTACAATAGATGGGGCCCAGCCCTCACACTTGTCATTGTAAAGTATTTTACCTCAGAGGCACAGTGCAGCTCTGGTACGAGGCTCTCGAAGATAATTTAGCCAGCTGGGACACTTGCAAACAAAAACTTTGCAACCTCTTTGAAAAAGCAAGTCGGTCAACAGCTTGCCGTCAAGAGGGACCTTGCTACCCGGACCCACCTAGACATCTACTGAATCTTGTATCTCAAACATTCAGGACAACACTTGGCACTTTGCCTCAAAGTTGATTATGTGATGTTTGAGTCGGACAAAGTCAGGTATGTGTTTAAGGGAATAGTGGATGACACCTACCACCTGTTCGAATACAAAAACTGTGCAGGGGTTGATGCCATCATAAAGGAATGTCGTCCCGTTGCTCTGACAACAGCCAGCATTCCTTGGGAATGTGGTGCACATCATTTTCCTTGAACTCGAGGCAGTGTTGTCTCCTGCTTCCCTGTAGCCACATGGTGCCAACGACAGACTTCCAACTGTTTCTCTGGTACAAGCCGCAGCCTGTCAAGAATTTGGTAGCCTACCTCTTCATTGTGTCAACTCTGTGTCGTCCTCATATAGCAGAACATTATCACTTCTCATCTACAGGCCCCAATTGACAATCCCAGATGGAAGACTAGCCACTGTAACACCTGGAGACTATGCTGTAGCGCCATCAATATCACTGCAATTAATACTCATCACAGAAGCTGTGTCACATAAGCCATTAAAAAGTGAGGCAATTTCAACCTCATTATAGATTGTACCCCGAGTAATAGACTCGTCTCTTGTATAAGGGCCAAATTTAACATTTAAATTTAAAAGAATAAAGCGCATCCATTACGTGAGCAAATATGGTATCCGTGACTGCCGCCTTGTGTGCTTGCAGCCAGATCCAGAGCGGTACTGCATGTGCTTGAAGATGTGGGGCACCGTGCTGAACATTCTCGATCCCGTGGACTGCGAACATAACGTGGGCCTAGAGCACCGGGAGCTAGTCGGAGTGCTGATGGACCAGATGCTGGTGCGCTGTTGCCGGGCGACGGGCACCACGGCTCAGTCCGTGCTGGAAGCCCAGCTCGACCTGCTTCACAGGACAGGAAAGTGTTTCCCTGAGGACGCTAGTGCGAAAATGGTGAGTGTGCCTCTGTTAGGCTGAAAACCCACTGTGAGAACTTGCAAGGGGGAAGGGTTTGTTGTTGGCGTAAGCAGCCTCTTTTCTGTATCAGCGTGAACGGACATATACTCCGCAGCACTTGTCTTTTCCTGCGCGTTTTTTTTTTGTTGCATTTTTTAAGGGGGGACACTGATCTTAGACCTATTTTCCTTATTTTTAGTCCAATCCTAATGAAACTATATCGCCTTGCTCACTTTTTACTTTGATTTCAAATGTGAACTTGATTTTTAATTAATTCATTAGTTCCTAAGATGACTCATTTTAATTAGCCATTTATTAGTACCTCGGTACAAAAAAAATGGCTCAATAAAAAACAATTTTTAACCCATGGCTACATAGTATGGTGAGTAAAGAGTGCAATAATCAATGCAGTTTTTCCATTTTACCATCATTAGTAATTTTACAGCATTTAGAATGGCAGCATTCAAAGTGTGAATATCGTGCATCGATAAACTTTGCAAAATTACAAATTCTTGAAGCGTGATCGAACAATTTTGCTTCGATTATAGCATACATTGTGCCTTCAACTTCCCTTAGCAAACAGTATGACATGTCTATCTGTCCTAGATGTTGAGATATTGACGTACTAAGACAGCCAGCTGTCCAAAATTTTCGTGGTGTTAAATTGCCTGCTCCTGCACAAATTGAGCCCACACAGTGATCTAAATTTAACATTATGGTCAAAATACCAATTTTCTGGAGGAGAAAACTGGTAGAGTTGAAGAATAATAGGTACAGGCTCCAAAAATGTCATTTTTAAGAAATAGATTTTTGGGTCATTTCTTGGTACCAAAGACCAGTGTCCCCCCTTAAGCCAAAACAAAAAGAAGGCTTTTTGTTTTTTTTTCCCCAATAATGGCTCTTTGAAATTTAAATTGAAAGTTTATTTCTCTTTTAATGGGTGGAGCCTCCAGATTTCATGGATTTTTGGAAAACGATGTCAGTAAAAGAAACGTTGCTCACACATAGCGCAACATAGCAGCTGGCACTGGGCTCTGTTTTTTTTTTTTTTAGTGCAAGATGCAGCACTTGTCTTTCCACGCTGCACCTGAGGCCCACTGACATGCTGTGCCTTCTTTTCTCCTCTAGCTGAGCATATTGGAGCCCGAGCTCAGCCACTTCCAGTCCCCCCAGGTCACCACAGCCGTTGAGCGGCTGCGCAGTTTTTACAACATACTGCAGGCTCTCGGCCGCATCACTATCGGCTTCAGCTCGGATCAAGTGCTCGAGGTTGGTTTGAGGTGAGGCCATGCTATTTAAAATATAGTGCTCTTCATCACTTGTGAGTACTGCAAAAAGACGGGCATAGCATTACGGTGTAGTTTTATTTATTATTTATAATAAAAGGTTGTCGGTTCCTTTGACATATCCGCTTGACGGGGCCCACTCATCCCCTCACGCCATCTTCACAGCTCAAGGAGCGTATGGCAGTACTGGAAACTTCAGGGTGAAAGGTCACTGAATGCAGCATTGCCAATGTTAAGAGTTGAATGTCATTGGAACTCGCTTCATTCAAACTTTCAGTTTATTCGAACTGATGGTCAGGCCATCAACTCCAAAGGGCATGATGTTTGGATGACTGGTTGATATGCAGCTGACAAGGACCATCAGATTGTCACCGTGCCTGCCGTTGCACGAGCAACAGTCCGCCATACGATCCACGCTGAAAGAGGGATATTTGCATGACCACTTGCACCCACCGCGGTGGCTCAGTGGTTAATCTCTCGGCTACTTATCTGGAGTACCCGGGTTCGAACCCGACCGCTACGGCTGCCGCGTTTCAGTGGAGGGGAAACGCCCGTGTGCTGTGGGATGTTAGTGCACGGTAAACATTCCCACGTGGCCGATATTATTCCGGAGCCCTCCACTATGGCACCTATTTCTTCCTTTCTTCTTTCACTCCCTCCTTTATACCTTCCCTTATGGTGTGAGGTTCAGGGACACCCCGAGATGTGAGACAGATACTGCGCCATTTCCTTACCCCAAAAACCAATTTTCAATTTTCAATTTTTGACCGCTTGCTGAGCAGGCCACAGACATGGCCCTTTTTTGGGAATCCTTCCAAAATAGCTGGTGTGAGACCGGGAGCCCGCAAATTAATGAGCGTCTGATACCATAGATACATTTAAACACGGACGTAACATACCTTCGTGTGGTGAACTCCTTAGCTTCCGGAATTCCCAATGCTACCTGTATTGAAGCATCCATGTTTGTGAACTCTGTGTAACGAAGGTGCTGTGACGGTTAATCTTGATATAATGAACTGGCTACACCAACCCTCTGTTACCTAGTGCTGCGTTAATGAAAATCTGGCTGAACCGCGCAAATTTTTGTGATGATAGCTCACAATGCCATGAGAGGAGCATCTGTGATCGCAAGGAGCCAACACTTTTAGCACAAAGCGCAGTGCTACTGGATGATCGAGGCCGCCCCGTGGCAAACGCAGCAGTTTCCACAGCTTTCACTTTGTAGCATCACACCAAGAGTAACTACAACACTTTTTCTTTTTGTTCAAAACCAGCGTAAAAACAATGTATTTTTAAAAATTCACGCTTCCACGCTTCGCGGTGACCTACGGCGCCAAGCTTTCGCCCGAATCCACGCACAACACATCGTGCAGCGCTCATTGCGTCAGCAGCAAAGGGGTGTCATTAGTTCGCAGCGATGTCTCTTTCTGACATCATGCGGCTCCCATGGTCATGGCCGGAAGCTCCGCTACCCCTCCTCCCGCGTACATCGGCAGCTGGCGGAGGGACCGAGTGGGTGGGGCCCCATAGGAGTGCCGACATTTCAGCATGCAAAAAGTGACTAGGGGAGAGAAAAAAGCGCAAAAACGCGTAAATTCAAATTTTGCCTACAGATAACTCAGCTTCCACAAAGCGCATAAAAAAAAATTCTTGCTGGAGGATATTTGTGAAGTGTCCTTTAACATCTTAGGCATGCCACAACTTTATTCGGAGCACCTTTCAGAGCGCCGTTAAGGCATGTTTCTAACATAGCTGCACATGGAGAAGCTGTGGAGCTGGAACATGCCCCCTCTCCCTACGCATTGAAATATAGTCTCCGGTTTTGGTTCATTAGTTTTCTCTTAAAACATGGTATGTTGTCAATATTTGTTATTTAAGGCATGTTTCTAACATTGCTGCTAACTTTCAGTGTTGACAGTTACGTAAAAAACAGTTTTCTTGATTATAATAAATTTGCCAGGCACCTCTTGTTACAAGCAGCTTCAATAGATGGTGCCAGCTGCTCCGGCGACGAAATGAAGTTACCATGGGGAGAACAACATGCCAGGTGGGCAGGCACACCTTCATTTGGTGGAATTTTACGTCGGATCGACAGTTACGGATGCTGTGCCCCTGTAGCTCGCTCGAACTTTCCGATTCCTCAGTTTTTTTTTTTTTTGTAATCCCTGGGTCTTCACCAGTCTCGTGACGAAAAATTACAGTGAAATATGCATTGCGAATTTAGAAAATGACTGTTTTTACGGGTGGTCATCGAAAATTGTGAGCGAATCACATTTCTGATGGTCCCGGCACGTCGCGATTTCCGCTGGTTTCTCCCACGACGGAGCACCACCATCATAGTACCATCAGCAAAAAGGATCGGAGCTTCCGTTGGTTGCAGTGTGGAATTTCCCTGGCCAAAAGCGAAAGCATACACTGTGATAAGCGAAGCAAACGAGGATGAGCAAGGTGCTGTGCATTGTACATCATCATCTTCATCACTTTCCATTTGCAGTGCTAAGACACAGAATTCTGTCTTCATTGTCGTCGTTATTGTTCATGCGACTCTGCTTTCACACATTTTGTGCAATTTAGGCAAAAATTCTGTTTTTTTTTTCTTTTCTGTGTGTCTACAGGTTGTGCCAGGCGGCCGCCCGTGGTTACCAACTGGTCCTGAATGCAGACAAGGCTTGGGCAGAGGACATTGCGGATGTGTAAGTTTGGTCTGCATGCACAAGGGAGGCCTATCTCTTCATTTGAGATTGGTGCTAGGCGACATGGGTTTTACACATGGAAAGATGGGGTCCTCATGCAAGTGTAATGGTTGCAACACATGTCACAACGCAGTTATGGAGCACGAGCCAATTATATGTGCGCTGAATACTGTGCAACTTATTTCTGTGATTGCTTAACAGTGAATAAAAATTTGTTAAAGGCCTTGTTCTTTTACTGGTGGCAGCTGGTTGTAGGGATTTCAGTTTCAGAACGAAAGTCAGTCGTCATTGTCTGAAATCCCTGAATGTCTCTCGGACATGTAAAAGTTAGATGTGGGACGGGGGCAGCACACCACAATAGCATTGTGTCAAAGGAAATCTACATGCGATGGTTACACACTTCTGATGACGTTCGCAGCCTCTCCAGAACTAGCACTTTCCTTGTTATCTTTAGTCCCCGCGCGCTGGCTTTTGCAGAATTTGGTCGCGCTGAGGACGAAAAACTTGGAGGAAGGCCGGAGCAGCCTGCACGAATGGTTTCAGCGCTGAATAAATGGAATTGAAATGTGGTTGTGTCTCTATAGCTAGCACTCATCATCTGCATCGCTAAATGTGGGCATAATTTCCATTAATTTTTTTTTCCCCTGTTTCGCACCTGCAGGATCAACTGTTGCATTGCTATTGTGGTCGTGCCGCATTCAGGTAAATGCGGTAATACAGCAGAGTGTTTTCATTTTCACTGGGGGATACAGACCTGGTCAAGCTGAATTTATCAAGACTATAGTGCTAGAAATTGTAAATTCAAGATGAATTTACCTGGCCCTTTTTTTCTGTGCTGCTGATGTCTATGCGTGTTGCAAATGTGAAAAAAGGTTAGAAAATATTACAGTTGTGTGAATAGCAAAATTTTTGGCGTGAAGGGAATTCGAATATTAAAAATTGAGCGTGAACCGAATATTTTTCGAATACTGCCAAGTTAAATTACAGGTAATAATATTCTGTGAAACATGGCCAGAAAAAAGCAAATTGATTATAGGTGTATGATGATCAAATTATTGGGTGCGAAGTGGATACTAATAATAAAAAATTGGTCATAAATTAAATCGATTAATTTTGATTACTGGTACATGTAGTTCAAAATGAAAGGAAATGCTTTTCCACAAAACACAGCTGTGAGAAGAAACAGATATTGCAACTTTTGGTTTCTCTCATCGTAAGCATAATTTATTACATTTGTAAGGCCTACCAGGCATTTAGTAAAGAAGCAGGAATCGTGCAGTAGTAATAGCAGTAAAGACTAGTACCATGTTTACAGTCCTTTTGGATAACAATTGCTGTCAGTGAGAAAAAAGTCTGATATCACAGTTTTGCTTAATACTCACATGACAAAAGAATTTACTGGTTTGGTTCGGTTTATAGGGTTTAACGTCCCAAAGCAACTCAGGCTATGAGGGACGCCGTAGTGGAGGGCTCCGGAAATTTCGACCACCTGGGGTTCTTTAACGTGCACTGACATCGCACAGTACACAGGCCTCTAGAATTCCGCCTCCATCGAAATTCGACCACCGCGGCCGGGATCGAGCCCGTGTCATTCGGATAAGCAGCCGAGCGCCATAACCACTGAGCCACCGCGGCCCAAAAAAAAGAGTTTACTGCATGCTGTCGTGAGGTATTGTAAGGTGGCGAGATACCTCCTTACTGGAAAAGTGATGTCAGCGGTCGATTAATGGCGAGGCAAGGCACTGCTGGCAAAATGCGACAAGACAGCTCGCGAAACAGATATAAGAGCAGCAGTCCGAGCCGCAGCGCAAGTGAGACGATCCCTGTCACGCTCTCTTTGGCCGAAAAGCTGGCCAGAAAGCTGCCCTTGGGTCGTGAAAAACCACGAGGTTCCCTGGACAGTGTTTACTTCGGGACCTCCGCCTGTAATACTGAATTTTCTCTATGTACATGTTTCGCACGATGGAAAGGAGATGTGATGATGATGATGATGATGATCGTTGATTTTATGGAAGGCCTAGCATTGCCGTGTGCAGGCTTTTGCCACATGCCGACAGTCAATTTCACAATAGAGCAAGTTAACTTGAGTGACATGTGCAAGATGCTACCGTGTGGGAATGCCGCAGTGTTTCATCGCAATTTTAGATGAACAAGAAATTCGTAATTTCTGAATGTTTAAGAGGTTTGAATAATGAAAATGCGGTGTGCATCTGACTAAACAGTAAGTACTAGTACCCCTAGAAAATATGCTTTTGCATCAGAATGTTTATCAAGCTGGGAGATATTTTTTCTTTGTCAGTCTATGCACTCACTTTTGGACATTTTGTGTGGCCTAGAACGCGATTCTGCAAGCTTTGGTTCAAGCTAGCCGATACAAACAACTTCCCTGACATATCTGTGGCCTTTCAGGCAGTCAGCGCTCCTGGCCTCCTTGCAGCATCTCACTTACTCCATGCCCATGGGGCAATTTCCCTCGGAACTTCTGCTCGAGACCGCTTTGGTTCCTGTTTTAGAACCGGTGAGTGTGTTACTTGGGAGGGGGGGTGATTGGTGCATGCTGAATTTGTGGGCACGTTGGTTGGTGCAAATGCTCTGTTCGGTATTGTCATCTCTCGGGGGATAATCTGAATATAAATCTATATGCTGCCCAGCTACTGAATTAGGGTGACAAAATTTCGCTTTTGTGGTTTTTTTTTTTTTTTTCAACAAGGTGTCACCGATATTACTCGTGGCATGAGTGGGGTCATTGGTGTAATGTATCACATGACCATGGCATCACAGTCTGGCAACCGATGATGCCGCCGGCAGTGAGCAACCGTCCTAGTGCATCCCACACAGGTGTTGGCGGAGCCTCTTCATTTCATCGCACAAATCGCCAACTTGTGCTGCTCGTGTGCATTTAATGTGAAAGCATAATGGTAGAGCCATTTTTTTTTAGTGTTGCTATGTTGATCAGTAGTTAGTGCGAACGTTGGGGCTTGTGGCTTTGCATACTATTAATGCTTTCTAATGGAGCTGTAAAGAACTTCCGTACATGTGCATATCCACTGCCTGACATGCACTGCGCAGAATGCTGGTTTCTCATGGCCCTGGTAGAATGCAGTGGTCTCACGGGAGACGGCGCATTCTTGTTTCCTCGCTAATCATTGGTTAGAAGTGTACATGAGACGAGGTATACTGCCACCTTGAATTCGCCTCCACCCGGAAAATAACCTCTCATTTAATTACTGCTCCCATGTAGTTTTGGTTTCAGTTCTAACAGCTAAACAGTGGCTATGACATTAAAGATTAGGTCACATGAAGCTTACAAAAACTGTGCAGTGACCTCTGCTTTGTTGCTCTAATTCACTCCAGCTCTTTCCCCAGCCGGTGGAAATATGGATCAACAGGAAATAGTCAAGCAGCCGTTAAACCAAACCAAACAGCCTTGTGGTTCCACTTCAGCGTGAATGGTTTATGTGGGTTTAACATCGCAAAACAACTCGGACTGTGAGGGACGCTGTAGTAAAGGGCTGCGGAAATTTCGACCACCTGGGGATCTGTGATGTGCACTGACATCGCACAGTACACGGGTCTCTAGAATTTCGCCTCCATTGAAATTCGACCGCCGTCACCGGGATCGAACCCGTGTCTTTCGGGTTAGCAGCTAAGCGCCATAACCACTGAGCCACCGTGGCGGCACTCTTCAGCATGAATAACTGAGAATAAAACTGAGGCGTTCCTTGGTGGGTCATTTGAATGCATTAGCATATCCAAAGTTGACACAAAGTTCATTCTATGTGAGGTCAACACACGAAAGTTTGTTATATCTGAGGTGGCATACTTAGGTTTGTTATATCTGTGGTCAACACACCAAAGTTTGTTGTTTGTTATATATTCAAGGTGGCATACTAAGGTTTGTTATGCTATGTGCCACGCATGACAGTGGTCGCCATTTTCACTTGCACAGGCCCTTCTAATTCTAGCATATTAATACCTAGGCGTTTGTGCTATTGAAATCGGACCAATGGCAGACCATCATTGGTAACATACCTTTGCACTCCAGTGTGTGAACAGTGTGTTGAGGTTGTCTTCATGCTGCGCGCACATGAAATAAGGGAGTGTTAAAACTGGCATGGAGAGAAGGTAAGCCTAGAGGCACGTGGGATTAGAAAGTCTGCGGGGAGAGGGTGGCTGCTGCTGATGGACAGGCTTAATTGGAGATCACTGGCACGGGGCCTTTGCCCTGTTGTGGATGTAGTCGGGCGTATGATGGTGGTGACGACGATGAGGTGGTGCAGTTGTGTATAAAACGGTCAGAATGCCCGCTTTTTTCGTGCAGTACCCCGAGAAGGTGTGCAGAGCTGGGTGCAGCCTGCTTCGGCATGTGTGCAGAGACATTCGGCCATGCGACGTGCTCTCGCTACAGTCCATGCAGCGGCTCTGCGACCATCTGTGCCAGGGGACCATGCGACCACTCAGCCCTGAGGTGGGGCAATTTGCCATTATTCTGAGCAGTGCCTAGTGGTACTTGTGTGACGCCAGCATGTGTTGGAGGCCGCCGCATATCTGTCCCCCGTGCTGTCAGCCACGTGTGCGCCGACATGCTTCCAATTCAGTTGGCCATACAGCAGACCGTTTCAGTCCCTTCTTCTGATTGCGACAGCTTTGTTCAAATGCCACATATTTTGACATCATTTTTGGCCCCTTCGAGGGAAAAGGATTGGGATTCGACTGTATCGCTTTCTATTTAGTGAAAGCTTCTGGCTTTTGAGCTTTGCCCAGGTGTACTTTGTTTGAGCATGAAGCTCTGTAATGTGCTGTTTCACAGGCTTGAGAAGTAAATTTAATGAACCTTTTGCAATCATTGTAGCGGAAGATGAAATCTGTCGTTACTTCTTCATGCTGAAGAAAGTTGCTGCCAATATGGGTGAACCAATAGGCCACAGTGTTCGGAAAAAAGCACATGTGTTACAGTTAAACCTGAGTGTAATGAACCTCCATGTAGCGAATCCCTCAGCATTACGAATTTTCTGTATTCCCCAACGCCGCCCCCATTGAAGCGTGTGTATTTTTGAACTCCATGTGGCGAAGGTGCTGCGGAAGTTGACCGTGATAAAATGTGAACCGCAGTGAGAGGAATATCTACAGTCGATGACTCAAAATTCGGACCCCTGACTCATCGGACACGCTTTAACAACAAACCACAAGCTACCAGGCCACTGCTCTTGCAATTTGAAGAGATGTGGCAGAATCTTGGCGTACTAAACACATTACCTGGTACTGTCCAAAGACAAGATCCACTGCCTCCATGGTACATTATTCCTGCTATCTGGGATTTCACTCTTACACACTTTTCCGTAAAAAGCAAACTCCACAACAACATATAATACAAGAATTTCTAACACTGCAGGAAAAGTACTATACACTTTCACAGCTTTTTATACAGATGGTTCACGGATGCTTATATTGCAAGCGCAGCAGTACAAGGGAATTGGAATGAAATAGTGCGACTTCCACAGTGTGCATCAATCTTCACTGCTGAATGTACGCCATCTGTGTAGCCATTGAAGAAATAGTAAACGAGAACCTCACAAACAGTATTATTTACACAGACTCCTTAAGTTTACTTATAGCTCTCCGCTCTAGAAATGCAATCACTCCTATACTTGGTGACATCATACACAACATAGTAAGAGCCACAGCTCAAGGACAAAACATAAAACTCTGCTGGGAACCGAGTCATATCGAAATTAAAGGCAATGAGAGAGCAGACTTCTGCGCCGCTCAAGCTCATGACAAGCAGATCACAAAAGTAAATGTACCGTTTAAAGACTGCGTTAACTTAGTTCATCGCAACATAAGACAGAAATGGCAGTCCGTGTGGAACAATGAAGTAAATAACAAACTGCACATTGTAAAACCAGTTTTAGATGAATGGAGGTCCTGCACCCACCAGGAAAGTTTCAAGGAAGTGAATATCTGCCGTCTTCGTATAGGACACACACACCTCGCACACAATGTCCTACTGACAAAACAAGATAAATCTGTTTGCGAAGAATGCTGAGATGAAGTTACGGTTAATCACATTTTATTCTCTTGTGCAAAATTGGAAAAACTAAGGAAAAAGTACTTTACTTAATTTTATAATGAATTCTTTTCATCCTACACTGCTTTCAGGAGATAATGCAATTGATATGTCGTGCGTTCTTAGCTTTCTTAGAGAAACGGGATTTCTTGAGAAATTATAAATTTTTTACCCACTGGTCTGTTTGAATTTCAATACACCTCAGCCACTTTCTCACCACTGAGAAGAAGGCTCGCTGGGAGCCACGAGATCCTTGCCCAGCCAGGGATGGCTGCTGAGGTAACCCAACTCTCTTTAAAGCTTTTAATGGTAGCTATTTCTCAAATATTCCTATCTGCTCACTAGGCAGTACTAACGGTTGAGGCACTCTACACCACGGGTGGTTTTTCACATTTCTATAAAATTCAGTGAAAAACTTCTCATACCATGTGCTTGGCGCATGATGGCCTTAGTTGCCTATGAGCCATAAAACACAACACGGCATGCCGAAGGCAGCACAGCCATCGTGGGTCGGGCTCGTGAAAGCAATTGCCGCCCATCATCTGTGCACACGACGCATGGCGAGATTTAGTTGTGAGGAGCTTCACAATCTGCACAAAACTACTTGGCCCCTTCCTCCGGCGTATTGGCGAAAAGTTAGTGATTTTTTTTCGATGAAATTTGATTTTTCGGACTGCCTGATTTTTGGGACATTTTCGCGTTTCCTAGGGAGTCCGAAAAATCGGTCGACTGTGTAATCATAACGAACAAACGCAGGTGACACGACATGCTGTCCTCCAGCGCGATAGGTGCCCCTCCGCAGCTTTCTCTTTTGTAGCATCGCACCAAGTGCCACCAACAACAGTATTGGCACAAAACGGCGCAGCAAAGAAGGCACGTGACGAGTGGTGTGCGCCCATCACCACCGCTCTGTTACAGGCACACGGCTGGAGGGGCGAGCAGCAAAGAGCGCTATCAGCCTGAGGCAAGGGTGCTCACACATAACATTTGGTGACAATGGTCAAATTTGTAGCTGCTGAGACGCTCTCGCGGAGAGCGAGGCAGGTGTTTCTGACTCCCCCACTCTCCCTACTCCACGCATAGTAGTGTCGTGCAGTCCACGGCAGAGAAGGTTGGCAGCTGCTGCCGCACTCATGTTATTGTGATCACGGAATGTGTCTCTATGTTTCCAACTTCGAGTTTA
The DNA here is from genome assembly GCF_052857255.1 of Amblyomma americanum. NCBI lineage: Eukaryota > Metazoa > Arthropoda > Arachnida > Ixodida > Ixodidae > Amblyomma > Amblyomma americanum. The sequence continues at coordinate 34,329,892 of NC_135504.1, forward strand.
CTGTGAACATTGATTTTGGCTTCCGTTCTGAGTAGTCCTTTTGAGTTCTCACACGAAAACTGGATGTACATCAACGAAATAATGCACACTTTTCTCGATTTCTGTATATATATTTGGGTTTAAATGTATGTGGTTGGCCCATGGAGAGACGGCAGCTGTAATAAATTATGCATGAAAGAAACCACGGGAGTTTTTTTTTTTAATTTTTTCATTGTGTTGAGCAAAATGGAGAATTGTGTATCCACTTTAGATGGAAGGTAATTTTACAGAATGTAGAAGAAAAAACAGCCACATGCTGCCTGTGGCATCCCAACCCTCGTCCATCTCATGTTGCGTGCAGTGCTCTGCCAGCTGAGCCGCAACAGCGGATGTCTTGCCTTGTACGTAACCTAACCTTGAGAGAGTGTTCACCAGTGCTGCTGCACTCAACTGTAGCAACAGATGTGGAAGGATCTATTCCGTGCGCATTCCATGTCCGCCAAGGAAGGTTTGTAGGTATTCCTTCAATGATCAAGATGTATGTACAGTCAAACCTCAGTGTTACAAACATGGATATTGCGCTTTACTTTTTATGAAATGAGGGGAAAAAAAAATTTATCCGGGAAAAAGTATGTCCAAATCAACTAATTTTGAGAATTGTAACTGAATGAGCTACAAAGGCATTTACTTTGAAATTTCAGAAAAATTCATGTCGATTAGCATTTTTCGGCGCGAGGTACGAACAGCTCCTTTTCTAGTGCTCGCAAAATTCAGCCCACATTGGCATTTTTCTTCGTGCTAAGATGCTCGGGACACATCTGGTACATCAATGGCAGTGGTAAAAAAGTAGCCAAAATCTCTTCCTTGTCATTTTTGTATGGAAAAGCCGCCACGCCGGCTGACAGTTGCAGCGTTTTTGCTTGTCGTGCAGTGTTCCCCATACCCGGCTCACTCGCATCATTATAATTCTCAGATACTTTGCTCCCTTGCCTTTCGGCACCGCGAAGATGTCGCTGTGTTTTTCCTCCTCATGTTGCATCCCCATAGGAACGGCCCTCTTGTATGTTAGCATGATGTATTCTTTTTTGCGTGCGTGCATGCGTGTGTGTGTGTGTGTATGTGAGAGAGAGAGAGGGAAGGGGAGCGCGCACGCGCTTTGCCTCTTTGCGCCAAAGCACTGCAGAAAAGCTACCACAGTGGGTCACTGCCGCTACATTTTGGCTCTTCATGTCGAGTGCTTCAGCGTTCGGCCCACTTGCAAGTTTGCACGTGTGCAGTTGATCGCGAAACTTACTATACGACCAGAATTTGTCAAAATTTTAAACATAGTTGCTGGGAAATCATGTTATCTAAGAACGTATTAATTGGGAGAAAAATAGTGTAACTCCCCAGCGTGAACCGCATGCGGCTTAGTTTTGTGGTGACATGCCGCACGATGGCATTGCACAAAGAGCTGTGGCCTGTGGAACCACTGTCGCTCATCGCATCGCTCGATTTCTGGGCTCGCAGAAAATTTCACTCATCGCCCGGAAGCAGGGGGCTGTATGCAGACCCCTGTTCTAAGAGTGAGCATGTGTCACATGCAGTGTGAGGAGATGGTGGTGCAGTCCGTGCATGCCGCATTGTGTCTACAATGGTGCGGCAGACCGAGTGCTGTCCAGTGCTGGGACCAGAGAGCAGTTGTCGAAGCTAACCTATTGAATGCCGTCGCTCAGCCCCTGTTGCAGCGTGAGCCACCAGGTATGTACCACTTGCATGGTGCACATGCTTTCCCCTGGTCTGGTGCTCGGCTTATTTAGGGTGAAATGCTTGGGAAATGGGTCTTTGACCCACCTTGAGAGGTCGAAAATGCCTTGTGTCATGGCGCTTTTTGGCCATAGATGCCCTTGCGCCATAAAAATCCATAATCATCATCATCATCATCATCATCATGATGTTCCTCTCGCAGTGATGTACCTTTTAAGGAATTTTAGCTTTTTTCACGGAGTTTTACAACTAAACGTCATTTAAAAGGGAACTTTAGGAGCCAAAATTTTCAAGCTTTTTTTTTTTTTTGCCATCCCGATAAATTTTTTAAAACTGCTTTAGGGGAAAAAGGCCAGAAATTAGAATTTTGGGGTCTGTTTAAGGGAATTTTTGTTTGCGGAATAGAATAACATTGCCCTCTCAATTCTTTCGGACTGGGCCTGTGTGAGGTACAGCCCCTATCAAAAGTACATAGCCCAAGGGGTTTGCTTCTAAGCTGTTTAGCAGGGCTGCCTAGCACATTCCAAAGCTTGGGAGGATTGATAACTCAAAACCATTCCTCTTTTGAGAGATTGCGGTCACTGTGGATGCACAACGAGGCATCCAGCAGGCCTCACAAGTAGACCCCTCGGGCCGTATAGTTTTGACCGGGGGTGTACATGTTTTGTTACTGCACTAACCGTCAAACTTGAGCCGAGGACAACACCGTTTAATTTTTGTTAGTGAAAATCGACTGCCTGACTCTTCCTGGCTATTCTGCTCTTGTATGGCACTGAAAGAAGCATTTGTTGCCGATAAAAGTGTATTTATAAATGGAGCTTTTTTTTCTCCGAGTGGACCGGCAACGTCAGAAAGGACTTCATGGTTGCCATTTGCAAGTGAATGGTGGTGTAGCTGTAGCCAGCCTCAGAGAACCACGTAAAAATATTAGCTGCTGCTTAACTACTGCTGAACCTGGTTAGAGAGCGAAAGCTGTGGTGCAGTATTGGGTAAGCAGATGCGGCATTGAGTGTGTTCCACACACTGGATAGGCAGCGCGCCTACCCTGCCACCCTGGCATGTGGCGGTTAAATTAATGGTTGTTTGCGAGAGTTTGATCACCCAGTGAACGCTGCTGCCTATTGCTGCAATGCCCCGTATCAGAGTCTAGAACATTGTCATCACCAATGCCAATGAACACAATGAACGCCGACAGTCTATAGAAACTGAGGTAAGTGCTTGGCTTCAGCGATGGTGGCGGATGAGTGACGTCATAGCTGTAGTGTGGTTGCTCCTCGGTTCAAGGTCGAACTTGGGCACACAGCAAAGAAGTTACGGAAGAGAGTAGAAAAGCTTTCACTTTAAAAATGGCTCTGTCATTATGCTTTTCGCATTATATGCACACGACCAGCACAGGTTTGTGATTTGTGCAATGAAATGAAGAGGCTCCGCCAACACCTGTGTGGGATGCACTAGGACGGTTGCTCACTACCGGCGGCATCATCGGTTGCGAAACTGTGATGACATGGTCATGTGATACATTACACCAACGACCCCACTCATGCCACGAGTAATACCGGTGACGCATTCGCTGAAAAAAAAAAAAAGTGCAATTCTGCCGCCCTTGTTCTGTAGCTGGGCAGCATGTAGATTTATATTCAGATTATCTCCCAAGAGATGACAGTACTGAACAATGTACCTGAACCAACCTGCCCAAACTGGAACCAAAGCTGTCTCGAGCAGAAGTTCCGAGCGAAATTTCCTCACGGACATAAAAAATGTGAGATGCTACACGGAGGCCAGGAGCTCTCTGCCTGCCTGAAAGGCCACAGCATGCGTCAGGGAAGTTGGTTGTATCAACCAGCTTGAATTGAAGCTTGGAGAATTGCATTCTAGGCCACACAAGATGTCCAAAAGTGCGTGCATAGACTGGAAAAGAAAAAAGAAAATCCCCCAGCTTGATAAACTTTCTGATTCAAAAGCATATTTTCTAGGGGTACTAGTACTTGCTATTTGATCAGATTCGCACCACATTTTCATTATTCAAACCTCTTAAACGTTCAGAAATCACGAATTCCTTCTTTATTAAACTTGGGATGAAACACTGTGACATTCCCAAATGGTAGTATCTTGCACTTGTCACTAAAATTAACTTGCTCTTCATGAAATTGACTGTCAGCATGTGGTAAAAGCCTGCACACAGTAACTCTAGGCCTTCCATAAAATCAACGATCATCATCATCATCATCACATCTCATTTCCATTGTGGGATACATGTACATACATAAATATCAGCATTACAGATGGAGGTCCCGAAGTAAACACTGTACGAATAAGCTACGGAGGGGAGTAGCAAAGCTTTCGCTTTAATAATATTCCGGCATCACCGTAGCTTGTGAAAAACAGCTGGTGGTGGTGACACATGTAGTTAATTTTTTTACGCTTTGCAATTTTGAAAACTTGATTTTCTGTGAGAGTAGCCTGTTAGTGATTGGAACGTGATAATCTGTCGATACTGGCCAACTTCAGTCTGTTCTCCTGGTACGAGTACTGTCGTATACCATTTTCCCATGCCAAGAGTGTGGGTGCCATCATTGCTTCTAGTTTTTTCTGCTGATTTCTGAGGCTACACCGCACTGCCATTCACTTTGAGCCGGTGACCATGGGGTCCGTTTCATCACCAACGTCGGAGATTTAAATTTCGAGTGACTGGAAAAAAAAAAACCTTACATTATTAAGTTAAATTTTTTCAGCACAAATGTGCCTTTTGCTGCTGAACGAAAATGGGATGCAGTTGTCCTCCTCAGTGTCCTTGTGAAGAGCAGGCCGCGCTCAGCTTATCTCCTTCCATCTTACTGCTGCAGGACCAGCAGTGGAACGCAGCCTGAGCCTGCTGCGAGCCATGTTGGAGGTGCTGTGGCAAGCGGAGAGCCAAGGCAAGCAGATGGCGGCCGCAGGGCTGGCTCCACTGTGGCCCTTGCTGCTCGAGCGTCTGCCTCCTAGCCTGCAAGGTAATGCTGCCAGCGCGGTCAGCATGTTTGCATGGAGAAATTAAACAAATGATTCGCGAATGTGATATCATATGAAGAGTGTTAGCTAAGTTGTTTCCACCTGTGCTTTTGGCAAATTTGGATACCAACATGTACGCCACGAAACGACGACTCATTTGGCGCCACCCACATCCTTCCGCGACTGCTGGTTGGCCCGCTACGGCCCTCCGAAGGTCGCCCCCTATTACGTTTTCCAGGAACAAAGGTCATTGGTACAAATCCCTCACACTCACCAGGCTTCAGCCCAACTGAAAACTTGGTAGCCGAATTGAGCCAATTCGTGTGCCACCACTTCGAGCCCTCTTTGCCAAGCGGGTGGGCCACAAGTGGCACTAGTCTCGGTACCCGCTCAGACGGTACAAATATGACGGAACACCAGTATAGGGTGTAATCCGGCTGCTGCGCCGGCCCGACAACTGCGTTCACATGGTGGGGTGTCACATTTTGGCGACCTGGAGTGATCCGGCTAGGATCACATGATTTAGCCACCATCATGAAGTCTGAGACCGGACGGAGAAACTCGCATGAAATGAGCAAATGTAAGTAGTAAGAGCTGACGTTCTTAAAATATAGCATGCAGGTGCACAGGCTCTCAGAAAAAGCCCAAATTCAATTAACACACTCACTGTGGCAGCGATTTTCAGAGTCCTAATCACTATGCGTCTAGTGGGCCACTCTTAAAATTTTCTTGGGTGCCCCAGATATGGGTCACGCCACTGGTGAAACCAGCTTTTTTGAGCCGCCAATAGATGGCAGCAGTGATCTTGCATGGATTAAAGTGATTCGCCTCAGATTTCGAATTTCATTTAGTAGGAGTGAGGTCAGAGCAGAAAGATGCACCATGTAAATTTTAATGAGCATTCAAGGGTTCCTCTTTATAAAACGTAATGCAAAACCACGAGTAATGAGTAGAACATTTCTTATTCATTGGAGTTGTGGACAGTGATGAATGTTGTAACAGAAAACGTTGAGCATCAAATTCTCAAAAAATGGTTTCGCAGGGTTAATGGCATCCGACTGAAAAATAAAGACAGCTCTGAGAAGACGTAAAAAAAAAAGATCTGCTTTCTTATTTTGATCGAGCTGCGCGAAGCACGTAGAAGCGTAAAGAAATACAGTTAAACATGGACGTAACGAAGTTTCAAACACCCGGAAAATGTTTGTTGTATGGAGGTGTATTGGCGAACTCGCCCGGGATGCATTTATTTCACTGAAAAGAATCAAGTGGGTTTACTTTGTTGTTTGTTGATGGGGGACGGCACTGCTGAATGCTCGCAAAACGTCAAGACAAGTAAAGCTGCTTCGTCATTGTCCAGCAATCCCGTAACGTGGCGCAAGACGCCAGTGAAATCCAGCATTTCCTTTGTAGAAGGCATAGCACATGGTTAATCCACCTCTTAAGAATCTTCATCGTCACAGGGACATCGGACATTTTCCACCAGCGGCTGATCTGGGATATTGCCTTGCGCATCATTACAAAGAAGAAAACACGCACCCAAAAGTTAGTATACCCCTGTAAATAGGGAGCAAAAAGACTAGGCAATCAGTGGGGCGAGTTCGTTATTTCAATATTGCCTCCCACAGCCACTTGGTTTCATAGAGGTCACAGATACATAGTCTTCTATGGGACTGGCTGCGGGGAATGAAAAAAACTTCAAAAAATCATTGACTTCATTGTATGGAGGTTCGTTACAGGTATAGGTTTAAGTGTATACAGTACACTCCAAACAAACTAGTTCTTTTCGTTGGGGTGAAGTTCTTATGATGTTGTGCCGCCATTGTTTTGCTGGTTGTCGCATTGTGTCATTGCTGTGCAAACTGCAAGTGGCAGGCAAATGCAGGCAATGTAAAGATTTAAAAAGTGAAGAAATAAACAAAACGAGCTTTTGTTTTTGTTGTTGACGTGGTGTCTATGTCAAGGGGCATTCCTGCACGCGATAATCAGCGAGAAGAGAAAAGCCAGCTGCAAATACACTCCGAATAAAAGGGTGCTGGTTGGGGGGGAAACGGTGGTGAAGATGTAATAAATTTGTTGCTTTTAGAAGATATAGGGGATTTATTCATGGTTTCTTTTTATGGGCTCCTTGAACTTGAACTATCCTGCTGTTTTTTTCACGTGACTTGGCATTTGTTGCTGCACAGTTTGCATATGTGACATGACGCACTGGTGACGCACGATGCGGTGAACATGTTAAGGGGAGATGCAGGGATCAAATCGCAAAAAACTCGAAAAAAATTTGATATTAGAAAACATCAGGTTGGATATCTATAAGGTCTGTTTAATTATTCCCCTAAAATTCTCACCGAAACGAGCCCAGAAGTGACTTAGAAATGTTTTTGTGACTGTAGATAGCAGAAAACTGGCTGAAACCTCCGTAAAAATGCCAGTTTACTCGGGTGTTTTTTGACTTTGCTGCCCAGTTTTGCAGAAGACATAACCTTGCCGTGTTTTCGCAGATTTTCATGCGGTTTGTCACATTGTGTTCCTTGAAAAATGTTTTATGTAGTGACGCTCTTAAATTATTGAACTATTTTCTCATTTTTTCACTGTTGCTAATGTGCCGTGATGATAATGAGTGCATCATGTAGGCGTTGATATAACATTTTTTGTAGATAAAAGAACGAACCTGCTAAAAATAACTGGACAATGTCACTGCATCAACTATTCCTATGGGTAAAAAACTGCAATGTGCTACCATGTTTTGTTGTTCGATCCTTGCAGCGGTGGTTTGCATTTCGGTGCAGGCAAAACACTAGAGGCCTGTGTTACTTTAAAGAACCTCAGGTGGTCGAAATTGGCTGTAGCCCTCCACAACGACATTCCTCATAGCCAAAGCTACTTTGGGACATTAAATACCATAAACCAAGCATGTTTTGTGTCATGCCAGGCTTTCTGCAAGTTTGTTATAGCAATGAAGCATCTAAAAATTGAAATGTCAAAACTACTTATGACATTTCAGTGAAATTTTGAATTTGAGAATTCAGTAGAAATCCCAGTAAGCATGCCAAATTTTATTGCTCTACACCAAAAACAAGAAATTGCTGGGGGCTTAACGTAATTACCGAGTGGACGTGCAAAATCAGGTGTTCATTGTTCAATTGCAGGGAACCCTTAAGTTCCACCTTAAGGGTATGACACAATATGGTTAGTGGGTTAACGCCCATATGTGCAGAACTGGTCATTCTCTATTTAACTTTCATAGAAAGAACATGCATAAGTATGGTTCCAAGATTCTTGGTCGGTGTTGGTGAATGTATGAGTTTTAAAACTAATAAAAACTTTCACCCCTGACCTCCATGCCCCCCTTAAGGGGTGACTGTCTGTGTAGGGGAACAGCCTTGTGATTAGTAAAAATAAAGTGGGTAGAAAAAAAAGGCGGATGTTGAGGCATATACATGCACTGAGGTGATCGGGGAGACCTAAAAGTGCTTCAAGGGGCGCAGTGGTTCCAAGGCATCTTGTTAGAGAATCCATGCCCTACTCTGAGCCATTCATCACACCTCGTGATATTTCGCATTGACGTTAGCTGTGCTGTCGGGCCAGAATCAAATGTGAACACTGCATGCAAACAACACAGACCAGAACAAAAATACGATTGAGGTTTTGCTGAGTGTCCTTTTAATTGTGCTCTGACAGTGGCATCTCTTGAGGGTGTCTGCAGCAATAGCTTCAGTCCTCAATCTCAAAAGGAGCTTTTCACCACCACCGAGGGCATTTTTCACGAATAGGAGTACATGACAGCATCCGCCTAGTGTACAGGAGGTGCATGGTTCGATGCACAGTGCTGCTGGGTGCCCATTGGTTATCCAATGGGTCAGCTTTCCCGTGGCCTGCTGTCCTTTCTCTTTGGGGTGAAACATACGGAAAAATTGTGCCATAACGGAATTTTTCACAGTATCTCGCAGTCATCTGTTGTGACAGAACTTGCACTGATGCAACGACAGGCAGCAGCACAAAACATCACTACAAGGTTCTTGTTGCGTAAACTAGACTTTCTGTCGGTGTGATAAGATTACCTACTGGAATATGCTAATAAGAATGTCTGTTGTCACATTGTTATAGTATCCTGGTAGGTAACTTTGTCGGTAGGTAAAAATGTCTGTTGTATACTGCAGCGATGGCCTAGTGGTTTGAGCACCTGCCTCGCATGTGTGCCTGGTGCCATAAAAAAAAAAAATTCACAATCAAGAATGTCTGTTGTGACAGCAGAAAAATTTCTTGTGTTTTCCCAACACATCTGCACCATTTCAATGAGGTTGTCATCAAAAAGGGATTCCCCATGTGCAGGTGGCAGCGATGACCCCGTGCTGGGCTTGCTGGAGTGTGCAGTGCGTATACTGACCACCCAACTGGGGGCCGACAAGGTGGAGCGCCTGCTGGTCATGGTGGAGCAGCGGGTGTCCCAGGACCACGAGGAGGGCAAGGTTGCCGGCATGGAGTGGCTCATGGCCGTGCTGCATTCTGTGGTGCGGGAGCGCAGCCTCACCAAGTTCGTGCCTGTCGTGATCCGTCTGTGCCTCGACCAGATCCAGCCGCGCCTTGTTCAGGTCAGGCCCTCACTTGCACTACAGTAGAGCCTTGGTCCACAATCTGGGAGGGTCTGCTACTTGGATGTGTGTCCACTTCAGCCTGTACAGATTGGTCGGGGCTCCGTATTCAGGGGTGATAGCTGCATCTTCTTGGCTGAAAGAGCATTTGCCATCGCATCAGCGATTGTAGTGCAAGAACGGATTTTTTTTTTTTAATTTGCGCTAATTATTACTACTCCCGTTACTATGGGCAATTTTATTTGTGGACAGTTTCCCCGGGGACCAAGGTTTTTCACTTAATTTGCGACTCGGATGACATGAATAAGCGATACGAATGTTTCTACGGATTCAATGAGATTTATGTCAAGATTCTACTGTATACGGCATCCACAAGTGTGGCTTCTCAGTAGGGAATGTTCAAAATTCCTCAAGTGCGCTTTCCTACATAGGAGTGCTTCTCAAAACAAGATGGCTGACCATGCATTTCCAGCTGAAACAAAGCAAGAAGGACTAGTTTTTTGTTTGATTCTTCCAAAATACATTTCTGACGGTCTATACACACACCCTTTGTGCCTGTCCTGTAGCACTCGCAAGTTTTTTATAGAGAAGTCAGCCACCTTTTGTTTGGCAACATAGTTATGAGGAAAAGCGGACTTGTGGAATTTCGAATATCCCCCTATTACGTCTTGCACCGTTTCTAGGAGTGTTTCACAACACTGTTGGTGTGATATGCGGTATGCACATGGGCTTTGAGGCATACCATGACAGGGGGCTCCGGATTAATTCTTACCACCTGGGGTTCTTTAACGTGCACTGACATCGTGCAGCACATAAGTACTTTCACATTTTGCCTCCAAAAGCTGCTGCTGTGGCCAGGATTCCATCCCTTTACTTTAGGCTCGGCAACTGAACACCAAAGCCACTGAGCCACTGCAGTGATGGCAGCATACATTCGATTCCGGATGTATCAAATTAGTGTTTATCTCCAACAGTCGGAGCATCCCTTTGAAAATCCCGTGCCAAAGTATAGTCCTGTTGTTCACGTTTATCAAACTCTCATTCACCGGAACATTCAGTACGTAAAACGGCGCAATCACGTTTCATGCGTGCATCCTGCCTGGCTGCGTGACCTCAGGCTTCAGGTGAAAATGGGGTGTGCTTGAGGCTAGCCCTCGGTCTCTCAAACTCGCTCTCCATGCGGCATTGCTGTCTTGCGGAAGAGGCAACATTCGGTGCACAGCTTGTCGTGCGGTGAAGCCAGCCTCGCTTGGCGTGCTTCGCTGCCAAAGGCGGTGCGGAAACCAGCTGTACCTTAATTTTAGTGAGAGATTATAGCACTGAACTGGTAACAAGATTAGACCTCTTGCGATGGATGGTGGCTGGTTCCGAAGCACCGTTGGCTGTGGCAGTTGTGCATTGCAGCATCACTGCATTAACACACAAAGTGCTTGCGTGTGTCTTGCCTTTCCTACATCCTGTTTCCTGCTCTGTTTTCGTCATACCCTGAGGGTACGCAGCTGGAATTTTTGCTGTTCTTGTGCAGTGTTCTGGCCTGACGCCTGTGCTGGGGCCGAGGCTGCTCGATCTGCTGGCTCGGAGCGTGGCTTACCACTGGCGCTATTTCTTCCCCGGCGGAGTGGTGGCCCCCGAGCAGCTGAGCAACCCGCACGAGTTTGGCCGCATCCTGTCCGTCTTTGGCTGGTTCCTGCACCTGCCCGAGCCAGACATCGTTCGCCAGAGTGTGAACTCCCTGCTCCTTTTCAACGTCCGGCACCGCGTTTTTCAAAAGGTTTGTCAGACATATATTCCTCCCCCCCCCCCCCCCCTTCTTTGACAACGCAAAAAAAGTGATCAAGGGAGTGGGGAGCCTCGGAGTGCTTAGTAAACGCTTCGTATAAGCTTGTTTTCCTAGCTACAAGCATCACCTGTGTGCAGTGTTCTCAGTTTTTATTGTGTATCGTACGAATTTTTCAATCCTTTCAGCCTCAAGGAACCTCAATGGCTTTCGAAAGGCGTTAAGGAGCCTCGATCCCTTCTTTCCTAACATGCATGCAGACGCACAGCCCCTCAAAAAGTGCCCAAGTGAGTGGCTAAATGGGGAAGCAGTCTCCTACAAGCAGCTTGAGTCCGACACGTTCGGAAGTGTGTAAAAGCAAAGGTTGAGGCTTGCATGGATCTAACTACAGTCAAACCCATAACGGACTTGGATAGAGCAAATTGTGCTTTTAATTGAACACTCAAAAGTTCTTCTAGCATTATGCATGTAAAATATAATTTCGGTAATGAACTAAACATTGGATATATGGAACTCTGAGCACCTGCGTCGGCCATAAAATGCTCGCCAACATGCTGCTGCGCTGGCTTCAGGTAGTCGCATAGTCTGACCAGCCGACCATGATTTCTAGCTTTGGGGGCTAGTGCAGGGCACATCAATCTCTACAATTTGAGTTTGGGACATGGCTCCCGTGCCCAATTTGTCAGGCTGCGGTCAGCTGTCTCTGACTACTGCTGTAACCTTTTGCAAATACTGAACAGCTGCATACAAATACAGTTACGTAAAACCACCTCCTTACCAAAGTCGTCAAGTGTCCAGTATTTTTATTGCAGCAGCATGCCAAGTTACTGAAACCCATGGCACCCATGGCCTTACTAGGGGTTCATTAACATGGTCACCACAGCCAGGATTAGATTTTGTGACCTCATGGTTAGCTGCTGAACACTATAACCACTGAGCCCACACGGTGGGTATAATGAGAAGTAATTGCTCATTAGCATCCACCCAAGCGCAGCGATATAGTTTCTTTTTCTTCAGTTGTGAAATTTCTGTGACAGCTGCATAACTTTCCTTTTTGAAACTGCGTTTAAATGGAAGCTAAAAAGTAATTACTCCCTTGTTGTGAATTTTCTCCACCCTGGGGAGTTCCCCTTAAACTCATTTGCTGCACTTCCCACCAGGCGGCCTTCCGAGAGGGCATGCTGGCACAATTTGTGGAGGCTGCGCTGAGGTGCCTCGTGTCATCGCCAGTGCGTGACCTGCTCAAGGACGAGTTTCAGAGCCTGCTCTTTGCCCTGGCGGAGGTGGATTTCAAAGATTTCTATGGTCGGCTGCTGCCTTCACTGGTTCCCCCCGAGGAACTCAACTCGCTCAAATGGGAGAACGACTCTTTTGGCTTCAGGCGGGAGATGGAGTGCCTCGTGAGCAACCTGCGACGAGCGACTGGCTGAGACCGGGTGCGTATGTCTCGGGCAGCCTTGTTTGTGGACCATGTGAGAGCCGTTGAGGGTATCATGAATGGCTGTCTGCTTGAATGCAGCGAGCAAGCAGTGGTTTCATTCCAGCTAGCTATTTTCATCACGTTTGCTCTGAAAGAGTACAGTCGCCCCCGTAGGGGCGTCTGCAACATGCAGGTGATGGTGAATCGTGGCACCATGGTTTCCCAAGTGCATGTGAGCTTGGCCCACCCATGTCTAGCCATGCGTGACATTTGACTGTGTCTGGGGGGGGGGGGTTCGAGCCAATGCCAAGTGCTATGCCGAAAGGGCTGCTCTAACTTAAAAAGCCCATTTTAAAAAATTGCAGAACATCTTAGCTGAAACACCCGGTACGTGAAGCATGTGGAGGACAGCTTATGATTAACCACAACTTAACCGGAATTACACAATTGTTGGTCAACTCGAATGTAAGTCGACCCTATATCGCATGAAGGGGGGGGGTGCACAGAATAGTGATTATCTCTCATCAGCCTGAAACCTAGTTGTAGTTAATGGTCAGCGGGACCTCAGTTCCGATAGTGACCATGTGACCATGTCAGTCAAGCCCACACCGATCTTAATCTGTGTTTATTCATTGCAGGTGGGACCAGCTCAAGTTGCAGGCTGGATCAGCCGTAGCAAAGATCCACTCCTGTGATGAAGCCGTGTGACAGGTGTAACAAGGGGATAATTTGTGCTCAGTGACGTCGCCAGCACTCGTCGGGTCACAAACTAGTGATGCCCTTATTATTGCAAACACCACGGGCGTGATATGATGTGCAGTATGGATGTGCACATGCGCACTTGTCATATGGAAGAAAGATGTGTGTATTTGATGTTTGGATCAAGATTATCCTGCTGCAGCAGTGTCCGAAAAATGGAATTGAGAAGCTGGTAAGATACTTAGTACTTGAGAAATGTGAAGAAACTTGGTTTGCATGTACATAAGTGTTTACCACGATCTTCCACCATGCCAACATTTTTATTGTTACGAGTGTTATATAGCACCGTGGTAATAAAGCTATGACGGTTTTATAACGCAGTATTCACGTCATTTCACGAGCTTTATGGCAAGAATTACTACTGACTTTAATGTGCAGAAGCGCTTGTAATCGTTTTGATTCTGGCGCAGTGCAGTGCCTACAACTGAAGTGAGAGGAGTTTTTGTAATGTTTATGGTGTGGCCAACTTTTGGCAGTGTTATACACACAATGCATTACCATTCTTGTTCATTGTGGTCCAGAGCTGATATTTTAGAATTACACAGAATAACTGATGTGCTCAGGTTACTGGAAGAAAGTTTGCATTTCTGTGTTTTCATGTGTGCTTAGTAATGTTGATGAGTGTTGTTTAGCTTCCTCTAATATATGCAGTTGGCAGCAAAACTCTGTGGGATGTGTGTGCTGTGGAATAAAATCACTGCAGCACTTCCTAACAAATCATTCATCTTATATTGATATCAGCAGTTGGAGCATGCACATTGGCTTGTGTGACTGCTCCAAAATTTTTTTTTTTTTCTGCACACCCACATTCAGAAGACTTTTTCTGCGGACAGTACGCATCTTATTTACTTGCTTCGACAGGTACCATGTATTGGTACTTGTTGAACTACCAATACATTGTGTAGGTACCGGCAAGTACGTACCAAGCCTGCTCTTGCACTTTGACCATAGCCATCGCAGGCTTTTTCTTGTAACTGGTATCACTTTATTCTTTCTTGCGGAAGCAACCCATGGAGACATCCTATGAAATCAGTGCTTCCTGGAGAGCTGCTTCATATCTATTGATACGCAGTTATTTATTAAGAGTGAATTTGCTAGCCACATCGTGTAATGGTATTTTATTTCCTTTTTTTCTTTTCTGCTTCACTTGCCAACTTCTGACAGTGTTTGTATGAAGATCATGCTGTACTGTTTCCTCTGCATTTAGGTTTTTTTACTTATTGCTCTCAATCTATTTTGTTTGCCCATATGAACATTTTTTACAGTTGAAAATGTGTAAATGTATATCATAAATGATCTAGTCTCCCCAAGATTGTGTACCGAGTCTTTATTTACTTTTTTGTTAAGTTTGCACCAGTTATCCCATGATGCGTAATGGCTGACTCACCAGGAATAGGTATGTGATTTCTATTTTATAAATTGTTACCGCAGCTGTGGACTAGTGGTTTGAGCATTTGCCTCATATAGTATAAGAGGTACGGGGTTCAGTTCCCAGTGCCGGGGGTGGGGGTTATTGATGAAACAATTGGTACAAGCTTTCCCCTGGCCTTGTGCGTGGCTTCTATACGGTGAAATTCTTGTGAAATAGGTCTTTGGTCTCACCTTAAATAGATGAAAACGCCTTTTGCCAAGGTGCCATTTGGCCACAGATGCCCTTGTGCTTTGAAAATGCATCATCCATTTATAAGTGCAGCAAACATATCTGCTGTCTTGAGTACATCTGGCTCTGAAATACAAATTGATGGTCTATTGTGTTCACATGACACCCTGTTCCAAAAACACGAAATGTTATCTGTTTGGAAAGGTCAGAATGTAAAAGTGTATATTACATGCTTGCAAACGACGCGAATAGCCGGTTAATGGAGTTAAAACACGAATGCCAAAATCTGCGTAATCTACTTCAGCTTGGGGGGATTCCCCATAACTTTTGACTAACGCTTCCAACTTCGATCCCCAGGTCAGGAGTTCTTTTTCAACCATGAAGTTTCTATGGAAGCTGTATAGCTTTTCTTTGTAGCCATATGGCTGCACTTTAGTGCATATAAACGAGCAATTACTCCTTTATTACTAAGTGTAGTCATGTCTGAGTGCCCTGTGAATTCATTTGCTCTTACAGTTAGAAGATTGAAGACGCAATGAGCTGCTACATTTGCCTGTCAGTAAGTGCAGGAGCAGGTGCCAGCAGGGCAGCAGGTGCCTGCTAGCAGATGTAACACTTAGGAGAGCAGAAAGTTGGGCGAGTTGGTTGAAATGTCCTCGTTTTTCCGCGCCAACTTCTTCAGTAGCAGATGTAAGGCAGTCGACCACAGTGTCGCGATATTATGCCAATGCCAATGGCCGGAAGTCTTCTACTCCACTCTTGGGTTGTATCCGACTGTAGATGCCTGCTACCTGCCTACTTCAAGCTTGTCTTTTTGTTAGGGTGGGGATGCAAAGGTGTATCATGAGAAATTGGCTTTGATCTCATCATTTTTCTTAGTTTCATCTTTAATGTTTGGTATACCACTTCATCAAGCCAGGAATGTGCAGTATGAACCATTCCAGGTTTATAAGTTGTTAATGTTAATGGCTAAACAAGTAAATTTGGAGTGTTATAGGCACAGAAATATATGTAGGATGGGGATCCGTCGGAAAAGATTAATCTGTTTATGAGTGATGTACTGAAAGGGGTGCAACATGAGTGTATCAAAAATTCCACCATTTGCTGTACTCTGCAAATGAAATGGATGATGATACCTGGTAGATACTGTGTGCGTGCGCGCGTGTCTGTGTAGCAACAAGAGGGAGAGATATGTGGCTATGCTGTTGCATTTTCTGTTGCACTTATCGATTCCGTCGCCCCTGCGAAGTGCTCCTTGTCGCTGTAAAATATTGTGGCGAAGTGCATATACAAATATTTGGAAACATGCAGGTTGATAACCTTCATGTGAGCATGTACACAGCAAGTAATGTGTAGCATGTACTGAGGTATCCAGTACACAGGGTGTCCAGGCTAACTTTAGCCAAGGGTTAAAAAAGAAGATATTTAAGGTAGGCCAGGGAAACCATTTACATACACCTACCAACCGGCTTGCGCATCATAGGCAATTTTTTGTTTTGCAATTCATTAATTCGCAATTAAGATAATTTTTCTAATTGCGTAAATATCGACTTTAGACAGCAAATGTGAATAGCAAACTTGGACAGCACCTTCTGAAAACCCAATTCCATTTGTTTGCGATAACGAAAACCTCACGAGTATCTTTTATCCGAGCTCCAAAGAAAGCCCGCGAAATACAAAAAAAAAATACACATGCACATCCGCGTGCCACGATTGTGCTGCTCTCAATCCTGGCTTGAGTGAACGAAATCAGCTGCTGGCATGGCGGTGCCACCGCCGACATATCGTCCTGCCGGAGCAATGGGGTCGTCGCGCCATGCCAGCTGCTGATTTCGTTAATTACTAAATTAATCGCAATATAAAAAATTGCCTAGATGCGCAAGCCGGCTGGTAGCTGCATGTGAGTGGTTTCCCTGGCCTACCTAATTAAATATCTTATTTTTTAACCCTTGGCTAAAGTTAGCCTGGACACCCTGTATATTTGTGTGACAATGCAGACAAAGCTTGGTGAAAGGATGGAAGAGGTTTAGGGTGGAGTAATAAGGTGAGGGAGGTTGCAGGATCTGGTTGCTTCTGGAATATGATACATATGCGTGGCTGCTGAAAGGGTACATATGGGCATATCGCAAATTGCTTTTCCATGCACTTATGTTTTTGCAGTATTGCTGCCCAAACAGCCACTGATCCGGCGCTGCTACTTTCGAATGCCGTCGAACTGTTCGAAAGTTTTTGTCTCGGGCATAATGAGTAGCGGCTATCTTTTGGAGGTTGAAACTTCGCTCATCTCTCGGGTCTAGCAGGTGCTATCGCGCAGCGGTGGTGTGGTTTCAGTGAGTGGCGTGTGTTTCCAAAGAAATGCAAACAATTATGGGAAATATGTCTGCTATATGTACTTCCCATTCCAAGTTCCAGTTTTCTTCCACGTATTTCCTGCTTCATACCAGCCACCATACATGCTGACATATCGTTTGTTAATAAGCATTTCTTTCCTCATGAGTGGCATGGACAGGATGTGTCACCACAGGCTGTGGACAGGAAGCGTGGACAGAGCTTGTCCTCGTGAACTGTTGATCATCCAGTAAGAGTTTGATTATGATTTGTAATGATTTAATGGAAAGTTTAAATGACTGAATTACTAAATAAAATAAAGCAATCAATTTCGCTAATTACTCGAAAAATGGCGAAGTCTGGAAAAATGAGTCGTACGCTGAAATGTTAGTATATGCCGGCGTAGGCTGTTGCTGTAGCCGGTTTCGGGCGCGTACGTTTGAACGAGCTCATTGCATCGATCATTATATATTCCTTTTTTTTTTTTTGCTGCACCGCGAAGTGCTATGAGACCTGTACAGTGGATTAGATGGTTCCTCACACCGTGCAGAGGCTCTCAGTGAGCTTGCAAACGACCCATACATGCCACTACGCGCAACGTTACTAGAAGCCCGTTCTAGTAAAATTGACTACGCGATCCGTGCGTCTCGACACATCCATGCTAATAAAAAGCCTCGTCTCAGTTTTTATTTTGGTTGCACTGCAGCTCGCATTTCGCGTGAGAACACGTCACGAAACAGTATTGTCGACGTCTGATACCAAGACATCAATCACGACGAAGCAAGCAAGCAGGGTGGAGAAAATTGAAAACGAAAGTAGCGCTAGCAGACGATTTTCCCATGATTCTTTGCGTTGACTCCAAATCAACTGAACTTGTTCCTTAAAGCAGTTAATGCACAGTGAACTAGAGTTACTGTTTTCTCATGGGTTGCCAAAAACTATTAGGTATTTTTATATCTAGTCAGTATTGGTGACATGTGCGGTTAATTGCTGTCGCATTCTATTAACAAGCCACAGCAAGACCATTAACAAGCCATAGTTGAGACGCGCTGTAGACGCGCGTAGCGCGTGTTGTGTGTACGGAAGACATGTGGTAAACGCCGCACTCTAGCATTTCTCGGGACGGGCCGCGATCTCCACCGCAATTTCGCCATGAAGAAACGCTTCCACGGAAAAAGCAGAGGCGGGAAACATTCAGCAGGCCGTGCGATCAAGGAAGAGCGGCTTGCCCGCGATGACAGCAGCTCGGAACCGAGACCGGAGAGGGACTCGGATGGTGAGTCGGCGCTGATGGGGATGGAGAGCAGTGCGGGTCGGCAAACGGCGCAGAAACTCATCGCGGCGCGTGCGTTTCAGGCGACGACGCAGGTATGGAGCGGGTGCGGTGGCCATTCTCCGTAGCGATGTGGGAGCTGGGCCATTGCGACCCCAAGCGCTGCACGGGCCGCAAGCTCGCGCGCAAGGGGCTCGTGCGACTGCTGCGGCTGGGCCAGCGCTTTCCGGGCGTCGTGCTCACCCCGTCGGCCACGCGTTGCTTGTCTCCGCAAGACCGGTGAGCGGACAACATGACGCTGAATGGAACGTGCAGAGTTCGTTGACACAGCCATGCTTACTGTTCACAACTTACTCCGAGGTTACCGTAGTTTCACATAGCTGCACGTAGCGGCAGAACCAGTGCCCGCCGCGTGGCTCAGTGGTTAGAGCCGAGTACCCGGGTTCGAACCCGACTGCGGCGGTCGCGTTTCGATGGAGGCGAGACGCTGAAGGCCCCCGTCTGCTGTGCGATGTCAGTGCACGTTAAACGATCCCCAGGTGGTTGCAATTATTCCGGAGCCCTCCACTACGGCACCTCTTTCTTTCACTCCCTCCCCTTACGGCGCGGTTCGGGTGTCCGCCGAGATGGGAGAATTACTGCGCCAATTTGCTTTCCTCAAAAAAAACAATTTTCAATTTTCAAAACCAGACAATATGAGGCGCCAGCGTTAATTGGCGGGCAGCAAACTGCCGTTGTGCCATGAATGTTTCGATGCAATTTGAAAGGGCTGTGCTATAGCAACACCTTAAGGGAATAAGTATTAGTTAATAAAGTTGAACGCAGACTAAAATACAAGTAGCACTGCAGTTTATTTTTTAAACATAAAAGTGAAAGTTTAGGCAGGAATTGTACACCTTTGTGTGCTGCAGGACAACCAGGAAATGGAGAAATAGATTTGTTCTTTCTTTAAAATAGAAAGCTCGTGATCGCGGTAGCAGGCTCGCCCCCAGGAGGCATGTGAAGCTCTCATGCTCAGAAGCTTCCTGACCAGCACAGCTGTATTAAAGAACCCTAGCTGCCGGCTTTCACTGGAATTCACTGATTTGTTTCTGATGTAGCTAGGAAAGCAGAGCATGTGCAGTTGATGCAGTTTGCATTTGTTGGCTGCTGACTGCTTGTCTCCACTCCATGCATATGTTTCCATTTGAGAACAGGATGCATCATATTGAACGCAAAAGTGGCTCAGTTCCGTAATGAACACTGCTCTAGGGAGGTGGTGGCACAGCACGGCGTGGCACTCGTTGACTGTTCATGGGCGCGTCTGGACGAGGTGCCGTTTAGCCAGATGCGGGCCGGCCATCCCCGCTTACTGCCCCACCTGGTGGCTGCAAACCCGGTCAACTACGGCCGTCCCCTGCAGCTTTCATGCGTCGAGGCACTGGCTGCTGCCTGCTTCATCACAGGTATTGTAACCTTTGCACCCAAAGGCTTTCCGCTTTATTGAGCCATTGAACTTCCCTAGAGGGTCTATCTGGTTGATGTCGCAAAATGTTTGTGGGTCAAACCAGGTTTTAACGCTTGAAATTGGCAAAGTACAGTTCTTTTCCACAACATAAAATAGTTGGCCTCTTTTCCTGTCCTATTTTTTACTGGGAAGAAACGTGTGTGCATAGTGGAGGTTGCAAGTGGGTTACAACACATACAGACATACGGGAGACATGCACCTGGTTGATCACTGAATGTAAATTTTCACAATTCATGCACTTTGCAATTCATGCTAAAAAAAAAAAAATGTGTGCCACAGATTTTTAGGCTGCTGTAAGCCAGACTTGGCCAGCGACACTCACGCAGGCATTAGCACACTGTAAAAAAAGAAAGGATTAGAAAGAGAAGATGCCAATGCCGTTGGCTCTGTCACTTGTCTTTCTTTCTACATTCGTTGTTTCGTGGATCTATGACATATGTGTGTGCCTCTGCACTTTCAGTGACAGAAGGAACGAGAAGCTATGCATCTAGAAGCTATGCACCAACTAGCCCAAACCAGAGTACTTCTTGAACGAGGAGACATGCTCACCATTATGGCAGAAACAGCACCCCTTCACCCCTATTTAAAGTTGCAGTGTTTGCATCAACAGAATTGGAAGTCTAGCCTTCATGCTCAAGAGCTTACAGAACATTTTTTGTTTGCTTTGTAAGAATGATTAAAGTCAAGCACTTCCACAGGCGGGTCAATGGAGTCATCAAGGCCGGCAGCGTCAAATGCATCAGCTGACGCATTCCTTTCGTTTGGAGGAGCAATGCTACAACAAACCGTAGTTTCCAAGGGGCACTAATGAAACTTGAGTTTCTTATCCATAATCCTTGAGTCGACATGGCTATGCTTTACTCTTACCCGTTGATAAAAGCACCTTCATAAAATACAACATGACAACATGCTCGTGTGCTCCTGTAGAGATACTTTTTTTTTTTTTCATTTTCTTCGCTTAAAGCACAGCTGAATTGCACGGCTCTTTCTGACTTACTACTGCTAAGTAAAAGCTTCTAAATAACCGAGATTAGCGAGATACGTTTTACTTAAAACTTTCAGCACATTTATTTTTTGTTGCTTCTTCTAGCTGTTAACAAAGGATGTTCAACTTCAAGTATCTATTAAACGTAGTGTTGGAGAAATAACTGTTCGGCTGTTCCCAAGCACGCTCAGCTTGTATGCTTTAGCACAGGGCAGCGCAGAGGCAATTGGTAAACACTGCAGTAACAAACGAAAGGGCATCAGAAACACTTTCAAATTTATTCGTATATAGTCAAGTGCTCAGAGACCAGTTTGCATGAAGAACATGAGCTTTAAAAAAGCATTTTGCTAGGCTGCTTATGGAACTGATCGTTTCAACATCACCATGGCTTCACTCCAATGCGAAAGCTTTAATGGAACCAGCTGCGCCAAAAGTGGAGCTTAAAGGCATTCGTGTAACTGGGTTCATTTAAACTATTCGATCAAATGCAGTACGCTATATCAGATACACTAAAAATTCCAGAAAGCATGTAGAAATTTCTTAGTTTAGCAAATAATATTACCAGCTTTATTAATATTGACGATTTCAATGGTGTATGGAAGTATCTACTATACAGTATCGAGTATTTGTACCGGAAATCAATATTGTATTGGTATTTTGTATTGGTACCAGATATAAAGTTTTTAGGGTATTGGTATCGAAGATACTCTTTTCAAGTATTGTGCCCAGCCCTCTAGAAGAGCAATTGTCTGCTGTAGCAGTGCCCACTCAGTGCGAGGTTGCTTGCTGTGACGTGCAGGCTTTGAGCAGCTGGCCGCAGATTGCTTGCGCCCCTTCAAGTGGGGCCATGCCTTCCTGGAGCTGAATGAGGAGCTATTAGCAGCGTACGGAGCAGCTGCTGATGGAGCTGGAGTGCTGGAAGTCCAACAGAAACACTTGGAGCAGGCCCGCTGGGACAGGCAGAACCGAGGCATGCTCTTTTCTTCGAAGCATAGTGTTGGGCCAGTGCGGCAATGGGATCAAGATAAATAATAGACAACACGAGCAGCCTTCCTATTCCAGTGGACTCTCATTAGTTTGTACTTGCTTAATTTGAAAAATCTGTTCATTTAAACTAGTGCTTTGGTCCTGTCAACAATTAAAAAAAATGGATGGACACTTAAGCTCCGCCTTAAGGGTATGATGGGATAGCATTAGTGGGCTAATGCCCATATATGTGGAATTCGTCATTCTCTGTTTTACATTCATAGATCGCTGGGAGTTGAGACATAGCCACCGGTGGGGCTTGTGAGAGCCAGCTTGCTCTTTCCTAGCAACCTCTCACGACCAGTCATTAATATAACTTCTTCCTGCTACACTTGAAGTTTGCTCATAATCCGGTGGGCAGGTTGTGACGACACCGCAGTGTCACATTGCCTAGGTGGCCCAACTAGGTTACTTCTCCGCGGATTTTTAGCTCATAACGCTGCGACCGCTGCCGGATTTTCTGCACTACGGGATCCTTAACTCTATCACATTAAAAAGTGCAGTTAGCAGCCAGTGCTCATCTCGTCTATTTTTTATCGTCATCCCTATACCGCACTCTTCGACGTCGCGTCTTCTATCTAGTTTTTCGTTCATGAAAAAGGTCAATCACAAGAGGGTGCCGTCGCCATTGTGTCAAAGTCTAAGTGACCTAGCCATTATATCCCCAGGCCCTTTTCTTATCTGCTTCTTGTAAAATCATTTTCAACACAGCACATCGGGCCTATCGCGAGGTTATCATAGGAGTTAACTGCATTTCCTGCAGACACTGTAACTTAGCTTGTGCGCTAAGTATTGTAAATTACACGAGCATCATTCAATCCAAGATATTCTTTGATGTTGTAATAAAAGCCAGTATTAGTATGGAGAAGCTTGGATCGTCTCTGGGCACTTTGGTATTTAGTGGGAGGGAGGCCGAGTCATTAAAGTGTCATCCTAACATTTCAACTGTGCTTTTCTTGTGTAGGTGACATGGAGCTGCCACCCACTGACAGTAGCAGCACTGAGAGGTGAGCATTTGCACAGTGTGCTAGTGGCGGAACATTGCTGCCAGCTATGAACTAAAACTCTTGGCTTCACACCTTTATACGTGCTAACATAAATTGTGTTTTTTATTGACTGGTAAGTGCCTGTTCAAAGACATTTGGCCGTGCTGCTGTTGTTACACCTACATGTTCATTGGTCACAAAATGCCATGGTGCCCAACTCTTTCATACGTGTGAGGAAAAACTGTAGGAAAGTTTGGGAAAAACAAAGTGCCAGAATTTACCATTTGTTTGCCTGTTTTTATATATTTCTGTCAAGTAAAAAGTAAAACTTAGAACGGGTGTTCTTGGACGCAGTCTGTGGATGAATGCACCAATTTTGTATAGCTCAGGTAAATTACGGTGCCTTTGTTTTCACATATTGTTTTCAAGGGTACCAATTTCTTTACTGTTAGTGCAGTGTTGTGTTGGTGTGATGTCATTAGATGCTGCCACACCTTTCATGCATCCAGGATTCCGTATTGTCGTTGCTGTTAATGACAAAGTAAAGTGTTCCGAGGAACTTTGTGCTCTGATACCATGAAATGTTCCTTTCTTTATCTGTGCAGTTCGGAGGAGGAAGTGGAAGAAAAGGAGCCACGACCAGAACAACCCAAGGAGTTGGAAACCTCTGCCACAGAACCCGCACTCGAACTTGCATTAGCAGAGCTACACTCAACATAGTAAAAACTGTACAGACAAACCATGACAATTCTGTGACGTGCTCTTTTTTTCTTTTTTGACGAACTGAGTATTCACTGTTTGTCGATGTATTCTAAAACAAACGAAAGTGCATGGTGCGAAATTAAGGTCTCACTTATGGCTAGAAAAAGCTCTCGTGGCACACCCATCTGCATGGACCATGCTGAAGGTTCAACTTGCAGCTGTTGAGTGCCTTTGTGAACTACATATTCCCACTGATCAAGATTGTGGCAATACACGGGTACTGCGTCCTTGTTGGGGTCCAGCATTGTTTGTGCTCCAAGGCTGGGCTTAGTTCACAGGTAGTTTACAGGCAGTCTGAGAAGATCAGTAAGTGTTGTGTGCGAACCAGACCTGTACAGCGCCCATGTTTTTCTAAAATGGAGAAATGTACTCTCGTTCTATAAGCATGTACACATGCTGTACTGCTGACATGGCAGGCAAAGTGCAGTGCTTTGCATGGCGGGTTGTGCAGCTAAGCTGAATAGGTCTGAAGCGTGCAAGGAGGCATGTTTCTTATTGCATATGCATTTTGCTGCATTCGTACCTGGGTCCGCACATAAAATGCGAGCGCTCTTTTGGCACTGCATGTGTCATGCCGCATCTTGTTTTCTGTGCTCTTCACACCTAGCATGTGATACGGAATTGATATCTTTCTGCGGTGGATTAATATAAAACACCCATAAGCATAGTCTTGAATAAAAAAACAAGGCCCGCAGAATGGAATTCTTTGTAATTGTTTTAGTTGCCTATAAATATTCGTTGACAAAATGCCCTTTATATAGTTTCAAATTATCGTGCTAATTATTGCTGCTAAAATGCGGCGTTCCATTACATAAGTTAAGGCATCTATGAGGTAAATGCCTCATAAAGTTTTACAGTTCTGTCATGTGCAGCTTGCCTGAAGCTTTGAAACGCCTTATGAAGCATTTAGGGAAGGATTTGCTTCACGTAGGTCCGCCTAAAAGACTCCTCTGCAGGGCCCGGCCGCGACTTTGATACGGGACCAACCAACATGATTTCGGCGCTATGAAGCCGACCCGCCGCGGTGGCTCAGTGGTTAGGGTGCTCGACTACTGATCCGGAGTTCCCGGGTTCGAACCCGACCGCGGCGGCTGCGTTTTTATGGAGGAAAAACGCTAAGGCGCCCGTGTGCTGTGCGATGTCAGTGCACGTTAAAGATCCCCAGGTGGTCAAAATTATTCCGGAGCCCTCCACTACGGCACCTCTTCTTCCTTTCTTCTTTCACTCCCTCCTTTATCCCTTCGCCTTACGGCGCGGTTCAGGTGTCCAACGATATATGAGACCGATACTGCGCCATTTCCTTTCCCCCCAAAACCAATTATTATTATGAAGCCGCAGCTAAGGCGGCTAAGGTATGTTTCCATTCCTCGCGCTCTGCGCCTTCGTGCCGTAACGCGTTTTATACGCATGCGCCCCAGCTTGATGCCGAGCACGCCAAGCAAGCCGTTTCAGATCTAGAATAATAATTGGTTTTTGGTGGAAAGGAAATGGCGCAGTATCTGTCTCATATATCGTTGGACACCTGAACCGCGCCGTAAGGGAAGGGATAAAGGAGGGAGTGAAAGAAGATAGGAACAAATAGGTCCGTAGTGGAGGGCTCCGGAATAATTTCGACCGCCTGGGGATCTTTAACGTGCACTGACATCGCACAGCACACGGGCGCCTTAGCGTTTTTCCTCCATAAAAACGCAGCCGCCGCGGTCGGGTTCGAACCCGGGAACTCCGGATCAGTAGTCGAGCGCCCTAACCACTGAGCCACCGAGGCGGGGCCAGATATAGAAAACGCAGCAACGAAAATGAACGCCGGTTGCGAACTTCAGCTGTACACTTTCCGGTTTCTTTCAAGAGCGCCTCTTGCGGGTGTCGACAGCAGCTGCTGCTATTTTGCCTTGTTTTTGAAGCACGCTACTAACAAATTTGTTGTCTATTTTCTATTTAATCTTCTAGGTTTCGTTAATTCGTGGCCGCAGATGGCAAAGGACAGGGCTAATTGGAGACACATGGGAGAGGCCTTTGCCCTGCCGTTGACTGCAGGACTGCAGTGCAACGTTACTAGGTTCGCGGCAGTATAAAGGCTATGGCTGCAGTGGGCATTAGGCGTAGTCAGGCTGATGATGATGATGATGTAATGTTTAATGCCTGTGCAACGTAGAAGTAATAAAACAACAAACGATAACATGCCAAAGAGTGTCACCTTAAACTTCGCAAGATTCACAAGAAAATAACGAATCTCGGAGGCTTTTTTTGTTCCCCTCGTGGTGCAGGTCAACGTTTTAGATCCCTTTGTTGGTGCAGGTGACGTGGGCCACTTGGTTTTTTCCGCGCTACGTTCAAAGGCTGCACCAGCTGCACCGCCGCAGGCTGAGGTTAGAGGTCGGAGCAGATCAGCTGTGCTACGACGGCTTGGACTTCTGTATGGCTGACATTAAAGTATCGTGGCCGCTCAGAGGCACCCATATCAGAAACGGCTGTCCGGTCTCCTGAAGCCTTTGGCCGATTCGTTCATGTGAAATGCCGCCGCTGACCTGAGGGTGAAGACGTGACATGCACGCCAATCGCATGGGTACAATGAGTGCTCGGCGATTTGTTTTGAGCACGATCTTGGGGCATCGCAGCCCGGTCGATAGCCTTTGGGCGCATTCCCATGGGCTTTCAACTGGCCGGCATACGGCTGAGCCACCGGCACATGACAAGAAGGTAACTTGGAGACACTTTACTTCACCTCGCGCGCACCACAGCCCTCTAATCACGCGTCTATTTATCTGCCCAGGAGGACCAAGACTCAACGTTTCAAGGGCACATACCTGAAGGTAAGCCGCGCGGATAAAGATTGCGCACATAGCAGTTGGAAGTCCTCTGCTATGATCAGTCCGATCGTTTGCTGCATTTGCAAAGCATAAAAACAGACATGCCAAAAAACAAATGCATCCGAGAAAGCGTTGTGCGCAATGCATATCCAGCGTGCATGTTTCATGTTAGAAGTGCTGGTAAATTGGTTGTTGGGGTAAGGAAATGGCGCAGTATCTGTCTCATATATCGTTGGACACCTGAACCGCGCCGTAAGGGAAGGGACAGAGGAGGGACTAAAGAGAAGGAAGAGGTGCCGTAGTGGAGGGCTCCGAAATAATTTTGACCACTTGGGGATCTTTAACGTGCACTGGCATCGCACAGCACACGGGCGCCTTTGCGTTTCGCCTCCATCGAAACGCAGCCGCCGCGGTCAGGTTCGAACCCGGGTACTCCGGATTAGTAGCCGAGCGCCGTAACCGCTGAGCCACCGCGGCGGGTAAATTGCTGCTGAGGTAGTTTTCCTGCATGTTTACTTGTTTGCCATGACACAAGTCGTGTTAGTAACTAGAATCATTTAAGCACTATATATTGCTGAATTGCAGTTCTTATTCGGCATATGCTGGAAGACAACTTATATAAGCATGCATAGAGTTGCATTCTCTTTCCATTGTGATCATACATCATATGCGTGGGAATATTGTTGACCGATTTCTTAACTATGCTTATCTTGTTTCGTTAGGTATGTACTAGTGAGCAGATGGGAGATAAGCACATTGTTCGCATTGCTCCATTGATTTCCGCACTTTACTTGCTTGGATTCAGAGCCTCCAGTGCCCTCCCCACCTTAATCTCATGGGCACGGAATTTTGTTTGGGAATGCTACATTGGCCTCATTTTTTTACTGAAGAAAGTTCTTAACACATTGCTCAGGCACCTGTTGCTCAGGCATTACTCAGGCAATGGCACATTGCTTGACCGCTGCACGACTGTGCCAGGAGTGGTATGAAGGCTTCCAGGGATCTATGAATGTAGAGAATGACCAATTCCGCATATATGGACATCGGCCCATTTTCGCTATCTTAATACCGGAACGAAAATGAAAACCGAACTGCTAGCGCACCAAATTCGCATTTGGCCCAACTATGAAAATCGACCATCTTTTTTTTTTTTCATTCTTTTATACATATCAACTCCACTTAGACAAACCACCTGCTCTGAGGATTCGTGCTTAGTTTAGAGTTCTTGTCCATTCACTTTAACTTCATACGTCTTTAAGCAATTAAGAAATTAAGCCTTAAGCTTTGATGTTATCTTTCACTGCTCTGTTATACAGGAAGCATTGCAGTGTGCATTTCTCACTTGTGTGTCTGCAAAGGTAAGTTATTAGGCTTTCCTATACAAAAACATTTATGCATCTTTCAAAACTTGCCTTAGTGCTGTCACCATGTTTCACAATGTTGAAAACAGAACACAATATTGAAAAGCTTCCAGCGCTAAAGACTTGGGAGGGAAGTGGTAGTTGGAGGCATAACGCCAAATTTGCGGGTTGCGAGAACACCTAGGTGGTTCTCTGTTGTGGTGATCGATTGCTGTCAGCTCATTCTCGGCATTGCTTCTAGGTGAGCTGGAGATTTCCTATAGTCGTAGCAGTGGGCCAGGTGGTCAGAACGTAAACAAAGGTGAGCAGTTCACTTGTTCATTTGGAATGTGTTCACGGTTCACAGTTGTGCACTTTAAATGCATTCAAATTCAAATTGTAATTGCATTTCCCAGTTTAAAGCGTGCATGCGGTGCTAGTACAGTAAATTAAGTTTGCTTATTTGAATTTCTTGCATGTGAAATTGAAATGCGTGCAGGACAATAAAACAAAACACAACGTTTCTTGATTGAAAGTGCTTGTCAATGGCACCCGCGAAAAATCGCCATTGTTTGTCGATTAGTGCAGAAAAGGTTGAAGGAGAAAAGCTCAGTTATTTCATGAGAGATCAGAGCTACTAAGTCCTATGACGAATTCATTTAAACACTGCGTATTTTTATTTAGCACGATGCTGCTCATGCTAGGCACTTCTGCTCCAATAATGTGTTGATAACAAGAGCAGATTTTCTAACGCAGTATTGTAGTAAGGCATAGGGTGGTCTGTGAATGGCCCTTCATCTTGTGCGCAGTGAACAGCAAGGTAGAGATCCGCTTCCATGTCGAGACAGCCTCATGGATCCCTGCTGCTGGACGAGAACGCCTCAAAACACAGGTGACCCACTTTCGTTAAACGATGCAGGTGCAATAATGCGTAGATGCGTAGATGCAATAATGCGTAGCGCTGTCTTGTCAAGGGAAAAAATTTTGAGGCAATCAATTCAATTGTTGCGGACAGAGGAAATGTGATAGTATATAATGCGTAGATTTCAGCGCTGTCTTGTCAAGGGAAAAAATTTTGAGGCAATCAATTCAATTGTTGTGGACGGAGGAAATGTGATAGTATTTTTCTTTCACTTGCCATTTATTCCAATTCTGATTCCATTGTCTTTCACTCACCAATGGATCTATTCCAGTTCTGATTCTGTTCCAATTCCATTGCTATTCCAGTTTTGTTCTATTAATAACTGCTTGTTTTATTTATTTTTGCTTAATCATGCTTAGTCCGGCCTCTACCTCCGTTCCCCTACTTAAGTGGAAATGGGGAAATCCCCCTAAGCGCCACGTGCCACGGTTGGCAGGTTGGTACAGATGCCGCCGCCAGACAGTTTTTGCCTTTATGGCCCTCCTAATGCTGTTGGATTAAAAGATTAGAATGGTACAGAAAGGGTATGATAGAGAAGAAAATGTTTTGATCTTTAGCGAGCTGAGGTGACCTCAATAAAAGGCAGCTGACACTGCTGCAGCGGCCTGACATATCATACTTAGCCCTATTCCTAATTCACAAGTCTGAATGAATAAGAATTCAGAAAGGTTTGTCTGGAGGAGATTGCTAATACTTGTTACTCTGTTCAGAGCTGGGGATGAAGTATGCAAAGGGCCAAAATGAGTGAGGATAAGTGTAAGCAGGCTTCTCAAGAGTACAGTAATAGCCAGTAAAGGAGTTACATCGTGTACAAAAGTCCAAGTAGGCGGACATGTATCATTACTCAATGGGAATTGGCCTCTGAAGCCTCACATGAATGAGCCTGAAGCTGATACGTGCTTCATAGCATGCAACAGTTGCAGTAACTCGTTTGCCCTGTGCAGAGAAGGTTCTGGGGTCCAGTGTCAATGGAACAATGTTTACTTGCCATGAGGGGTCGCTGCTTCTACATTGTGACAATTGTGGCTCATGGGCCAAATCCCTCATGTGATACGAATCAAATATGTGCAATTATCCACTCAACTGCTCTCCTAGGCTGAATGGTTCACTGAGCAAGATTGGTGGTGAGATAATCTCTAATCAAAACCTATGACAAAGCCTGGGGAGTGTCTACTGTACAGGTGCACAAGAATGGATGCCTTTAGAACAATTACATTCCTTAGCTTTTTTCTCTGTGGGAACAGGCATTCACTTCCGAAATCAAATCGTCACCTAAATTTGTCCAGCTTTCTCACAGAAAGTAAGAAAGCTGATTGGACTCCCATACACTAACCTAGCTCACAGCAGCTCAGTGTGAGTGTTGTCATTGTGTGTTGTTTACACGTTCAATATTTTCATTGCTGTCATCACAGTAGATGCAAGTTTTGTGAGCTAAGCCTCACAGAACTTTGCTTTGCAGTACTCCATGTCAAAATTGGTGAAACAAATGCCAGTGGAGACTGGCCCGCCAACTGGTGGTTAGTGGTATGTGGAACTCAACGTCTCGAAGCTACTTGTGCACTTTGAGGGACGCTGTGGTGGAGGGCTCCCGATTAGTGCTGACCACCTGGGGTTCTTTAATATGCACTGACATTGCAGAGTGCTTGGGCATTGTTGCATTCTGCCTCCATTGAAATGCAGCCAGCTCAGCCAGGAACCAATCCCGCGACCTTGGACTGAGCAGCGAAACACCTTAGCCATTGAACCACTGTGGCAAGTCTTTGGAAACATTCTGAAAGTGCACACAAATTGAGACTGAACTGTTATGGAACCAGCTTTTGCACCATCAGTACTCCAGATTGTCTTTCTCATCTGTCATCTCTCTGGGAGTGCTGCACTCTCCTGCCTGCCTGCACGGAGGCATGCAATGCTCGACTGTGGTGTGCCATTTGCCACTGCAGTGGGGCCACCTGGTGAACCGGCGAGGCCAGCTTGTGTTGAGCTGCGAGGAGGAACGCAGCCAACATGCTAACACACGCATCTGCCTCGAGCGGCTGCATGCCCTCGTCTCCGAGGCCTGCAGCCCACCTCCTTCTGGTCCGGACGCTGCCACCCAGCAGTTGCACGAGCAGAGGTACGCAACTCAATGTGCTGCATAGCGGGGCTGCTTGAAAAACTCGGCTCCTAACAAAGAGAAGGGCAGAAGGAGAAGCGTCGACTGAGGAGCACAGACAACAGGAGACAGCACTTCTTTTTCCAGCCAATTTAACGCCAAAAACAAATGGGCGTATAGAAATTTTAAATTTAAAACACAATCATGCTTGGAAAGATGAAAAGGCATTGTTGCTGTGTCATTATGTTGTGTCTTATCCTATTTCCACAAAATATATAGATTTAGCAGATGCACTTGGTTCTATTCCCCGCGCCTCCGTCTAGATGCGCTGGGCTCCTCACCATGCTGGTATTACAGAGAACGAGCTGGTAAATCAATTAGTCTTAGATACGTAAACCAGGCCCCTGTAATTCCCTGGCCATACTCTCTAAGATAGAGGCCATCCAATACAGGAAAGCCATTTTCTTCCATTAACATATTTAATTCTGACAGGACCAAACCGCCAGTTTTGATAAGCCGAACGTTCGGATGAAGCAAGTTCAAATTAATGAGAGTTCACTGTACTGTATCAAGTTTGTTAAGTTAGACGAGGTTCACAGGTCACTGACCAAGGTCAACAAAAAATGACGTTTCGGGAGCGCTACGGCTCCCTTGTTCACAATGAGCAACCAGCTGGACGTCCCGGGCTTTATGTAGCGGTTACTATCGTTTTGAGGCATTTCGCGTAGATAGGGTGCAACGTGCCGTCATTCTTATTTATTGTGTTGGGCGTAGTCTGGATGATTAATGACTCGAGATTTCGGCGGGCTGATACATTCTTTTCCGTTGTCACTATATCTGCTTCATCCCAGTTAATTTCGTGAACAGTCTCTTGCGCATGCTCCGCGATTGCGTTCGTTGTCACTTTTCCTTTTCGTACATCATACTGATGTTCTTTCAGGCGTCTCTTGAAGTCTTTCGTTTCCCCTATGTAAACTGATGAACAGTTCTTGTATTGTAATGGCTGGGGCTCACAGAGGATAGAATTGATTGGAGCTCGAAAAAACCATTATCATCTTGTGTAGTTAAATTAAACAGTGTTCGTTACGAACAGCTGGTTGAGACAGAGCGTCTACTCTTTTTAGGCGAGCTCGAGCCTCGGCCCGTAGGGTGGAGCAGAAGCGTGCCAGGTCCCAGTGGCGCCGTCTGATGCAGCCTCCTCGCATCTTTTAGGCCCAACACTGCCAGTTTTTCATCTAGTGGAGAAGATTATATCGCGCCTCAAGTGGAACTGTCCATGCATGAATTCTTCACTACTCACGTTTTGTATACAGCCGACTTGAAATACAGTTGTTTGTTGAAAGCGTTGTTTTTGAAGCAGGCTTCATGGGCATCATTTGTTGCATATGGAACAATCTGCCTATACTGTGTTGCCAAAAAAAAGATCTGTAGCCCACCTCCTCAACTTTTGATGTCTTCAGTATAGCCAGAAAGTTGTGTTTGGTACAGTAAGGAACTTTATAGTATGTTTTTCCTCTCCTGTAGTCAATTTTATGAGGCCAGATGTGACAGAAACCACACAAACCATGAATCCCATTTTCCATAAGGAAATCAGAAGGGACTGCAATACATATTTAATATCCTCCAGCAAAAGATGAATGATCCTAAATTTGAATAGTTTTTTTTGAACAACTTTGGTTTACTG
The DNA here is from genome assembly GCF_052857255.1 of Amblyomma americanum. NCBI lineage: Eukaryota > Metazoa > Arthropoda > Arachnida > Ixodida > Ixodidae > Amblyomma > Amblyomma americanum. The sequence goes on from NC_135504.1 coordinate 34,362,462, forward strand.
ACTGCTTCACTCCAAGTGTTTTTGGTGAATGTAATACGCTGTAAAAAAACTTGATGCCCTTTGGCTTAAATGAACACTGAAATTGTTTGTGTCTCTGTGCTTTAGAAGCACACTGGATTGCTCTTTGCCTTCTCCTTCAGGTGAAGTGCAGAAATGAATGAAGTCAAAAAACAAGTGAGTTAAGGATTGATCAAATGAGTCAAGACATTGTGCAGGACCCTTTTAATGCTCTGAAACAAACATTAATTACGCCTGCACATGTTGCACATTTTAAACAACACCAAGGAATGTTAACCAGTTCGCCATGACACACAAGTTCAAATAGAAGGCAGCACATGTTGACTAGAGTGGCGAAGATTGTCCTAATGATTGTACTTGAGACTACATGTCAGTGTGGTAAAAACATGTATTGGGGCAACTAAACAGTTCCAGTTGGTTTCAGCGCAGCACTTCTATAGTGGCTGCACCTTCTGCCATTTCAGCATCAAAATATCTCGCTGCAGCATAGGATGGTGGAAAGCGCAACTAATACTTAGAGTGATACACGTTTGGCTGGAGCAAGCTGGGCACAATGTTGTGATGTTAGTACTTATCATTTGTAAGAATATTTTGAGTTGTTTTTAAAGGGTGACTGTGGGAGTTTTTTGAAGTTTATGCAGTTAAAGCAAACATTTACTCTACGTTCTCCCCCTTAAACCATTCTTGCAAAAGTTTGCATCCATGTAGTGTCTTGCTCTTGTGTGCATGGATTTTAAAGTTTCCCGTTTGAGTCCCACTTTTGACCCACTTATTGTGCACACACAAGTTTCGCCGGTAATGCTTGTAACTTGTGGTTGTGCTGCAGCGTACCGCCCTTGGCTGCATGGCCCAGTTTCAGTTTTCTTTTCCTGTTTTTTTTTTTTTCATGCATTGAAAAAGAATTCATTACATTGAAAAGAGGGATTTAAAAAAAAAAAAGCCCTAGAGTTACCCTGTAAAGAAAGCACCAGCGGGAATGGGCAAATTCATAAATCAAGGTAAAATAAAAGCCAGAACTGACGATGTTGGTATTGAAGTCTGCAGGGTGAGAGTTTCACAGTGCAAATGCATTGAAAAGGCAAGGTTTCGTGAGAGGTGGAATTAGTCATACCTTGTTTCACTGTGCATCCAATCGACTGTGTATCCAATCGATAAAAATGTGCCCGCAGATAAGAGGCTAGGTAGGTAGGATGTGATAGGGCCGTTCTATATATTTGGGAGAGGTGAATATGAAATTATGAACAGCACTTACATTGATGCAAGCTTTTACCGGAGTTCATATCCTAATTTTGTGTAATCCTATTATGAATACCTCTCCTTTTCTTTAACTTTTTTTTTGGTAAACTACACGGAGCACCATGTTCGCTTGAGGTAGTGTGAGTTGCGTAGAGCTGTGCAGGCACTAATAAACAAATGTCAGGAGTACACAGAGATGTAAGTTGTTACAACAGAACTGCAGTTGTCGGCCACTCTTGCATAACTGCCATAATTTTGTTCATACCTAGATAGACAAACAACACAGTTCTACACACTGACAGTTACTACTCTGACCACAGGTTACTTGTAGACAGGAATTGTAGGAAATACAAATATGTACTAACGCTTGTTCTCTCCTGTTGTCTTAACTCATAACCAGTGCTATGGAACTGCAACGACTAGGTATTTCCACAGACTGCCAAGTACATAACATGAACTGACTACACACACCTAGTGCCTTAATGGTACCAAGTAATCCTGAGGAACAACTATTTAGTCCTGATGTGCAGGTCTGTCTTCACATCAGTATGATAGTTTGGTGAAGCGAGGTTTAAATGCATCATTTCTACATGGAAGCTAACAAAGGAATTAGTCGTTTCATTTTGTCTGTCATCTAATTGTACCCAGCTTTCATGTACCTAGTTGTCACAGTGAGGGTGAGAAATCTGCTCTGTATGATCACTGCTACTTTTGGTACGACATAAGTATTGTCTATATGTCGCCAACATTGCAATGTCTTCCCTTTTCCCACAAAAACTCCAAAAAACACACAATTTTCACAGATATATGGCACAGCTTTCTTCTTTGTGAAGCTTCTTCAGAAATTTGACAGTTCATGTAGCGGTCAGGCTATAAAGATATCAGTTGCCTTTTGAATGTAGTTGGGTCTTGTGAAACCTAACAACTGTTAAGATTTAATTGAAAATTTCTGATGATATTGGTATTATAAATAGGGCTTTTTTTCATATTCTGAATAAAGTATTGAAAAGGCAGCATCAGAACGAGGTTGCAACATGTTGCCATCAGCTGCGGCAACCAATTACAGTAGCGCTAATATGCTTTAACTTGGATTGTTTTTTCAGCGACCAGAAGGAGATGTCCCCAAACCACAGTGCTTATAGCTAGCTCAAATACCCCAAGCTTCCCTGGGTGTTTATGGCAGACAGAATAAAAGAAACACCTTAACAGTGATGATATAATCTCGAAACAGTACAATAATTTTTTCTCTTTGGCAGGCATGCTTCTAACGGAACATACTTATCTCTGTATGTTAACAACATCTATACTGCAACTTCTCAGTGCTGGTACAAGGAAGACCTACTTGTACAGAGGCAGCTGCCAGTGCCATCATTTTTTATATAGAAATAATGAACAAATATGGGGCAGCTGGAACAATCACTGGGCTCTAGGAGCAACCTTGTGCGAGTAAGCCCTGTAAGTTGTAAACTGTTCCATGTGCTTTGGCTGTGGATTTTAGTTCATGCCATGAGCTATCAGCTGCCGGTGGTAGGCACGGGTACGACATGGCATCATTGCTTGCGTTGCGTCCTCCGTTCTTGAGGAGCAGTGATTTGGGCTAATGCATGGCCTTTGGTCTCCCATGGTCAGCACTTCAGCTAGCTGGTTTCGTGAAAGGTGTAGCAATGCAGGGCACTTGCCTGCGACCTATCTGCCCTTGGGAGACCTTCCAGCAGCATCCTTAACTTGCGCAGCAAGACGAAGAGCTACTGGGAACGACTCGAAAGCGACAGGTGCTTCTTGTGAAGTTCCCCTCCTCCTGCACTTTTTCGCATTGCTGCTGCTTCTGTGCAAGAGAAAGGAGTGCAACAGCATGTTCATCTGACCCCCATAAGGTTGGCACCTGAAAGAACATATTAGACCCTTGGGTTTAGATTGTCCGGGACAAGACCCGACTCCAGATGCGAGCGTCACGTGATAGTCCACGTCTGACTGAACCGCGTCGCGTCGTACGAGGCCGCGCCGCGCAGGTCTGCGGCAAGCGGCGCAGTGACTGAGGCCGCGGTTGCGTTGGACGTCGCCCTGCTGCCGGCGCGACTCGGGTGCACCCTGGCGGCGAGCAGCCATCCACAGCAGGCGTTCTTCAAGCGCTGGGTCCGGCAGAAGAACAGCCGCAGCAGGCAGAAGACGAAGCCGATGCCCACCAGGGGTGGCCCGAGGCCCAGCACCGTGGGTCCGGACTCCGGGTTGCCGAAGCTGCCGTACGTGGCCAGGATAGTGACGGCCGATCCGAGGAACACCAGCAGCGCGCCCACGACCAGGAGCACGTCGGGACCCAGCGCGTCGCGGATGAGCTGGCCCGGCGGAATGAGCGTGCGGCCGGGCTTGCGACCGACCACGGTGCCCGGCGGGGGACAGGCGATGCTGACCTCGGTCCAGTCCGGGCCGCCGCGGCCGGGGGTCAACTGCTGCTGCTGCTGTCGCTGGAGCGCTTCCTGTTGGCGCTGCTGCTGGCGCTTGATCATGATCTCCCGTAGCCTCCGAGCGACGGGCGTGAGTGCGGCGCTGCGCATGTTCCGGAACGACTTGACGGCCAGTGCCACTGTGGGGTTGGTGAGGATCGGGTCGTTGGGGTCCAGGGGCGGCGTGCCGCCCGCCGGCGGCGGCGCCGGGGACGACGCCACGGCTGCGCCTGCGGCGGAGAGGCCACGTACAGTGCCGTCCAGTGTAAAAGGGAACACGCGAGCCCTGCAGGCCAAGGGCCTGTCTCCCGTTGGTCTTCAATTGCCCCATTTTTGCACCAGCCACAACCACGTTATCCCACCTAACTTAATTCCTTATCTCCACAAGTCGTCTGCGGCACTGTGGAGCCTACAGCTCTCTCGTTCAGTCAGAGGGGGGGGGGGGGGGGGGGTGCTGCAGAAACATATAGTTTCTAGAATATGTGAACAGTGTAGAACTATTTTCAAACATTTAATACAGCAATTTAGTAGGTACAAGTCGGGCTGGTGTTTTTAAGGCAGAGCGTGCGTTTCAATCACTGGTTAAATTAATAGAGAAAACCCGCATGGACGCAGCTCTACGGAGGGGTGCTGCGGAGTGACAAACATGGAGTCCGCCGAGTAGGTCGCGTCTCCGACGCGCCGTCCATCGAAAGCGCAGTTTCTCCAAACAAGCGAAGCATGCAGTTAGCCTTGAAGACTTCGAATCGCTTCGCATCGAAAAAAGAAGCGCGAAAGATTAGCGCCAGTTGCTCCAAAGGTAAAGCAGCTGGAGTACAGGTACTCCTTCCTCCACAGAGATGGCGCCACCAGTCGGCGAATGACGGAAGCGGAGGAATAGATTAATGGAGCGCGCGCCATCCTGATTGGCTCAGGTCGCCGTAGTATGTGCAGTGCTGCAAACGACTATTATCTCATAATAAATATAATCTTATTTCGTTCTTGCTACGCATCCCTTCCCTTGGAATTCATAGAGGTCACCCGTTATCTGCGGTGCCCTCCACTTATTTCCGAGCAGCATATAATTCCGAACAGGCAATGCAATCGAGACGCCGTCTACTTTTCTCTTCGCGCGTGCTACGCACGCGCCCTTGTTTCTTGTAAAGGGAGCCTGAAATTATTTTAATGGGAATAATATCCTAATACATCTTTAGCAGCAGCCTTTGCGAGTATTCGAGTCAAATTTAAATGTTCTGCGTGAGCCGATGATTTAAAATTATAAAAAATTTGCCCACCCGATTACTGCGACACTATACCGTGCGTTTTTAGTCACCCCTCCCGTTTGGCCGCTTGTAATACGTGGGTTCGTATCGATGAACGGGGGCTGTAACTCGTGTTTTGTTGCATGCACATATTTACTGAAAAGTACAACGTTTGTCTTTTGCAATATGCAGCGCCATCTGGGGCGCGTGGCGAAAATTCGTCTGCTACTGGTTGAAAACAAACGCACATAGGTTCCAAGAGGTGCCAACTGCGCCTGCTAAGTGACAAGTGCGTGTGCCTCAGTGGCTGGCGGGCATCGTGCTTGACAGCTGCCGCCATCTGTCGCATGCGCTTGTCGCTAACAAACTGCGCATGCGCTGTCGGAGCTGGAGGTTGGTTGTTTTGAACCAGTGGAGCTGCACTATAGTGAACTGCACGGAGAGTGGCGCACATGCACAAAGCGGCCATGCGAAAAAGACGAATTGCATCTATCGCCCAAGGTTTAGGTATTTCTGGCGAGCGGTAACTTCAAAGTGAGTTAAAAAACGCGTCGGGTTCCCGGGTTCGAACCCGACCGCGGCGGCTGCCTTTTTATGGAGGAAAAACGCTAAGGCGTGCGTGTGCTGTGCGATTTCAGTGCACGTTAAAGATCCCCAGGTGGTAGAAATCATTCCGGAGCCCACCACTATTGCACCTCTTTCTTCTTTCACTCCCGCCTTTATCCCTTCCCTTACGACGCGGTTCAGGTGTCCGCCGATATACGAGACTGATACTGCGCCATTTCCTTTCCCCCAAAACCAATTATTATTCAGGTTCTGTTTCTTGCTGATAATGGTTCGCAGGGCCTTGGGACGAACGACAGAGCAGCAAACTATATGCCCCAGCATCACTTATTCTTTATTACAAAGCCTAATTATTAGTCACATAAGAGGAAAGGAAAATGATAGGTGTATGGGCAGAGTAGGTGAGGGAACAAACGCGGGTTAATGACATATCCTAGTCTAAATAAAGAGAAAGAAATGGGCCTGGGCAGGGCATGCAATGCGAAGGCAATCGTAACCGCTGGTCCTTAAAAGTAACAGATTGGGTTCCAAGAGAAGGCAAGCATATAGCACTAGAAGCATACACGTTACCGCGACGGGGGGAGGTAGCCTCGAGTACTCGGGCATACCTCAGAGATGGTTGTGGACAGGTGGAACCCGTTTGAACCATGTGTTTCTTGGACCTTTTTAGCCGACAAAATGGGCTTCGCTATGATTTTCGCATGTCAAATTTCACGCTCAGGAAAGGGATTGAGCCCGCGACTAGCATATGTCTTTTCAGGTCCCGGCGTTCCTAAAGCCCTCCGCACCGTTATCTGGGAAAAAAAAGTGGAACAATACCTGAAAAATTTATGCGTTTATATCTCGCCTGAAACGCGATACAATGCAACCGTTGCTGCAAGAAAACACGGTGACTGATATCCTCTACGACAAGAGTAGTGAACCGGCGGAGACAGCGGCATTATCGATCCCTAATATCGACGCACGCCAACCATTAGCCTGGCGCATTTTTGCGGCTTTTCATCCTTTTATGACTCTCTCTCTCTCTAGCCCTTACCTTACTTCGACAAGGTTGCGGTATGGGCGCACGTACATTCGAACCCTTTGAATATAGAGATATTTTGTAATCCGGCGTAATTCGTCACAGCGGAGAACCCGGGGCAGCTATACGTGTGTACTGTATACAATGTGTTCTCTTTAAAAAAGAAAATGTGCTCATATATCGTAATGGTTGCGTAATGAACCCGAAGAAGGCCGCTTTGTATGCGGATGAAGAATATACTCGGTCCTGTGCCAGCTAGGCCACTTTATACTCGCAAACTTTCTAATCTCATTCACCCACCTCCATTCCGTTACCCTTGAGGACAGTTATCTTACCTTCGCATATTACATGACCTGCCCATGCACATTACCGCTTTTGTTCCCTGATACATTCTGCTTTCCTGTCTCTTAACATTACGCCTATCATTTTCCTTTACACAGCTCGCTGCGTTGTCCTGCATTTTAAGATCAACCCTTTCCGTTAGATTTCCATGTTTCTGTCCCGTGGGTGAGTACCGGTAAGATTTGCTCACATACTGAATGCTTCTGAGCATCGCCGACCATTCGATTCTTCTTCCAGGCGGATAAAACGGGCGCGGCTTCATTTCTCTGGAAGCACTGGTGGTCGTTCCTCATCTGTTTCTTTCATGGCAACTTGGATATACATGAATTATCTCAAAATTATGTTGAAACGAGAAACTCTGCATCTCTTAAAGGAACGCATACAGTCGCATTCAGTGCAACCTGCATCGCGGTTTAGAACTTCTAAAAACCGATATGGATATTATGATGGGCTACACGCCTGTCAATAATTAAGGAGCCTAACAGTAGTAGTTATAGTCAACTTTTGAATTTGAGTTAACCAGCCTGCTAGTCGGTACGTTTTAGCCGCATTCCGATGTAATACGCTGCTGACAATGTTATCCCCAAAAAAGCGCTCTTCTAACTCAAAGAGCGTATTAAAAAAAAGTTTAAAGTCTTACAGCGAAACATTCTTTATGTATATATAAACTTGCTGCAAGTCTGAGTGCAGCGTCGCTCACGGCGCCTTTTATCCAGGCCGTTCGGGAATAGAGAGACGTTCCAGGCAGAACACAGTGCAGGGTAAAAAATTTAGCTCAGTAGATATTGCACAACTGTGACGCCAATCTGTCGACAGTGCGAGGCCACATAACGTATAGCTCGTTGAGCTCGTTAAGACGAGCGGCGCTGCCGCCTGGAAGGAATCTATACGCCTAGATCAGTGACTCCTTTTTCGAGCTGCATGAACAGGGCCACGAAAGAAGAGCCAAAACTCCGCCTTATAGCGGTTCACAAAGGAGGCCGTCACGCGTTCGCTAACCGACTTAACAGTATATATAGCAGGCGACCCCTGATGCGCCGGCCAGACACCACCACATCCTCGGGAGGTCCGCGGAAGATGTGTTTTGGAGCTAAAAGCTCTACTCCTCTTATGCTGAGCCTGAAGGTCCTCTGGCTCTTAGATTTGACCTCTAACGGGAAGCGCGCCGCATGTGCAAAATCGCGCCTGGCAGGTGCCTCGATCTTCATCTTCACCATCGTCGCCACAGCTGCGCGCTTAATTGGCAGTGAAAATAAAGACGAACCAAAGCTAAACCGTGTCTAACCATGCTTAACAGAGCTCTCGCTCTGTGTATCCTGGCTCAGCTGAGTTGAGCCACAGCCGCTTTTTTTTAGGACACTGTGTCGTACTGAGGATGTCCTCCGCTGATCCTCAACAAGTTCCTGACCTGCATCGTCCCGTTGTCCGGCGTCAGTACATCCTCACGACACAACTGCCCGACCGGAGGATCTTTTTGGTCTGTTTTCAGGACGTGACGTAAGGTGAGGATTTGGCACAGAGAATGTGCGTGGTTGTTTGCTTAATTATTGCGGCCAGCATTCGCAGGAATAGTAAAACAGCTTTATTTTATGCTGACAAAAACAAAATTGTCGGCCACGTGCTGCAAGAACCTTTGTAGGTTCCCGCGCGTTCTTCGCGTAGTCTTTCCGTACATCTACGGCTATAAATCTCTCTAGACTGTATTCTGCCTCCTCAATGGCAAACTCAGACAAGTACAGACGTGAGCAGGCTTGTCTAGCGCCGGAGCAGTGTGTTGCGGAACAATAAAGAAATGTTGAGCAAGCTGCCTTCTAAGAAACACGTCGCTCAGGCTTTTATCGCTCGTGAATCTATGCGGCTTCGATTCAGTGCAAGCAATGGCTTTGAAAACCACTACATGCTCCGAAATTTTGATTCATTTGCTTGCAAGCGGTCCGCTCGAGCACTGTGGTCCAGAAATATAGCACTACGACACCATCAGAAACACGCGGTCAGAAAGACCTGATTAAACAGCACAGACATTCTGAGAGATAAATGCTCGAAACATTTCCTGTGTCTTAGTGATTCTCTTGATTGCATCATTGTTGTAGACAAATTTACTTTGATTCAAACTGCAGTTTTGATATAATGACAGGCGCGTGCAGAAGATAAGAGCTGACTTGAATTCAGTTCAATGAAACAGTATTGTCCCGCGATAGGTCTTTTGAGAAATTTCCATCCTCGCGTCATCCAGCAACGTACTTGCAAGCTGTGGACATCCTTATAAGGGTGTTTGGCCGGGCTGCATTCGAAAAGGTACTCAGGATGAAAACATTTGGACTATTTGAGGACGTCTTCGGGACATTTGGTGTTGTGTATATACAACATGCAAAAAGGCGGAATATGGTTTTACTGTAACCTCCAAATATGAACGGCCATCTCTGCTACAGAATCAAAAGCGTGCGGCCGACCGATGTGTGCGACTTGGCCAACAGGTGTCCTGTTCTGAAGAGCATGCGAGTTCAAAGCTAATGGTATGCCAGAAGAGAGTCTTCTGCCAGCTAGATGTGACTGGCTATGCGTTCAATCTGCAAGCGGCGGTCTATGCACTCCACTGCACAAACTGCACGCCAACGAAGCGATGTGAATCAGACACGCTACAGGACGCAGCTAAATGCTTTCTGCTCTCCTCATCGCTTGAAACCATGCAGCAATGCGAAAGGCACATATAGTCTTCGCCTAATCACAACTCGCAGCGCTGCTCGCGCGTGATTGGCTGATGCCTCAGTGTGGCTACTCTGACTGGCCAGTGCGTGGGACTCGCGGCCAATCCACGCCGTTCTCGCGCACGAACAGCTCTGCCAGTTCGGCCTCTGATTGGTTGAGGTCAGCTGCGGCTTTCATAACACTGCACCGCTTCGAGACTAAGGGCAGCATTATCGGTCGATGCGGTGGCGAGGCCTCTCCGAGCCGGGTCGAACGGCATGTTCTGTGTCACGGCCCACCGGTACGCGGCCACCTTGCATCATCGACATTCCTCGGTCACGTGTCACCCAGCTATTATTCAAGAAAGCTATGCGTCGATGGCAGCCGCTCCGGCGACAAGCTTTTGTTCGCGTAGATAGAAGCATATGCTTTTGTTCCTCCAGGAACCGCCTCTGTGGGACGCCGTCACGTCAGGCTGTTCGGCGGTCGTGGCATAGAGTAGCATGTTGCGTGCCCAAGGCGAAAACAACGCGACGAGGCGACGGCAGAGAGACACAGGAAGATCGATTTGAAAATACATATACAGAGAAATGCGAGCGACGAAGTGGTCGAAACTTCTTGTCTTGCTTGTAGCAGCTGTAGACTCTGGAAGATTCACGCCCGTTTAGAGACTGCCCTGTGCTGTTGGAAATGTCAGTCGACATTTATACCGATAATCGATCGATCCGCAAAGCGGTTTCCAAGGCCCGCTTTAAGTGCACTGACTGCTTTTAGACAAGGAACTTTCGCATATTGTTCGGGAAAATGTGAATGAACTTCAACTAACGAATTTTTCTGGAAAACAGCGTCCGCTCAGTTTTTGCATTTGTTTTTTTTAAATAACGCAGTGCCATTGATATTCAGACGTATATCAATGCGACGGAATTAAAACCCCATGGAGGCGAATGCGTCGTCGGTCGTAAAGTTCTCCCATTGGCTGGAGGAAAAGAGATGTCACCAAATCGGAATATTCTCATTCGCTGGAGGGAGAAGACGTCACCAGACGGGAGCAGTCCCATTGGCTGAATGCAAATGACGTCACTTCCGCCAAAGGCATCAACAGTTGCTAGCACTTACAGTGGCCATTCCCCGCATTTAGCCGTTGTGTTTGTCTGGTTGTGTTTGAAGCCTGCTTTGTGGGCGCCTACCTGCCCAGGTGAGAGTATGTATATATATATATATATATATATATATATATATATATATATTCTCAGATTCTAAGAGAATCATAGCAAGAGGCGGCAAATAGGTGGGCATATGAGATTAAGTTTGCGGAGATGGGGTGTCCGCAGCACACGACAGGGTTGACTGGAGAGATATATGGGAGAGACCTTTGTCCTGCAGTGGGCGTAGAGAGGAGGCAGATAATGATGATACGCCTGGCAACCTGCCCACCGGACTGTGAGCAAACAGTCCACCATGGAAAACGGCAGTTCAGCTGATGATTGGTCGCGAGAGGTTTCTCGGGAAGGATAACCTGGGTCTCGCAAGCTCCGCCGGTGGTAGCACATGCCATCCCAGGGCAGTGGCCCACCGCTTAACCGCCGCACCGCTGTGCCAGGAGGGGTACGAGGACTCCCATGGACCTATGAATGCTAAGTAGAGAATGACCAGTTCTGCATATATGGGCATTAATTCATTAGCCATCGCGTCGTGCCCTTAAGGCGGAGCTGGGGCCGCGGTACGGTGGCGGCTACGTAGAACCATGCAGAGCCCCATTCATAGCAACAACCACCACCAGATAGAACTGCCGTAAGCAGTCTGAAGTGTCTCTGCCGACTTTTAATTTGTGTCGCTTGATGAGTCCTTTATTAGCAACTTTTATGACTTCAGCACTTATGACAAATATTCCCCGTCGTGTGTAAAAAAAAAAAAGCTCACTGCGAGCTAAGGAGGTGCCTTCAGAAAAACAAGGGGGGGGGGGTGTATATAGGGAAATGACTGATCACTATCCAAACACCGGAACCGAAGTGAAAACCGAAGTGCTAGCTAGCGCACCTAATTATCCGCATTTGGCCTAACTACGCAAATCGGCCGTCAACTTTTTATTTGCTGTGACAGAAAGACCTGAGTACAACACAACAAGCAGTTGCCGCGGTACCGTGCTAGTATCGCGAACAACAGAGAAGGCAACGCGTTGCTGGCACTCAGCAACAAATTTAATTTTTCTGCTTCGAACTTGAAAAGCGAAAGTCCTTCCTTCATAAAGGAAACTAACCGAAGAAAATGTGCTTATGACTGCAGCAGCATGGTTGAACGCATGTTCCCTTTAATGCTATTCGTGCTCGTTTATACCAGAGTTGCCTGTTCTAAGATATTGAAGACACGGTGCTAAAAGCTGAAAATACAAAAATACTAAAAAGTTCTCGTTCAACTTTGTGGGCTGTGGCTGTATGCCACGCTAATTAGCGGCAATCGAGGTATGTTTTGCGGTCAAGATTAACGGACCTGTTGTGTGTGTGTGTGTGTGGGGGGGGGGGGGTAATTGTTCACCCTTCTGAAGTCGCGCCCACGCTCTGCTGGGGCATCAGGATAGGGAGCAGACTATTTAAAAGCCAACGTGTTGAAGGCTGCTAAAAGGCACCATAGTCTGACACAACTCGAGAACATAGCGGCTTTTCCCCGTCAAAGGGCCTCCCCTTCCAGCCAATGGCGTCGGTCGATTCTCAGGAACCTGCTAGCGTGACAATGTAGGTATAGGTACTATCCCCGACCATAGAGGGAAGGTCTTTCATCTGCCACTCCCTGCATTGTCACACTAGCAGGGTCGTGAGCACCGCCCGACGCCATTGGCTGGAAGGGGTTCCTTTGACGGCGACAAGCCGCTTCGTTCTGGAGTTGCATCCGGCTGCAGCAGATCGTACATCACTTGCGCCTTCATTTATCCCAGCTTGACCTTTTCCAGATAGATGAGCGCAAACACCACGAGATGAGCGCTGTCCCTGTATCATATCTTGCGGTTGCATTTGCGATCACTTCGCTACCTGGAAATGCACGGACTAGCCCAACATCGTGCTCTCTTGCTCAGCTGTAAGGTCTGACGTAGACAAGAGTCGCTGTTTCCGACAAAAAAAAAAAAAGAAGTGACCTGCCACCTTCTAACCGATGACTTGATATTATGCGCTATAAATCACGGCTGTATATATATATCTCATTATACGGCGATTCGACTAACCACAAGTAGTGAGCACTGAAGCTACGATCATAACCACGGATGAAAAAAAGCAAAGCTTAATCCACATATCGAATGGTCATGTCGCCGTGATCATGTCATCGAATCGCGCTGCTGCTCCATTTACAGTGCGTTGACTCTCCCGATATTTTATTTTCGCCTTCGTGTGGACAAAATGCCACCCGTGATCGCCTGGACAAATTTATTTATATTTATTATTGGGTCAAGCCTATTGATATGCAGCGGCACAAGTTGAGGCATCTTTCTTTTTTTTCATTATTTTTAGGGCTGCCTGAACACGGACGACTGGAGAAGACGTCGAATGACTTCGGAATCGACGCTGTACTCTCGGACAGCTTTTTATGACATTGCAGTAGAGGTTAGACAGGAAAGGGAGGGCCCTTTGTTCCCCTACCATGGAGAATGGACTGCTCAGCACTAGCGAACCCGCTCCTTCTCTCAATCTTCCCCTCTCCACACCCCTAGCCCGAACAACCCACTCCCGACGGCACGGAAACAAAGGACGGTCTCGTACCCTTTCCCGCCTAGCTTCTGCTGCATTGCTATAAAAATTTGTGCGCGAATGCAATCAACTCAAGAACGTGGCCAATGCCCTTCAATGGATGCCCTCCAGCCAATGGCGGCAGCTGATTGTCATGACGTCGTAGCTATTTCTCTTGAACCTGCTATGGTCGGATACAACTCAAGAACGAAGCTGCAGGTGCCCGTCAAAGGAGGCCCTCCAGCCAAAGGCGTCGATCGAATCTCCTTCTTGACCGATCCTCTTGGACCTGCCAACGTGAAATCGTCGGGGGTGGCGGATGAATGCGGAGTATCCGCAGCTTAATCGGATTAACCACAGCGTCACGAAAATCGGTTGACGACATTGGCTGGAAGGCCTCCTTCGAGGGGCGTCTTTCGCTTTGTTCTTGAGTTGTATCCGACTATAATTAGCACATGAGTAGCATTGTCACTGGGAGGCCAGCTCGGTCCGTAGGAGAAGGAAAACGGATAGCGCACTCACGTCAAATGCGGGATTGGGAATCATGTACTACGTGCTATCCGTTCGAGTGGTGCTAAAGTCCCAAGCACCGTGTCATTTGTTTGATTGGTGCCTCGCATATTGTTTCCGCACGGAGACATTCAAAACTGGTCAATACCTACTGTACTGTCACTTTCCTCTCCTCTTGCCTTCGAACTGAAAGCCATTTTAAATGCCATAGCAGCTTTAACTGCCAACCCTCCTTATAACCAGATGCTAATATTTACTCATACTCAAGAAGCTCTGAAGTGTCTAAATAAAGTTCGTGGTACCCTTCGGGTTTCTCAGGCCATACATGCTGCTTGTCAATTCTATCCGGTGCGTACACTCATCAACTGGGTTCAAGCTCGCACAGATGTCCATAACATCGCAGCTGACATGCTTTCTGGTTTAACGGACGTCCCACAAAATCCCCCTGCCTCTTTGCCACCAGATCCGCTTCTGATGCATTTAACATCTTCAGCCTCCCTCATGCAGTGTACACGTGCTCTCATTCCTCCGTGTACCTATCCCCTTCCCCTCAACCTATCACGGGTGGAGGAGGTCTCTCAGAGGCGACTGCGGGTCGGAGTGATGGTCTTTACGCCTGCAGTTCGCCACCAGTGGCGAAGTGAGATTTCTGCACCGGAGAAATGCCCTCACTGCGAAGCACCCCCTTCCAACACCATTGTCCACCACCTATACAGTGGACATGCCCAGAAAACTGGTCCAGGTCAACGTCATATAAGGCCAGCCGTTCAGCCAGTTGTAGTGGAGCTTTCATGGTTTCTGGATCTAGCGCAACAAGTGGTAAGGCGCTGCAAGCGCACTTCAGTGCACTGCTGGCAATGTGCAGGTGGTGGATGAAGGCCACAGACAACAGTCAACCAGCAGTACCAAGTAAATCTTCCAAGTAAATTTGCCGCCTGCAGTCAGCAAAAGCCAGGATTCCCTTTGTTGTTTCTGAGGAAAAAAAAAAAACGCGTGCTCTTTCTTTGTTTGTATCCCCACATTGTTTACCGCGCCTTTCCTTTCCTCATACCGCAACCCACTACCGACTGCATCAGGGTCGTGACCCAAAGACAAACCCAACTATAGCGGCGCGCGCGGCGGCGTCTTCTGCGGTTTCACACACAAGGCGCAACACTGCTCCGCGAACTCTACGCTTGCACACATTCGCTTTGCGAGCAGCAGGGGAAAAAAAAAAAAGAGAAGGAAACTACCACACAAAGAACCAATTCACGCAGTGTGCACACATGCGGACGACGTGGGGGGTATGAAGTGTATAGAAGCGGGTGCACACACGTGAGCAGACTGCGCGCGTGTCGCAATGCCAGTTGCTGCTGCACCTCACCGGCGGTGGAGCAGAGCCGGGCCCCGCGTCGTGCAGGCTGAACCTGTTGCTACACGCCACAGCAGGCCGCGGTATGCGTCGCACGCAGCCCGACCGACCACGGAGGCATGCAGACGACCTACGAGATTTGTTGTCCCCCATCACCATAACGACCGGCTGAGCAGCACCACGCAGGGCACGTGACCGGCACTCGGTTCGCCGGAAGAGAAATCAATGGGTCATGCTCGCTCTTTTCTTTTTTTTTTTATTGCGGAGGCGGCGTAGCGAATAATTGTGCGTATACATACATACAACGCGCGTCGTCGAGCAGCACGCCGACCGGCAGCGGAAGCTCAGCTGTGCCCCCGGAACACGATGGGAAGAAATATGACTACGACACCACACGGCGTGGAGGGCAGGTTGTTGTTGTTGCTGGGTGGAGGGGGGGATGCAAAACAGGAACACTTTGGAACGCGCACCAACCCGCCGGGAGAGAAACTGGAGCACGACGCGGTGACGGGCGCAGCGGCCAAGTTTCTCGGAAGAGCTGCTGCTGCAAATGCATTCCGGCGGGCGGCGGCACCACCCTGCGAGGTAAAATTACATTATCGACGTCCGTCCGGGCTGCTGCTGCAGCACGACATCGCGCACACAGCACCTCAGCAGTCAGTCACACACACACACCGGACTGGGCGGGGGAGTAGTAGTCCTAGGAGCGCGGCTTGCGCTTGGCCTGTTTGGCGAGTCGCCGCCTGCGCACGATCATGTCGTAGAGGCGCTCGAGGCCCTCGTCGAGCCCTTCGCCGATGATGGCGCAGGCGGGCTGCACGTGCCACAGGTGACTGGCGGAGAGCTCGTGCAGCCCGAGCAGGCGCTCGATGACGCGCGGCTCCTTGGCGCCCGGCAGGTCCTGCTTGTTGGCGAGCACCAGCAGCGGCACGCCCGGGTTCTCCCGCGCCACGCGTTGCAGTTCGAGGCGCGCCTCTTCCATGCGCTCCTCGTCGACGGAGTCGAGCACGAAGACGACGCCGTCCGTGCAGCGCGTGTAGGAGCGCCACAGCGGGCGCAGCTTGTCCTGCCCCCCCACATCCCAGATGAGGAAGCTAGTGCCCTTGGCGCGGCCGCTGGTGCCCTTGATCTTCTCGCAGTTGAAGCCGATGGTGGGCACCGTGTTGAGATACTGGTCGAACTTGAGCCTGTACAGCGCCGTCGTCTTGCCCGCCGAGTCGAGGCCGAGCATCACGACGTGCAGCGACTGGTTGGGCGGCAGGCTGTCGAGCAGGGAGGCGCCCTTGCCCATGGCCGAGCCCATGTCGCGCCTAGACTAGCGGCCCACATTGCCGCCGCGGCCCCGCAGCATGCCCGCCCGACGGTGGTCGCGACTCGCGGTGACGCCTACGGCAGCAGCAAAACTCCTCCGCCCCGACCTCGCGGCCGCCATGACAGCAGCACGGCTGGCTTCCCCATGGTGGCCAGCCGCGACTGACGCACGCGCGCTTCTTCTGCCGCTAATGAGCCTCCTCGCCTTGCCGATGTAGATTGGCCTCACTAGCTCGCGCCGTGTCGGAACAGCCGTAGCGGGAGCGAACGGTGCTTACTGTAGAATGTTGAGAAGCAATCGGCGCATTAATGTACGCATGCATCCGCTCAACCATTTTTTTTGTATGCTTTGGTGTGCGCTACAAATCCTGCACATGCTGACTGCAGCGTTGCGTATTAATTTTCACTTTGCATTCCGTTTCTGTCTCGACACCTGTTACGATACTGGGGTCTCAGAGCATTTGGTTTGATCAGAAGGTGCGTAGGAATGCAAGACTGTCACTGTAAGCGCGAGGAACCTTTACTAAACATCTTATGTTCAGGTCGTCGGTTCAAGTAGGTGGTCTGAGGCTGCTGGAGTCTGGCGAGCGCTCAGACGTAAAAAAAAAAAAAAACGAAAACTCTCATTCAGCAGAGTTGATTGGTGTCGCCATCAGCCAAAAAATGACAACCTACAAAATACAATAACCGTCTCTGATCACGCCGTCCACGTATTGTACGCCGGCAAAAGCATAGAGACAAAAGCGTTCGCGGCGCCCGCATTGGCGAGCAGACGACGCAGGGGATGGCCGGCTCCGCAATCCAAAAACAAAACTTCTCCGCACCATAGCGAACCTGTTTGGTAGATTCACCGATTGTCGCGTCACCTACATTAAGGTAGACAAACCAGTCGGCTCAAATTTTATGTTGGCATGATTAGTGACGCGAGATAATTTTGTTGCAAATAGGTGGCAGGACATCTGCTTTGGCAGTATTTGCGACGAGAAATTTAGATCTTTTGCTAACCGTACTACTATTACTACAGTGCTACGCTTCATTTCAGCCAGTGCTTATTTGTCGTGTTCATTCAAGCTCATTGCTCACCATGCCACATGGCCACATGTGTCGATAGACGTGCAGTTATGCTTGGCTGTCTGTACGGCGACAACACACACACACAACTTTTAGCGCGGTCAACGCGATCGCGCTAGGCAGAGTTGCTATAACTATCGGAAAGTACGACACTTCTGTACAGTCATGGTGGAACCAGCTGAACTGTGGTCTACTGACCTCGACCTGCCGGCTGACAGCGTCGAGTTCTGCCCGGCTAGGCCCGATGTCTTCGTCGTTGGAATGTACAGACTGAACGAAGTAAGGCTTCTCGCCATCGCCATCAGCGTAATTATGTCCAATGTCATTCTGCTGCTGTGCGCGAGAGAGAGCGTGAAATCGCTAGTGGTCTCCCTTTAAGCGGCAAAATTTAACTTCGTCAGAATCGCTTCGAAAGAGTTTCACGCGACACTGCATCTCCGCGAGTTTTTCAGTGCTCCAGTATTTATTCAAAATTGGTATTGTCAGTGGGCTTCGTCAAAATTTGCTGTAAAAAAGTGGTAGGGTTCTAACGTACTTAACCCAATAGCTAGACGTGCGAAAGCATATGCGTTCATTCTCCGCCTCTCCTTTCTGGCATGTGCACGCAACCGCGCTTCACACTCATCTTGACACACTCTCTTAATAATACTAATAATTGGTTTTTGGGGAAAGGAAATGGCGCAGTATCTCTCTCATATCGTTGGACACCTGAACCGCGCCGTAAGGGAAAGGATAAAGGAGGGAGTGAAAGAAGGAAGAAAGAGGTGCCGCAGTGAAGGGCTCCGGAATAATTTTCGACCACCTGGGGATCTTTAACGTGCATTGACATCGCACAGCACATGGGCGCCTTCCCACTCGGCGGAAGCTGGCGCGACGTCCTCCTGCCATTGACGCTCCTCCGGGCTAGCCCGAGCTTACCAGAGCTACTCCGAGGCTACATGCAAGATTCTTGGTTGGGACGGTGTTAAGTGGCGCATTTGCACTAAAGGTGTCTATGTACATACGCATTTACATAGTGAATCACTGTGCGTGTGAGTTTGGCCACGTGCTTAGCACCAGTATTCTGTTGCGATCATAAGCACCCACCGGTTAGTACATAGATACGACAGTATCATTAGCCTCATTAACCTTGAGAAGCATAAGTCCACTGAACTGCCACGATTTCACTTTTTTTTTATCACACCTCTCGTTAAATCTCATCGCATGTCACAGCAGCAGCTGCAGAATTAATGGACATGGAAGTAACATTCCATTTTGACAATGCACTAAAATAAAACATGGAAAAGGGCTGGCGGTTTTTCCTTTGATGCTTGCGTAGTTGGCGAAGTAAGCTGCAAAACAAGCACTCTTGTCAAAGTTATTGCTTCAACTGTTATCTTTATTTTAGTGACCCATTATCTGGAACTGGCCTTGTGCAACATAAGGCAAAGCATAAGACCTTTACATTATGCCAAATTAATGCAGTAAAAACGCATCCAGCTGACTTCAGCCTGTGCTAAAACCTGAAGAAAGAATGCACAGGCATTCATACAAGGTGATGCGACAGTTCTGTTTTAGCAGTACTAGTTGCATATTTCGCTGCTACGAGGATCGCCTTCCTGTTGTGCCTTTGAGTTCTACTCCGCTGCTGCTTTTATGTTGCAGTGCTGCATGGGCTTCTCATGGGTGGAGGCATCTGGTAGACGGGATGGAGGGTGGGATGGGTGGTGGCTAGGCCCTTCTGAAAGGTGCAGGTGGGTATATGCTTGTTAGGGTGGAAATGGCCTGGTTAGTGGAGAGTGGCAGCTTTTGGACAGTGAAAGGGTAGTGGCATAGCATGACACCAGACGGACAGATTTTGAACCAAATGACGGTGGTAATACTAACACATTAAAAAAACAGGATACTTATTTCTGCACTTCTGTCGGGGCTGGAAGCAATATTCGTTGTATCATGCTAATCTCAAATGGAGCAGAATTGCAGGTTTAGTTGGTAATAAATTTTAGAACAGAGTGACGACAGCGACGAGAGAATTGAGTGGACACTTTACGATAAGACCGGGATTTCGGCTGAAAGTTGGCGCTCATTTCGTTCGTTTCTCCTAGTAGCCATCTGTCCTCGCATTACCGTTGAACAGCTTCCAGATATAGAATCATCTTCAAGTGGTCTCGGAATCTTGGAGAGCGCAGGCTCTTCATCTGCACGTTTTTACAGGAGGCGTGCGAGCGTGAGGGTGCGCTGAACGCCTTCCACTGGCTCGACAGAGGAGATGTCCAACAGATATGCAGCTTGTGTCCCCTGCCAGGCGTGCTCGACATTAAGTGGGAGAAGGACCTGCTGGCAGCTGCTCTCTCGGATGGCTCTGCAAGGCTGCTCCACCTGAAAGACCAGCAGCTGGAGACCGTGGCCTCCTGTTACGCTGCCAGCTGCCTGGCACTGTCCGTGGCTTGGGCACCTGGGTATGTTATCCTTTTCTGCCAGGTCATCTACTTAGCCCAAAAGTGTGCTTGGCAAACTGCCTTTCACAGTGCATAGCCTCAAATGCTATCCAAGTGCATGGTGCCGCATTACAGAAACATTTAACATGCTGTCGGTCACAGCAATAGGTTCACTGTGGACATTTTCTCTATCAAGTTCATCCGTAAGGCAGAGTTTGTTTCATTAATTTTGTATCTGATGCCTGATTTGGTCTGTCTGAGGCCGGCTTGTTTCGAGTGTTTTATACAGGGCTACTGAGGAGATCTTGCGAGAGTAATTTATGCTTGCTTCATGCATGTTTCAGTATCAGGTGGTAGTGTTTCTTCACTGCCTAAATCAGACTGAAGGTAGCTAATCACCTGTGTGATGAGAATTGGCTCAAGCAGTGGCAAGCAGTAGATGCTTGAGGTCGGTGTTCGACAATGCAGGGGAAAGGACCTGGCCGTGAGCTGTCCCGACGGGAGCGTGTCACTTCTGAGTCATGGCCCGGCCTCCCTAGAGTCGGTCGCGCAGATACAGTGTCACGGCTTTGAGGCCTGGTGTGTGGTGTGGGACGCCTTCCAGCCGCATGTCTTCTACACCGGTAAGGGTACATTCACTTCTGTAGTAATAATTATTGCTTCCAGGCCGGCTGCTAGATACTTGTTTTAGAGCCAAAGCTCTACTCCTCCCGTACAGTGCTGAAGGTCGTGTGGCTCTGAAATTTGACCTTCAAACCAAGAAGAGCAAAGGCTTAGCTCTGACGTCATGCCACGTGACTTGCCACGCCTCGCCAAAGCTGCACGTGTTGAACCGACTGTGCTCGCTTGCCTCGCAACTATCGAATCATGAGACTCACTGCACCTCGGCGCAGCTGTGTACGAGGAGCTGACAGCACTCCTGCAACTGCCAGAAATCACGTGACGTGTCAATTGCTATACAAGAGTGTGTGGTGTGTGCTTACCTTAATCGAGCTTCACTCGTCTTAACTAAGTTCATCCGGGTTGAACCACAGCCAAATTTTTTTTTTTTTTTTTTACAGAGATGCCATTTGTCAGCCTTGAAGGCGTGTCACTTTGTACTCCACTTCCTGCAATTGTCACATTTGTGCTGCAGGTTGTGACAATGGAGAGTTCTCATTTCTGCTATTTAGATTATTCCACCTTCTGTGATTGCTCACTTGTCATGGGCCTTGAATGGTAAATTAAATGAACAATCTCATTAGTGGGGCTGTTAGTTTACTTTGTACCGATCATTGCTCTGCATTGATCTTTTATTTCTAGCCCCTCCTTTTTTGACTCGATTGTCCAGGCCCATAACACTCAGTGAAAAGTTTCCACAATACATACAATGTTGGTATGCTCATTTGAAAAAAAAAAAAAAAAAACAGTTTTACAGTTTGTGGGCACCATAAGCAGTCTTGCCAGCAAGCCTCTGTTCAGCGATTCACACGCCTTCCAAACTCTCTTGACACTCGTAGAAATTTTCATAAATACCATTGTCATCCCCTGGTAACTTGGCGAATGTTAACTGTGGCACACTACACAGCCAAAAATCCAAGTACTGAAAATGTTTATCTGTTTGCAGGAGGGGATGACTGCCGGCTTTGCCGCTGGGACCAACGTTGTCCCACACAGGCGACGCGCACCCTTCGCAGGTAGCTAAAGCAAGCTCTGCAGCTGCACTTAACACCATCGCATTTTGTCAAGAAAGATGAGAGGGCTAAACAAGAAGACAAAAAAAGCTGAAGGCACAAAAGAGACCCCACAAATGCAACTTTTACATTTGTCGAGGGCAGCTCCAGCAACCGTGCACCATTCGTGGTGCACCTTCCATTTGATTATGTTTAGCCATGAAATGCTCTAAGTGCAACAAGTAATACAGATTCTACAGATGTGATTGATTTACACTTCTGCTTGGAAAAGAATACGAAGTCCTCATAATATATTACACAAACTGCCTTTCCCAAAATATTTATCAGAGCAGAGTAAATGCATTAGGTGCCATAAGCACACGTTTGCTTTTAGATCACTCACTGTAGAACCTGAACCTCCCAGTGAAACAGTCCAGAATTTCAAGGGCGTACTGGTACATGAGGTGGCGACGAAATGATTTTGAATTTTGTCGATTCATTGTTTACTTAGCCAAGCACGTATGTAGTCTTGTTTTTGGACGCTAAGGAATTAGTTCAATTCATTAATTTTATGTATAAAGTAATATATTTCTCAATAACTCTACCATGTACTTTTTTACACTTTTGCAATGCAGGGGCAAGCAATCTAAACAAATTTCAGATAATTTGTCTCACATTGCTATTGCATGGGCATTACAAAGTATGTTTAATGGACGAAACGTCCGGATCTGTTTGGTCCATTAGCACTGGCAAGGCAGTGCTGGAATGTGCTGCATTTACAGATATTATATTCAGTATAGGTAAAGGTTGCCAAAGAGTTACATTTTCAAAGCAATTCAACAATGCAGCATATCACTCTGAAGCCGAGAATGAGTGCGCGTTAACCGCCACTAAAAGCTGTGATAAACACAACCCATAGTGTTGAACAACCTGATGAACTGTGTGAAAGGGACTTTCAGTGCTTGAAAGCAATAGGACATTGAAGCTGTAAAAGTTTGCTAGAAAACCCTGCATTGTGCTTTGTCACTGCTGCAGGCACACCATGGGGGTGACATCCATTGCACCGCACCCTTCCGAAGAGCACATGCTGGCATCGGGCAGGTTCGTCTTATCTGCAAGTTGCATGTAAACTCTGTTCAAACGCATGGAGTACTCCTTGTTTATGGTTCGTGGGGGCTCAACGTCCCAAAGCGACTCGAGCTGTGAGGGACACCATAGTGAAGGGCTCTGGAAATTTCTACCACCTGAGGTTCTTTAACGTGCACCGACATCACACAGTGCACGGGCCTCAAGAATTTAGTCTCCATCGAAATTCGACCACCACAGCCGGGATCGAACCAGTGTCTTTCGGGTCAGCAGCCGAGCGCCATAACCACTGAGCCACCGTGGCAGCGGAGTACTCCTTGTGCCTGCAAGCATTGCTACTCAAAGAGAAGTGTAGATTCACACAGGATTTTTGCAAATGTATGCCTAATACAACAGTACGGATTTTAGGTTTGCCTTCAGATGAGAAGACTGTAAATTAAGTTTGTTATGCCCAGAAAGAGCTACAACTAGCTTGAAAAATTATGTTAAATAGCTGTTTGCAGAAATACGGAAGCTCTAAGGTGACCACATGCTAGAGTACTAGCTTGAGTGCTATGCACCAGCAAGGAATATCTCAGTTGGCTGTGCCCTTGTGTGCTGGCTCCAGAAGTGAATGCAGCGTTACTCTGCCCAGCTACGACGAGAAAGTGTTGCTCTGGGACAGTCGAAGTCTCTCGACTCCATTGGCCGAGGGCCAGGCCGGAGGCGGTGCCTGGCGGCTTCGTTGGAAGCCTGGCAGTGGACAGCACCGCCACCTACTGGCTGTTGCTGCTATGCATGGCGGGGCTTGTGTACTCGCTCACAACTCCACAGGTAATGCACTGCATTCACGGCTTCCACACACTTTCCTGAATTTACTTGTGTGCGCAGCTAGTAGAATGCCAGTGCACCTGGTAGTACTGAGATTACATAGAAGACTGGAGCTGTGCCCTTCACTATTTGCTGCTGGGCTTGGCTAACGCACGAAAGGGAACATGAATATGTGGCAGTACAACCGGTGTATAGCTACAGGTATGACGTCATCATCGTCGGCTTTTTGAGATTGTGTAACTGATCATCTTGAATGCTAAATAATCATCGCCATTCGTTTTCCTATAGTCAACTGTAATCCCACCCCTGATTACACTGAAACAGTAAGCTCATATTAAAGAATTGAATTTTTATAACCTGGAAAGGCACTAAAGGGATCACAGGTGTAGAGGTCCACTTAAAAAAAGAAGATAAATAAGCATCGTTTACACTCAGAAAAGAACAGTTACTGACTGCATGCTAAGTAAGAGTTCCCTCTCACACCGCTTGAGCCTGTGTCAGCTTGTCTTTGCTCTTTCATGTGCCTGTGTGTTCCCATTTGTGTTTTGTGCTGCTACACACAAATGCTTGCAATACACTTAAAAAAGTAGGCACCTCCATGCATGCTTCTGTGAGCATTAAGAGGGGACACTGCTCTTTGGGGCTGGAAAATCATGAAAAAAAATCGATCTTTCAATTTTGCCATAGTTGGATACGTCTCATCTTATTCCAAAGTTTCATGGCTGAATACGCAGAGTTAACGAGAAATTGACACGTGAAGATGCAATCTTGACAAGACAGTTTGTGGAAATCCGTTAGAAAATGCCCTTTTTGCATTGCTTGTCACGTTAGAAGTAGCTGGCGCAGCGCTGCAACTTTGATCTCATTTAAAAGAGCGACACTTCTGCTTCCTTTCCCGCCAGAACGAAAGGTCGACTGCGATATTTGTAGTGGAGAAAAAAAGACTGCAAAAAGAAAATTTTAAAATGTGTTGATGGTATTTGCTGTTGCGTATTGTAACTTCTGTGAGGGTATTGTACTCTCCTGATTGTTGTAACAAGGAACCCTGTAGGTCATTGCCCGCAGCAAGATTTCATGAGCATTTTCAAGTGATCATCACAACTGAACAATATGTGCAGATGTCCTGGAGCGTTTGTGTACTTTCAACGGTCACCATTCCATGGTCTACGGAATCGACTGGGCAGAGCCCGACACCCTGGCTTCATGCTCCTTCTACGACAAGCACCTAGCCCTGTGGCGGCACAGTGCCCTCGGGGAAGAATAGGTGCCACATCACGGACAACAAAGCACAGTGCAGTGCCATACATCTAATGAGCGTTGAAGAAGTTACTAATCTATGAACAGTCCAAGCATTAAAGCACGTTGTTGTTACTTTCCCTATCTTTGACATTCTTGAATGGAGATTTCCGCTGCTCGATTTGGAGCGGGGTGCTGACCAAATCACGACCAACTGGCGACCTGTGAACATGCTCAAGCAAGGTGCCCGAGAGAACCTTTCATGCACAGCCAGTTCCAGAATTTGGGCCTGGCGTCCATCCGCACATTTTCGATGACCAGCAGTGATGACACAGCGAAGCTGTATGTACTTTGCATTTAGCTTGCGGGATACGCCAAGTTTTGCCATGCCCTACGTATGTGTGCATAACTGATTTGTCTGAACAGTCGTGCTGCAGCGCTGATGTAGCCAGCGATTTTTGGACTGCTTGTGAGGCAATTCAGGAAACATTCTTTTAACAAACACCTGCACTCACAGGGACACATATTTCACCACTATCAATGCTCTGCTAGCTTATTCAGCTGGTTTCCAAACTGACTGGGGAGAGAAGCATGACTCCTCAATCTAACAATGCTTTCAGAAATATAAACGAGCAGAATTGCATGCAATGGGGTTGTTTTGAGCGCATGCCGTTACAGACTTTTGACGCCGCACCCTCAACTTCAAGCACATTTCAAAGATTACCACCTTACGGCAAAAATACAAGTTACGCAGGAAATGAAAGTTCAATGTGAGAACAACAAACTGGATGACTTATCAAGTCCGTAACGATCGCAGTCGCACTGTCGTAGCAGTTTGAATTTTTCTATCACCGGTGATCGAAGCCTAGCGGCATGGTAACAAAGCGTTAATGTGCACTGGCACTGCTGGCATACGGGTATGTTCACCATTGTTGAATGTGGTCGCCACAGCCAGGATTCAATCCCTCGGGCTTGGGCGATGAAGTTTGCACATCTGTTGCACATGCACACATATTTTCCTAGACTGGTGTAGCAATGCCACCTGATGTAGCATTCGACAGCACAATTGGTGTGGTGTGGAATGGCTCGACAGGATGGGCCCCCACACAAAACATCAAATGTGGAAAAAAAACACTTTACTGAATCAGTTACAAAAACGCCAACTGTTCAGTTACTAGACAAGTTCATTGAATCACAGAACAAACTCAACTGAGCCAAACTTCTTCAGGTACGCATCCTCCTTGGCAGCTTGCAACATCTGCAACAGCAAGAGCATATTCAGCATAGGCAATTTCATCTCTCGCTTCCCCGCAACTCATTTCAGAGACAATGCAAGTTATTGTTCAATCAAACATTGAGCAAATTTTGCAGCGACAGCTGTTTAGCACCCTTCCAGAGCTTTAAGTCATAGTACGCAGTAACACAGTATACCGTATATACTCGCGCAATGAACCCACTTTTTTTTCCAGAAAAGCTGAAATCTGTTTGGGGGAAGGGTTCATTACGCGGGAAAAAAAAGTTTCAAGTGATCTTTTCAAAAGGGTCAAGATTACATATCATACTTCGGTCCGTCCTTCTGTCATCAACAAACAAACGTAGTCAGACACGTTGTGTCGCTGGTGTTTAGCATCGTTCACTTTGACGTGATCCGGCAATGTTGTGGTAGCCGGTGGCGCTGGCCAATCACGGCGAGATAACGCGAACATGCTGAACGCCAGCCCTGAAGGTCAGGCGCGCGTTTTTTACGCGAGGTTAAAAAAAATTGGCGGTGGTTTAGCTCTGGTTAAACCTGGAGTGACGAGATAGCTACAGCTGGCCGAGTGGAACTTGCTCAGTTGAATTGCAAAGTCAGTCTTTCGCCGCTCCGTTCTGCTGGGCGTTCCATCTTCATCTTCGTCCCACATGACACGGCTCATGCGCACAACTGTGGCAGCTCGGTTTCGCAGGCGCCGCGCCGCCGTCAGCAGCAGCTGCTCCGCATCACGTGACCAACCACGTGACAGCTGAAGGCTTGAAATGCTACCATAATGCAGCTATCGCAACAAAAACACACAGCAACAAAAACACACAGCATGGTGACGAGCATGTAATGCGAATGTTCAAGCCTTAGCACACAACGCCCTGACGCTCTGCCAAGTTCGCCAAGAGCGCTGCGCCCCCTCCCCCCCACCCTTCCCAGGAGCTCTCCTCAAAAAATAAACAAACAAGTGATGTTATCCGCTGCGGGAGCATCTTGGCATGCTGCCAACGTCTGCGCTGCGGACGACGGCGCGAAAACCGAGGAACCCGCTACAAAAAGCTAAAGGTTGAAAAAAAAAAAAAAAAAATTCTGGCCGACAAAAGCAGGGGCTGGTTCATTGTGAGTGGGTTCACTACGCGAGTATTACGGCAGTATATTGTAGTAGCTGCCATGGGAACCACTTGGAGGGTGGTTGCCGTGGAAGAGGGTATGATGCGAGCGGAGGAATGCGTAACTGGTGTGTGGTTACTGCGGAAGGAGAAGGGAGAGTGTGGCCGGAATGGAGGAATGCAGCACAGCCCATCCGCGGCAGGTGCTGTGAAACGTGCCGCCTGAGGAAAGGGTCATCAGAGTCACCGTGCACCTAAAGTGGCAGACTGGAGAGTGAGTATGCATGGAAAACTAACAAGAGTGCTCTGGAATCGTACAGGTATGAAGTAGCTCTCATATTCTCTACTTCAACATAATGTAAAATACAACTACTTTAACGGCTGTCGCTGATTCTCGCATTACACAGCGGTAAGCACCCTGTCAAATTTTTTTAACCTTTTTCAACTCCCTCCCTTCAACGAGTCACTATTAACCTCGAACATATATCGAGCACAGGTTGCCTGTGAAACTCTCCAAAGCGTATCAAAAGCTGACACTGAAGAATCATTGTCGGTGTAAGCATGCATTCCTTGAGCACAGAACAATAAACAAAAAGATACCAAATAAAACAGCAACACAAACTGGTGGGGAAGTTGCTCTGACATATTTAAGTGAAACAGCGCACCAGCACAAGGACGAGAGATGGGCAGTGCTGCGTCTCGTCTGTTCTTCACGTTCTCTTGTGCTGGTCCGCTGTTTCACCTCAACATGAAGTGGGATGGCCCCATTCATTCAGATTCATATTCTACTGATAACTTTTGTTCACATAGTAAGCAAAATGAGCGTTCTTATAAAAATTCGCACACATTTTGCAAATTTAGTTCAAGACTGCTTTTCCCTTTGGCTACAAGGGTCTGACAGTGATGCACATCTCTGCTCTGTAGAGAGAGAGCTGCGATCACGTTACCAGCCTGGTTATGTCTACCACAAGCAAAGGCGTTCCCCTTCAGTGTCAAATTACCCCATTCCTGTGGCAACCATGGCCATCCTATTCCAGCACATTTCCTTTTATCTTGGCTCCCTACCCGACTATCTGCTACCACTGGCTACACTTTCCTATCTTGGCGGCCTCTCTTGCGACCACTCGTATAATCTGATCTCCGCATTAGGCGTCGCACCACCAAACACCGTTTCACCCTCTTGCTTTCCGCTGAAATAACTCAATCCACCCTTGGGCCAGGCACCAGGGACGTACCGGGTTGCTGACATAGAAGTTACAGGTGTAACACCAGACGGACAGGTCCGAGTAGCTCAGCACGAGCGGGTGCTGAGTCTTGGTATGGTGGTCCAGCATGTGGCCGTTCACGTAGCGACTGCACTGCGCCTGAAAACACAAAAAGGGAAGGGTGGCCAGCTCTTGAAAAAGAATGTCAAGCCCGGCAAGTTGGTGCACAATTCTAGCAGTGCAATGTAGCCAGCTCCTAAACTGCACTTTCCCGCACTGCAACTGTCTTACACCAATGGCGGACCGAGGAAGTGGAATGGGCAATGCTTCGTTCTCATGAAAACGCCACGAACTACACAAACTTGAACATTCCGAATGGTCATCACTAAGTTAGAAAGAACAGCTACATCCGTTAATGCACTAACTAGGCTGTAAGCAAGAAGATTTTCAGCCAACAGGCTAGCTACCATGCTGTGTCAGAACAGCGAAAGTAGTAGCAAAGAACAAAAACAAGTATAAAAACACAATAAGACAAAAAATGCAAGTAGATCGGAAAAACAAGACCACACAAGTGGACAAACTGAGTTTGTCCTTTTTGTCTGCACTGCTCTCTTCTGTACGTAACCACAATGTTTGTCGATGTACACTAGTAACCACTAAACGACAGCTGTGCGGTTAAAGAGTAGCAGGAACCCCACGGTGGGCTTGTGGACATACCTGAAAGCAGTGAAGGCAGACCCAGACCTCCTGCACGACCCCACAGGTCATGCAGGGCTCCTTGGGGTCACACAGGCCGTCTGGCGGCAGTGGGGGAAGGCTGTCCAAGTGTGGACACCAAGTCTCGGGCACAACGCAGTAGGGTGTCTGCACAACACACATTGGCAGGCAGGGCTACTTCACTTTAGTAGCAAGTACTTTTGTTTGTACTGTGAGCACAAGAAAGGGCCATTACAGGAGTGGATGAAAATATACAACACAAAAGATACAAAAATTTTCAACATTTCAAGCGACAAATGACAAGACAATGCAATGGCATGCAGCACACATGCACAAAATACACTCATTACATGCGCTTTATAAACGAAAATAATCCTAAGACGCTTAGTAATCATGAGTCGTGGACAAAACTGCTGCAAAGCTCCTTGACTGCCAGACATATGGTGAGCGAGTAAAATGTGTCCACCTCCGAAAATACTCAACAGGAGCTTCCTGGCACCGGAAGAACCTCGCAAGCCTCCACTTCGAGCCCCGGCAACTTCTACTGAATATTCGCAAAAAGGATAGATTACTTTCATTCATAATACAAATGAACTGGTCACGAGGAAAGGGACGGCACAGCAACTGTCACTGACAGCAACTGTCACGTGAAAGAAGACAGACGATTACACGATTGGCAGACGATTACGATAGTTGGGAACACAAAATTTGAGTGCAGCTCTTCGCATGCCACCTTCCACCGCTGGCAGGTGACGTTTCGTTCTGCTGCCACCTGCCAACGTGCCACCAGTCACACTCCATAACAAGCTAGCTTTCAGGTGGCATGTTAGGCCGACTCCAACGTGGAGCACAGTAACAGGCAGGCGCCTAAGAGCTCTGCTCTAAAAATTCTCAACTCAAGGACGCTTAGAACTTGAGGCGTGAAACAACTGCTTTACTACATGGTTGGAAAGCAAAGCACCTGGCCTAGAGGACTTATTTTTACCATCTGTGCACCTGGTGCTATGCTTTCAAGCGCACAAAGCGACATCGCTAGGACCGTGGAGTCACCTCACTCACATCAGAGTCCTCGAGGTTCAGGGCAGACAAGTCCAACTGAGGTTCATCATCAGGTACGAAGCTGGAAGAAAGGGAGGGTTGGTGTCATGACCTGTGCAGTCAGCGGCATCAAAGGCAAGAATGTACTTACCCATTGGACTGCAGCCATTGCCTTGACGGCAGGTCATAACCTGGAACAGTAAGAACAACCACGAGGGTCTTAATAACCTCTCCAGTCTGGTCTGTGCCCCTCGTCTAGAGACAGAATGACACAATGGCTCTCAAGCATCAATCCAGCACAACTTGCTATAACGCCTTGCATAGATATACACATAAAAGCAAGAGCCTTGGAGACCCTTTAATGTTCGGCCAAGGCGTCAGAAATTCAATTTGCATTTGGACAGCACTGAGCCGATGTGACTAGGTTGCTGCCAGTCACAATGGCACAGTCATGTGCTACCAAGTTTTTGTGCAGATTACATGCTCCCCATGCACAAAAGGTGTGCATTATAGCTCCCTCCTGTAACGCTCCCTACAACCTCCCACAACTGAAGCTTTGTGTCATTAAGCTCACAGGCACTCCATGCACCAAGTGCTCTCACAAAATCTACTAGTGATGGTTGAGGTAGGTCTCCGACAAAGCAAAACACTAGTGCTCAAGAGCGCATCCTTTCAAACGTTAAACAAAAAAGACATTTTCAACTGTGTGTGAATTTTTTTCACATTTAGAAGCTCCTTCTTCCGCCAACTTTTTCTCTTTGTTCCATTCCAATCTTTTACAGTTTTGCAAGAGAGGCTCGTCACAGGCAGCAAGCACAAACCGAAGACAGCAGCAGCAGGTTTGAAACTTGACATTAAAAAGAGCTTGTCACTAGTCCCAACCAAAAGGCGGCGGAGGGCTCCAGAAAAAATTAAGACACCTGGGCCCTTTCATGTGCATTATACATCACACAGCATATGGGCATTTCTGCATTTCGCCTCCATCGAAACGTAGATGGCACAGCTGAAATCCGATCCCATATCCTCCCATATCAGGTCAGCAAAAACTAAAGTTCGAGCATCAAAATAGAAGTCAGTCGAGGCATCAAGTACACTGTGAGGAGGCCTGCTGGTGTCTTACACGACTTAGTCGCTTGGAATTTCAGGGCCGAAAGCATCAAAGTACAAAGAAGAAGCAACGAGGCGGAAAAACGCCAATCCTGTATCTCCATTCTGCTCCCACACACACCAATGGAACGCCAGTGAACTGTGTTCACTAACCGGATGACTTCAGGCAGGGCCAGAAGCTGCGGTGTGCAGCCAGGGTGTGCCTGATGGACTCCACGGCACTGGAATGGAATTGAACGGAATGGCATGGAATGGGCACTTTCCCCAACATGTCCAGTCTTCAAGCGACACGGAAAGTGGGAGGGCATACTGTATTTTCACGAATATAATGCAGCCACAAATATAATGACAGGACAGAGTTTAAGTGTTTAGGAAAATGAAAGAAAAGAAAAAAATGTAACGAGAAAAACAGACGAGTGTCGCATAAGCCTAATACGCCCAATCTTACATGCGACATGCACGCCAGCGTGGGCGTGCCTCCAATACTCGATACTGCTTAAAATGCTGACAGGATTGCTGCATTCGTAAAACCTCTAAACTATTTGCGTAGAATACGCAATCTGACACAAAGACAAAGCTGTGCTAGACAAGCCTTAAAAATTTTACATTAGTCACCATGACAGCAGTGTTGTGAGGTAAATATTCAGTAAAGGGCGTGTTTTGAAATTAATAATGCACTTTTTGGAGTCTCTGCCTTGAGGCCCATCTCTAGCCCGACGCCCGTTTTCAGTCAAATACATACAGCCAAGCCAGACATGAACCTTACACTTGCCAGCATTCCCGTAGTGGACGACTAACTGGAGTAGTACCAGTTTTCGCTCCACGTAACTATACAGCCATTATGCATAACATGTGCTCTGCTCGCCCGAGCAGCCCCAGAAGAGTTGCTATGCAGCTTAAAAGGGGAGCCTGGTCTTGAAAACAAAACTTTATTAATGTAGTCATAATTATGAAATCTTCACGGAACATGTATTCTTGCATGCCGATTCTAAATATGTCATTTAATTTCATGTGAAACAATTTCTTGAGCACTTATGTAATTTTTATGCAAGTATTTTGTGAAGAGCTTTGAAGAAAATATGCTGTGGGAAACTCGCTGAAATTCCTTGAAACCAAGGAATGCAATAAGGGTAAAATTATCATCCTGGCTATCATAAAACTTGAGTTAGTGTAATGAAGCGGCCACTTCAGAAACGGGAATTCACACTTTCCTTCGCATTTCTGAAGCGACAACTTCAAAACCCCCGTCTTTTCTTGGGCTAGTTGGTTTTTCATGCTGTGTAGGTGTTTGCAGCGCACACGAAACACGGACGGACAGAAAAGCGCTGTGTTTCGTTCCCTTTTCTGTCCGTCCGTGTTTCGTGTGCGCTGCAAACACCTACAGCATCAAAACCCTATAACTTAAGTTCTATGATGGACAGAAAGATAATTTTACCCTTATTACATTCCTTGGTTTCAACAGAACCCAATGGCATACATATCAGCTAGTTTCCCACAGCAGATTTTTCTGAAAGCTCTTCACAAAATACATGCATAAAAATGACAAGTGATCAAGGGATGTTTTGCATGAAATTAAATGACATATTTAGAATCAGCACATGAAAATACATGTTCCCTGAAGATTTCTTACCTGTGACTTCATTAAAAAATTTGTTTTCAAGACCAGGCTCCCCCCTTAAATGTGCTCAGTGGTTACAAGGATGACATGAAACAACTGCACATCCTTGCAACCACCCACTCAGCGCATTCAATCTACACAGCAGTGCTTATACCAACTAGCCTCTTTTTGTCGCCTTGCGAACTTTAACCCAGAGTAACGCTTGCCTTGGACAGGGGGCAGCTGGGCGCAGCTGGGGTGGCTGGTGTCCCAGCAGGGCTCCGACACAATGGCACACAGCGGACGGAAGCTTTGACAGGTTGTAGCCACCCTACATTGGAGACAGCCATTTAGTACAGGGCCTTTGCGCCTGCGCACAACTATTTCAGAAAACAACATGAGTCATGGGCCAGACAAATAGCTGGCCTCGATTTTTCATTGCTCAGGCATAGGGGTGCGCAAATATTGAAAAATTGGAATATGAATATGAAGATCACTTCGAGTATCAAACTGAATATTGAATATTTGTTCAGTATGAAACACATTTCCAGAGAGATAAATAGGCAAGCATCATTGCACCCTCTCTTTTTTTTTTTTAAATAGTGTATGGCATTTGCAACCGAAATTAAGCAAAATTAGACTGACTCAGCACCACACACACACACAAAAAAAAAACATGACGTGCACAGAAATGTCTATAGCTTGACTGCGGTGTAGTCGTGTGGTATGTGGGAAAGCCCACTCGCGGAACTCTGCATAAGGCCCAAGCCTATCAGAGTCCGAGTGCGACCGGTCCACGCGATAAACAGCAAAGAAAGCAAAGAGGACGCCTTTGTACAGTTTTATCAATGAACTTTTGGTAATTAGCCTGGATACTGCGGTTTCACCAGTGTCTGATTTAAGGCAGTATTGAGCCCTGTGCTAAGACAGCGCAAAAACTGAGGAACCGGCTACAAAAAGCTAAAGGCTCAATAAAAAAAGAGTAAATTATGGACCACAAAAGTGGGGGGTGTGCCATAATTTTAACTGTGAGTTGACTATTATTGCTATACAATGCATTTACCAAGCTTCTCCATGGACAATGCCTTTGGTGAATGCGCAATCACACTTGCGCTTCGCCTCTGTTAAAGCCGTTTACAGGCCATTTGCCCACTAGGCCGTCTCTAAGGTCCACCGCCATTGTTCTACCCACCTCCAGGGCCAGGATGACGCGGCCGTTGGCCAGGGGCAGCAGCAGGTGCGTCAGGTGAGCGTACGCCTCGGCAGTCACCCGGCAGTGGCCCTACCACACCAAGGGTAGCCAGTCAATAAGGCATCCAGCTTGCTTACAACGAACCCACCCAGCTGAAACACCCATTCTCTAAACCCAGTTAAGGCAACCAAATGTAATTTCTGTGCACACTTCTGCGACCTATTGCATGTAGGAATGCATTATGGTTTTGCCAATAGTTGGGGGGCTTTTGCATGCTAAAACAACACTGTGCCCTATGAGGCACTGTGCAATAGAGCGCTCTTGATCAAGAGCGACCACCTGGGGTTCTTTATAGCGCACTTACATCGCAGTGCACAGATATTTTTGCATTTCATCTCCATCAAAGTACGGCTGCCCCAGCCGAGAATCGTACCCATGACCCCGAGGACATTAGCAAAATAGCTCAGCCACAGAGCCACTGCAGTGGGCAGATATGTAGAAATATTATATATAATCTCGTGCAAAAACTGCACCCATGTATGGGCTTCGCCCCTGTTTTGCACTAAATAATTGAGAAAAATTGGTTATTTTTTAAAAATTCATGTATAGGCAGCACCTTCAAAATTCACACTTGAATTCAAAAAAAGTTTGGCCCTTACACAAGTTTGTACGATAATAATCACAATGAGAGAACAACAGGCTGTAGCCTGGCGTTAATGAGCTCGTGGTGCAGCCATTTAATCTCCGAAGCTAAGCAGAAAATTAGTGCAACAACAGCACATTCATCTGTTAGGGCAGGTCATAGCTCTATTCCAGCCTCACACCTCATCACAAGATCTACAGTGTGCCTATTGCAGCCTCCAAAACAACTTTATTTTTCTGACTACAAATCTCAAGTTCTGCATGTGCTGGATTTTTTTTTGCTTGCGAATCTGTGCTCAATGTATAGTGGCTGCATGACAAGCAGCCCTAAGTATAAGCAGGGGCTACATGCACCATTGGATCGCAGAAGGCTTCACTTACCAGTGGGTCACCAACGCAACTGTCGAAGCCACAGGACACCAGGACAAGGTCGGGCACATACTGCATGAGATCCAGTGCAGGGTGAAGCAGTGCTACACCACTTTGCCCCCTTCATCATGATCATCAGCCCCCATGACTCACCGCATAGGCAACTGGCAGCACGAGTTGGAAGAAGGCTGTCAGGTAGTCGGCGTCGACTATACCGTCCTGCATATTTAGGCTGGCTTTAGCAATGCAGACAGCATTGTCACTACTGCTCGTACACAAAATACTATGCTCTCTGTTGAACCTAGATGAGAACACAGCAATAAGCCAAGATGCTTATGGACTAAAGCAGGGTCCTTTGCATTAGGAGATCTCTCACCGCTAATGTAGTCATTTCAAGCACTACGCATCTGTTAGTTGAGAATCTGCCACTTATGCATCTGTTACTTATACATCCATTACTAAGCATCTGTTACTTATGCATCTCTTACTAAACATCCGTTACTAAGCATCTGCTGCTTAAGCATCTCTTACTTATGCATCTCTTACTAAGCATCTGCTGCTTATGCATCTGTTACTTATGCATCTCTTACTAAACATCCGTTACTAAGCATCTGCTGCTTATGCATCTGTTACTTATGCATCTCTTACTAAACAGCTGTTATGCATTTCTTACTAAACATCCGTTACTAAGCATCTGCTGCTTACACATCTGTTACTTATGCATCTCTTACTAAACATCCGTTACTAAGCATCTGCTGCTTACGCATCTGTTACTTATGCATCTCTTACTAAACAGCTGTTACTAAGCATCTGTTACTTATGCATCTCTTACTAAACATCCGTTACTAAGCATCTGCTGCTTACGCATCTGTTACTTATGCATCTCTTACTAAACATCAGTTACTAAGCATCTGCTGCTTAAGCATCTCTTACTAACCATCTGCTGCTTACACATCTGTTACTTATGCATCTCTTACTAACATCCGTTACTAAGCATCTGCTGCTTACGCATCTGTTACTTATGCATCTCTTACTAATCTCTTACTAAACATCCGTTACTAAGCATCTGCTGCTTATGCATCTGTTACTTATGCATCTCTTACTAAACAGCTGTTATGCATTTCTTACTAAACATCCGTTACTAAGCATCTGCTGCTTACACATCTGTTACTTATGCATCTCTTACTAAACATCCGTTACTAAGCATCTGCTGCTTACGCATCTGTTACTTATGCATCTCTTACTAAACATCCATTACTAAGCATCTGCTGCTTACGCATCTGTTACTTATGCATCTCTTACTAAACATCAGTTACTAAGCATCTGCTGCTTACGCATCTGTTACTTATGCATCTCTTACTAAACAGCTGTTACTAAGAATCTGCTGCTTATGCATCTGTTACTTATGCATCTCTTACTAAACATCTGTTACGCATGCATCTGTAACTTATGCATCTGTTGCAAACTGAACTGTTCAAATTTCTGCATTACATTTATCAACTTGCTTGTTCTAGTTAAAATTTTCTTGGCAACACTACTTTGATGTAATGTTGGCGTGACAAGAGCAGCACACCTTATTCCAGGCCACGTTGATGTTGAATCCCTTGCCATCGCCCCCACCCACGGCCCCACAGTCCGCGTCTGAGGAGCACGGGAAGAACGTGCCGTGGTCGTACCGGTGCAGTGACAGGTACAGCACCCTGCACCAGCAGACCAACACCTGAAACCGGCAGTATGCTCACAGCCGCCACTGAATGCACTTGCACTGTTCTTACTCAAACAAATCGAGTAAGAACACGAGGGCGGTTCTAAAGATTGATCGTCTTCGTAACTTCTGATCACATAATACACTAGAAGTATCAAGCGCAGCCACAAAATCGAACAGTGAGGATATGCAAAGAAAATATGTCAGTACCTAATGCAAATACATCATCCAATGATGGCACTCCAGAGTTCCGACAACAAGCATCTCCAGAAGTGGTGCAAATCAGTAAGACCCGAGCCTTGGAAACACAAAGTATGGATTAAAGGGGGGTTTAGCACTTACAGAGAGAAGCAACACGATACCAGACCAGTTAGACCAGAGGATCCTCTGAATATGAAATCTCAACTTAAAAAAAAAAAAAAGCTGGAGAAAACACAGCCACAAATAAGAGCATGCTTACTATGAAGACAAGGAAATATTTCCTACTCTGGGCGCCCATAAAAAAATGTACATTGATTAGGTGTATCGTGGCCACACGTGCTCTAGCACTGCTGCCTGCACAAGGAGACCATTTTAATCGGCAAATCATTGATAGAACTGTGTTAGAGCCTCAAGTAGTGTTTTTCCCTAGCACTCAATCAAAGGGTTTGGGTTTGTAGTCACAGCTCAGTACAACACACAACATGAACACACAGAGGAAGAGACCTAAAACCAAAGCATAGCCATTACTTAGTCACAGAGATAACAAAGGCTCATCAATTTCTGTAAATGAGTTGCGATTTCAAGACAGCACAATCCGCCCCTCCTTTTAGACATGGGCTTCAGGTATCTTCAGGCCTATTCATGTAGCGAAACTAGCAAATTCATCTGTGTACTGTGGACAGGGCAATTTTTATTTTTCTTCAAAGCACAGTGCAGCATCTAACAAATGTAACGCTAAATGCATGCATGCTGATGAAACAGGTGGCACCATCTAGTCAACAGTCAAGGAACTAATGCGCTATTACAATGTCTACACAATTCGATCACACTGTGCACCCATGGGCCATAAGGGTCTGTGCACAGAGAGAAGAAAAAAAAAATGCTGTGCACGAGAGAAAACACTGAAAGATGGGCTGAAACCTAAGAGAAGTGTTGATAAATGCTGAGTATCTCGGCTGTTCACACCTGGCCCTCGAAGATTGATGAAGAAAACACTCACCGGGGGTCATCGTAGAAGGCATGCTGGCTTCCATTGCCATGGTGTACATCCCAGTCTAGCAAGAGGATGCTGTGGAGAAACACGCACTCATTAGAACAATGCTAAGTGTGGAAAGACGGCACACAGTCACAATCAGTGAATGGCTACAATGAAGAAAGCAGCCGTACACAAGCATGAAAACGTTGATGCTATAAATCAGTCGACATCGAACATAACTGTACATTTTACATTTCACTATACTTTTCAACAACAAAAAAAGAAAATCCATAATGTGCAAATGGCTACTGCCCGAGTCCACTTATAACACGTGCTCCATACAAGTCCAAGTGACACGACCCCTCCCAATGCAGATTAGGCTAAGGTGGCGTATCTCAACCTTGAATGACCATGACAGCACAAGGTGTTGACGGCAACTGCACACACTCGGGCGCCAGTCATAAACTTGCATGTGGAGCTGCACTGTGATGCTGCGACAAGATCTTGCTAAGAGCACGACATGCTGGCCGGAGTGATGTGTACTGCTAAATCCCTTTATCCCAAACTTAAGAGACGATGTGGGCCTCGAAATAGTAAAAAAAAGAATGACGAAATACGTCAATTTTCAAAAATAAAAATTTCCAAGCTTTTATTGCCAAAAGTATGTCTCCGCAAACTGTTGATGCTAGATTCCTTCTCTAAGCATTAAAAAACAACAATTTATAAGTGTTGGAGGGCCCAAAATGGTATTGTCAGTAAAACTGAGCACAACTTTCTCACCTTTCTTTCAGCAGGTTTCAGCAGACTTGGTATGTTCGTTTTCTGTACATAATACCTCAGCTACATCCTAAAGCATTCCTTTTCTTTTTTTTCCCTTTAAACCAGATAGGTTAGCAATTGGCTCAAATGTTGAGAATTACTGCCACTTTTTTTTCTTCACATATCTGTTATTTATTTAGGATCAATAACATGATTTTACAGGCATTTTTCTTAGATTTAGGATGTGTGGTGGTCCTTTGGTAATGTCTGTAATTCTTGAAACAGCTTTTTAATTTTTAAATGAGAAATTACGATACGAGCTCGTAAGAAATGACCTACTGC
Source organism: Amblyomma americanum (assembly GCF_052857255.1). Classification (NCBI taxonomy): domain Eukaryota; kingdom Metazoa; phylum Arthropoda; class Arachnida; order Ixodida; family Ixodidae; genus Amblyomma; species Amblyomma americanum. Next base: position 34,401,366 of record NC_135504.1, read on the forward strand.
ATTTATGCGAATATAAAGAGTAATTTTTTCCTCAGTTCATCGGTTTCAAAACAAATCTCTCGTTACATTCGAAACAAAGGTATGAATACAAAGCAATTTTTTTTTTGCTCTCATTGCTCCTAAAGATAGCTACAGTGACCTTCACTACAAGACTCATGAGCTGCAATGAGAAAGCGACTTTTCGATCACCTTGAGGTCGTGCGGCACGGGCGAAGGGGAGGGTGGCTATCAAAGTGGAAAAGTGGCGGCATGGGAATACGAAGCAGCGGTGGTGACGGTGGCCACTGCTTGCACGTGGGGGACTGCATGTGTTAATGCGTCAGACAATGTGCTGCGATCGATGTTGTCGCGCGCATTTCTGATGCACTGCCTCACAAATAACTTAAGCGTATCCACTGCTTCCGCACTTTTGCGTACTATCTCCGCTATTTCCAAGACCTCGCCTGTAGTCGGCTTGAACAGGCTGTGATCACCTTACAATTGTAAGAATACTTTTTTCTGCGACGTCTCAAACTATCCCTTCGCCTCATATTCATTGTTGCTTAATATATGCATAAATACGGTTATTAGGACATGCTACTTTGTCATATCTTTCCTTTCAGGGTGAAATCTGATCTTAATTTGTTATCAGCATTCAAAATAAAAGTTTTCGAGACCCTCCCCCTTAACATAACGAATGCATGCAGTGCGACAGTCAGGTTCGCTATAATTGGGTGTGACAGTAAACCCCATGCAGACATTAAATGTACAAGACACACAAACAAGACTGCACTGAATATTATATTGCACACACAGAACTGTTTGAGGTTTGTGTCATAATTGAGAGAAAAAAAAAGGCACAGTTCTGAATATGAGTACACAGTCTTAAAATCATGCTTGCCATCACTTGTGCTAGTCCACTGAAAGCTCCTTCCGTGCTTACCGCTGCAACCCATGTGTGTCGAGAGCGTGCCGAGCGGCAATGGCGACATTGTTGAAAAGGCAGAAGCCGCTGGCTTCATCACTCTCAGCATGGTGACCAGGAGGCCGGATCAGAGCCATGCCATTCAGGCACTGCACGTTCACATAGAGCTGCCTTAGCTACTGCACGCAAGTTCAATGTGAATGACAACAGTAATGATGGGTGACTAAAAGAGGAGCACAGAAGTAGTCAGTCACTGAGACGAAAATGAGGAAATACAAGCAAACAAGGATAACAGTTAATGAATAATGGTAACAATATTTTTTTTATGTGTCAAGCAACACCGTGGGCTATGCGGCCAAGCCATAGTGAAAGGCTCTGGATTAGTTTAAGCCACGAGAGGGTGTTTGGCATGCACACAGATATCAATGTACACAGGCATCCCTGCATTCACCTCCATCAAAATATAACACCTGTTTTGCAGCCAAATACTAAGCCATCGAACTACCACGGTGGATATGAAAAGAAAAAAAAAAAAAAACTCATGTTCACTTTCATGTGAGGCACTATCTGTTCACCTTACACACAACAACACTGCAACAAAATGCAACAGCACATCATACGCTCAGTGATAACCAGTCAGAATGCAAGTTGAACTTTCTCCTCCAAGAGCTTACATTCAATAACAGCTTCCATTGAGTCATGCCCCTTTCCAGCACTGTTTCCAAGAATCATCACAATTCCTCCAAAGTTTCCTCCTACACAGCGCTGAAACCACACCTCCCGTCCTTCCATCCCTTCCACACACACACCCCCCACGCTCCCTTGCTTTTTAAAAGAGCATCCCCCTCCACACAGACACACATTTAGGGGCATGAGCAAATGACATGCCCCATCCACAACACTGGCATCCATCCATACAGCTCAGTAAGCCCAGCATGCCCAAAAGTGCCACATACCTTCTTCATGCAGACAGCGTCCACAAGCTGGAGCAGGGAGCCGGCTGCCAGCAATGCACTGGAGAAGCTTTCCTGCGAGGATCGAGAATGGCTTCGTTCTCATGCGTTACAAGCATTACAAAGGGCAACTACAGGTGATGGGCCTCAGTTTACAGCCATGCTAGAGTCTTTTCTCAATGGCTAAAAACTTCAGCATTGCAGCAAAAATTAAGCAACACATGAAGCAAGGGTACACACAGAGTGAACCAAGATCCAATGAAACAAAGGAATGAACAAAATGAACAAGCAGAAACAAGCAATGTCTGATGAATCACCCAAACCAAGTCACTGTCTCAGCATTAAACAGAGACAAGAGTTGAGGCAGCTATGCACCTTTCCTTTTCTCAAAACCAGGGGAAGGTTTACATTTCGCTGATTTCGAGGAAATGAAAAGCACCTAACTTGCTCCCTGGGTCAGTGGACACCTCAATCGCACTTTGAGCTATGTGGTGGTGGAACAGTGCTTTCGCACATCATTTCATCCTTAGCAATGCTAAACGGCCAGCCATTTTTTAAAATATGTCTGCAAGATTTTCACAAATGGCAGATCAGCAGAGCACATAGCACAAAAGAGCAAGGAAGGCTTGCAAGGTTACAACAAGAAGCCCAGACCTTAGAAATATGTACTGGAAACCCATGGAGCCACTCACACGACACAGGTAGAGTGACGAGTACTTCTCCTGCAGCTGAATCAGGTCCCGAGGCCGCAGCTCCTGGGAGCCACGCATCTTAGCAACATACTCCTTGCTGCACGACAGGCGGGGACAAGTCGAGTGCGGCGACATCAAGCACATTGCAATCAAGTGCAGTAAAGTGTGGCAGTGAACAGGAGACAGGCAGAGGACGATCCGGTGGGCAAAGAAGCAACAGAGAAACATCGCACTTAACAGCAGAGTTTCACTTGTGCAAACCCATATAACATGGACGAGACAAACATGAGGACCGCGGACAAACCAAGGGCCACTCATGCAACAGACCAGAAATTGTTTCAAATATGAAGGCAGCCTTTTTTTTTGCTCTTTGCAGGAGAAAACCAGACTAAGATGACTGTCATCTGTCATGCCTTGGCTGTACATATTAAAGGACCAGAAGATACCTTGCCATTCTAAAAGGGCGGTGTTTACCGCAAAAGGCTGGTTCTCCACTATAGTACACTACACATTAATCTCTTGAACGTATCCTGGGTGCTATGAGCATGACCAGTTGCATTCTTTCAGCATCTGAGGACGCTCTCAGAATGAGGTTCCGGTAAACATTGCGTGTCTGGCCAGGCTTGCTGTTGCTAATCTGTCTCAACTGAATTACTTGGGATGTGGAAATGAACAAAATGTGGCCTCTAAACTTCATCCGAAGCACAGCACATAAAACAGAAGAGGAGACAGAAACAGCCAGCGACCACTGGCTCGAAACTCACTCGTGAACCAGCAGCAGTTCTTCAACAGTGGCCGACCGGGACTGCAAAGCAAGAACAGGGATGCGTGAAGCTCTCAACTGAAAGTGCCTCTAATGCTCAGCAACTTCAGGCAACAATTTGATGCACTCTAAGATGGGCTGCTTTTGAGCCACTACATATATGATGCTTTGAGGAAGCTGCGGCCCAGCATAGATACTCAAGAGCAAGATATACATTTGAACAAAAAACAAGCGGGTCTAGCTTCACAGCTAGAAGGAATGACACATACAAGAAGAGGCGAAAGATACAACATACGTGCTTACTAAGAATTGAATGTTTTATTCAGCAAATATGCTGGGTGTTTAAAATATTTAAAAGCTAGTGGCACTGCGGTTTGCCACTGATAACTGCTTCTGCAGCGCATCTTCGACTAACACTTTGAATTGCAGGCCTCGCTGAATAATTTACACGTGTGCATATTTTGCATAAAATTTTCAATACTGTCAGCAAGTGCCTAGTTATCCTGTGTTTTTCACTTGTCTATGCCCATTTTGAGCTTTATAGTTCCAACAGGCGTATGTTAACATAATGTCGGAACCTATATGTGACCTGAAGGCATTTTTTTTGGGGAACTCAAGTCATTTGTGCAGCAAGACAAAGCCTGCCGTCCAACATCGGAGCAGACACCACTATCCACTGGGGATTTTGATATATCTGTTTTGTGGCCAATCACCATCCATATATAAAGTAAGAATTGCATGCATTTGTTAAAAAATATTCAAGAAAAGTTTGATATGATTAGTACTTCGCAATATCAATGCTCGATATATCGATGCGAGACTCCATTTTACAAGAAAATGACAAGTACAAAATGACAACACAAGAAAGAACACAGAACAACTTCCTGCAGCAGGTTAGACGTGTAAAGTTCAATGTATAAGCTGCACATGGGTTATAAGAGACACCACAGCGGAGTTTTCGGTTAATTTAGACCGTCTGGGGTCGTTTAACATGCACTGAGTGTGCACAGAAAACAGGAGCTTTTTGGACTACACCTTCACGAAGATGAGACCACCATGGCTGGGACTTGATCCCAAAACCTTGGGTTTAGCAATCAAATGCCATAGCCACTGAGCCAATTCAGCGAGCGAGAACTCTCTATGGTGAAGTGCCAAATTAGCTGAGACGATGACAATGGAACAGCACCGATGAGCTGCCATGCAGCAATCGGTGGTGTAACTCTACAATGGACACCTTTCAACGACAGTTTTTTTAGTTTACTTAAAGTGCCAAATGAACTAAGCACGCCCGGCCATAGTCCAGGCCTACTGTACTCACATCAAGGAGGAGACACTCGTCAAGCAGTCCCCGCTTTCCCAAGACCTCCCAAGACTTGACAATGCGCTCCGGCCTCTCTGGATGGCCCCTGCATGATTTATTTATTTCAGACATACTGCCAGCCTTCGCAGAAGGCCTTTGGCAGGAGTGAGCATACATGGTGAAGAAAGTACAAAAAAGCGCTAAAAGATATGATAATGATAACAGTGGTGTCATCCGCCTGCTTGAGCAGATTAACACCGAGAAGAAAAAAAAAAGAAAAAAAAAGAAAAATGCTTTGTACAAGCTCGCGCTGTTCAGGCATATAGAAACAACACTGGCACATAACACAAGAACACTGGCATCAATGGCACGCTTTAGTAAATAAACACTAACGGTAGACGCTGATCCATCAGCAATGACAATAATCACAACCACAAAGCAATATCAATAGCGGGAACCAAAAACGCTTAAGTTGAGTTAACTTATGCACTTCAATTTTGATAAGAAAGATTCGACAGTCGGGCATTCCACAGCGTCACAAGGCAAAGCGTTCCACTGACTGACGGTTCTCGGAAAAAAGGAATTTTGAAAGGTATCTGTTTGGCACATATATTCTTTTAATTTTTTGGAATGGTTTGATCGTGTACATCGCCGTAAAGCATGTTCGATATAAATGCTACTATCTATACCTAGGTTACTATTGAAGAGTAGATGCATGTATTTCATTCGTTCAAAATACCGTCGCAATTGTAATGGTTCTAAATTACCTTTTTCCACAAGTGCAGTTGCTGAGGTACGCCAACTATATGAGTTATAGATGAATCGAGCTGCCTTTTTTTGGATGCTTTCGAGTTTGGCAATGTTTAATTGAGTGCACGGATCCCAGACTACAGAAGCGTATTCAAGAACTGGTCTGATAAAAGTTTTGAAGGCAAGGAGTTTTATCTCTTGTGTAGAATTGCGCAGGGTTCTTCTCATGTAACCTAGTTTCTGCATAGCCTTTTTTGTAATGTATGAAACATGTTCATTCCATCTGAGATCTGAGATTACACCTAAGTATTTACAGCTTTTAACGGAAGATAAAGGGTGTCCATTGACGGAATAGGGAAATAGGAGGGGTTTTCTTTGGTTTTTGAGCTCAGCAAAGCACACAACACTGCAAAACAACGAGGCAGTGCATCTGCTAGTGTGTCGCAGTCGGCCATAATGCAAAAGTTCAAACAGTCACACATCCTGGTAAGATTTTGTTGCTTCAGCCTAGGGTGAAATAAAAAATACATGGGCCACGTCTAAGTCCGTAGGCTGATCCTACTGCTGTGGTTACACCTTTCTTTGGCGAGACACAACTTGCCACGACAAATGGTTTTCAAAGCAAACAGGTAGAAGTCATGCTTTCCAGGCTTTAAAAAGTTACGCATGTAAGAAATTTTTTGTTAGCGTATACTTCACGTTAAGAACAGAGGTGCTTGTCAGCTGTAAGAGAAATTTACGCCATCCCAGTTTCAGCTGACAGCTGCATCTACCTTGGGCTGCTGAGGTAAAATTTTTACCGCTGTGTTCCCCACTGCAAAGCCTTATGACCAATATGGAAAAGCTAAAAACTCGTCACAAAGTTTTCAAACCTGCGCAGGTGTGTTAACGTAACGAAGTGCAATGAGCAAAAAGTTTTGTAACAAGAGGCTGCCAAGCAACGCCTAGTAATGCTGTGTCCACCTACCCAAGCTAAAATGACCCAAATGTGGGCAAAGCAAAACAAGAATAACTTACAACCTTGCCACAAACTCTTAGTTTTTTTTTTTCTTCACTTTTCACCATGAGATGCTAACTAGGAAAGCAGGATTAACTCCTCTGAACCTATTGCGTCAATGAATCCGCGGTACAGTTATCAGAGTGTCTCCATGAGGGTTGAGAAACAGAGGTTCGACACCTAGCTCACCAAATGGTTAGCCTTTGATTTACCCCTATGCCTTACTCCTGTAATATAAGAGGGCAGCACAAAAAACAATGGAACACTGAACAACACAATGGAACAATGGAACAACACTGAAGACAGAACGGGCGCTGACTACCAACTGTTTAATCTGAAATGGCCCAGCACATTATAAAGCCGTAACACAGATCACGTGTCCATCGGAGTCAATGAAACCCCAAGAAGAAAGGCAAAAAACAAGAGAAGAGAAGTACAGTTATAATGCTACAGCATTAAGGAGCTCGTGTCGCAGAAAATCCGGCGGCATTGTCGACGTCACCGACAGTGAGCAAAAAGTCCCCCAAAAATCCCCAGAGGCAACCTAGGAGGCAAGTGGGCACCTAGGTCGCATAACCTTGTGGAGTTATCACAACCTGCTAACTGGATTGTGTGCAAAGTGCGCATTGTGGCAGGTGGCAGTTAATTTAATGATTTGTCGAGAGAGGTTGCTCTGGAAGAGCAACCTGGGATATACAAGCCCCATCGGTGGCAGCACCTGCCATCGCAGGGCAGTGGCACATCGCTTAACCGCGGCACCACTGCGCCAGGAGTGGTACGAGGAATCCCAGGGGTCTATGAATGTTAAGTAGAGAATGACCAATTCTGCATACATGGGCATAAACCCATTAAAGGTGTGACGTGATAGCCTGATAAATGATGTGGGTCTCGAAATGATAAAAAAATGTGAAAATTTCTATTTTGCAAAAATGGCATATTCGGGATCAACACACTGTAAAGTTCCTGCCTAAAATTTTTTGGTTGAATTCGACCTCCAACTACTAAAATATCTACACATTTCATGCCTACGAAGCCCGGAAATTGCGATTTCGGAGTGAAATGCGGCAGGACTTCGCGCTTGTCACTTCCCGTGAAAGCGTCCCCGATGGGCACCATCTTGGTTTTGTTAAAAAGCTGGGCCCCTGCCCCACTACTTGGTATTACTCACTACTGTGAAATGTTTTTGGAACGTCCGCATTCCGCCGTTTTCCGAGGACACTACAACGAAATCCCAATGGCTGGCGTGCGCACTTCGAACGACATTTTCTCAGCTTCGTGTTTTTTGCAAACATGGCTAGCCTTGCAAAGTTTTTTTTTGTTTTTATAGTGCAATTTCAATTAATCTCATGCTAGTGAATCCAGAAAGAACTAACCTGTGGAGCTATGCTGCTCTTGTTTGGCTGAGTCTAACATTTCAAATTCTGTGAACCATAGTGTCATCTAACTATACTTCATAATTATGGTGATTGGACAAAATTTAAAGTTTTTGAATGATGCAGTACTTCAACAATATAATTAGCATACCTCCAGATGGCAGATTTTTGGCTACAGCCCCATTTCAATAGAAACCAAAAAATACAAAAAGAGTCTCCACAACTCGTAAAAATTTATCTATTTAGGCTTCAGTTACATCTCTATAGTATGGAATTGAGATATATTGAAACAAATTACTTTTTGAAAACAGGAGGAAGAAACACACACACTTAATTTCAGTACAATATCTTTAATAATAAAAATGATCATTTCAAGACCCCCCATCTCCCCTTATGAGGGCTCACCAGTGACAGCATCCATAGGAAATACATGAACTTTCAGAAGCTATAACGCGCCTAAATGCGGTTCAATTTTTATGTAGTTTGCGGCAGCGTTTTCTTCTTTAGTGAACAGTGAAAATGTTCCGGAGAGATTATATGTTTTAAGTTTCTTGTTTCTTTTGCAAATCAGAGGTAAATATCCAGAAAAACTGTGCATTTAGATATGTCCGTCTTTTATATCATCGCGTGAAAAAACTAAGGTAAATATCAAAATTTTGTCCGCAACATTCCCTCCCTTTTTTTCTTCTTGACTGTCAGGCCGCAATTTTCCTCAATATCAAACCTAGTGTTTGCAATTTACACGCTCCGAATGTTGTGTATGTTTTCTGCCGGGATTTGAAATTCGCGCCAAATTTAACTACAGTCGAGCCCGTTTATAATGGCTGCCGTTACAACGAACACACTTTTGTAACGAACGAGGGTGGAGGTACGGTCAAAATATGTATTACGGCTATGGCACTCCATCTCAGATAAAGTGAACAATCATGGCCGCACCACTCGGTTATAACGAACAAGGAGGCGCCGTAAATTCGTCCCGCTGTCGACAAACGCGCGCTTTCTGCCAGTGCGCAGACTGCACGGCATCTCCCAGCACAACTGTGGGCAGTGCCACTGCCCACAGCAAGGGGAGAAAGGACCGCCTCCTTCCTTTCCCTGCTTAGCCTCCGCTGCACTGCAACTGCTATGCCATGAGAACTGGTCAAAGCCAGGCGGGGCATTCGCCACTGCTTTCTTGACTTATATGGCGACGAATCCCTAACAATGGTTTGCACCTGAACCCAGAATGTGCCGGATGGACATCAAAACATCGGTTCTCTAATGAATCTTTGGTCAAGTGTCACTCTTTTCTAATTCTCCTCCCGATGAGGCAGACCTCTGCCGAAATGTTCACAATGTAGTATTCGGCGCAGCTACTGTCGACTGTAAGCAGGTAGATGCGTGTGCACCCTCTCTGCAGAAAGGAGGCCGCGAGTTTCTGAGTCCTCATGCTCCGGGATAGACATCTCCAGGGTAGGGGCATGGCGTGGCTGGCAAAATCATCCAGTTTCGCTACTGAACCAATTTCGCAGGTGTCAAGTGTTCCCCGACCACCTTTCTTCTCTATATGCGTCACACCTAGTCGCACCTCCTGCACCCTACTGCCTAAAGTCGCACATTCCAATCAGAAAAGTGTTCCGAAAGGACGCCAGAAATGAAGCGATACAGAACAAAAAAAAAAAAAAACATGGCGAAGCTGGTCGCATAATATGACCTTCCTGGAAACCAGAGTAGGTATGTAATTTTCGCTTGCAAACTCGGGACGTCATGATAACTGGCCTAAGACACTGGTTGGGGGGGGGTCTCCTTTGATGTTTTAATGAACAAAAAGAGCACATGTGGGTGATGCAGTCAGCACCCATCGTTTCTATGTAGATTGCAATTTTTATTATTTTTGAAACATAAACCAATAATAGAAACTTTGTCCAAAACAGAAGAAACTCGCTTGCGCAATGGTGAAATCTGAGTTCAAAGTGACCACGAGTAGCAACAGGATGATTTCAGTGCTTTTGCAAACCACACCTCTCACCCCTATATCCAACTTTGATTGGTTTCATTGTGAAATAATAAGGAGATATGAAAGGAAGTATTTCTGCCGTAATTTTGTGAAATATTGCCATGAGGTGGTGACAATGCCATGAAAATACAGACAAGCAGATTAACGTGGCACTGAAACAAACTTGTTATTAGGCTGACTAGCGCCCATAAAAAAAACTGAAGAATTCAGCAACAAACGAGCTCGGCAGTCACCAAGGTACCTTCGAGGTAAAGTGCTAAAAGCAACTACAACAACTCAGAACAATGAGAATATACTTGCGGGAGGCTTCAGTCCTTCGAGATAACACTGTCTGCATCGCCTAACCAACAAACCCATGCACCAACGGTTTTGAAAACAAACAGTAAAACAGTTTCGCGGAATCAAGGCATTACTTCCCTCTCAAAGAACCATCGGCAGGATGCTTTAAAGAAAAGTAACGTCAACAAAAGCACAGACAGTGCAAAATAAACAATGAGATCACAAAAAACATTTCAGTGAGCCTGCAGAGTCGAATCGAATCGGCGTCCACACTCATTAACGGTCACCGTGCTTGTATTCCATGCGACGACGGCAGAATACACTTCGGCCTCAAGCGAGAAAACGCAGTCAGGTTCGTCCCGGACCGAACATATGAAGTGTCGAAGGGGATGTGTGCCCAAGGTGTGTAACAAGATGACTCACACTTATCTGCTCCGGCCAGGCGAAACCAGCACTGCTCTTAACTATAGCCTGTATACCCCAATCCATCATTGTAAATGACTATTTGCAGAAAGGATGCAAGGGTGCTTAGGCCAAGGACAAGACAAAGGTCCATTCTCTGACCCCCACCCCTTCTTAGCTTAATGGTTTGAGAGGGATTAATTCTTTTGTGCTTCGGTTCCCCAGCTTAGGCTACATATCCACAGAGTTCTCAACTCTGCTTTTTATGCGCGGAAAAACTAATCCTTTCATGTCAAGGTGGAATTTACACACCTTTTTTACACTCCTTTTTTTGGTACTTAAGTGCTGCCATCTATCGACACAAAAAGTTCAAATCTGAGTTGCCTTGCAGCTGGTGAGCCCTCTTAAAGGGAAGCTTAAGTGTCCCTATCTATTTTAAAAGCGTCAGCCCTTACTCATCATGTTTAGAGATTTCGTGGGGTCTGCTACCACCCTTGATCACAGCGCCATCTGTGGCAGCAACTACTCATCACGTTTCGAAATTTCGTGAGGTCTCCTACCACCCTGAGATCAAAGCACCACCTGTGGCTGCAACTAGAAAACAGCGAATTTCGCATTGACTTCTAGCGCCATCTACAATAGCATGGTAGAAACAACCACTTGCCGCGTGCCAATGATGACATCACGGCCCAATATGGTGGATAGAGTTGGAACTATGTGAGTATGACGTCAGGGGACGAAATGGCGGCATTGTTTCGGTTTCCCGAATCCAAGATGACGGCGATTAAAATCGGTTGTGCCCTCTCATCCCTTCCCCCTCCCCCTCATTAAAAAGTATCCCAAAACGGGTAGGAAAACTGTCCCGTTACGGAACCACTATACATGCATACATTCGTTCCGCTATATCATCATCATCATCATCATCAGCCTTACTACACCCACTGCAGGGCAAAGGCCTCTCCCAAGTCTCTCCAATTAACCCTATCCTTTGCCAGCTGCATCCACCCTTTGCCTGCAAACTTCTTAATCTCATCCGCCCACCTAACCTTCTGCCGCCCCCTGCTACACTTACTTTCTCTTGGAATCCACTCCGACAACAACGGGCACTCATCTGGGGACAGTTGTATACCGAATTTTGTAGGCAAATAAAACCCTATGGGTTGTGGTATAGAAATAAAACCACAATTAAATAATACGTAAACATTGTATACATGCAACTACTAATTGAAGCATTACCATATCGCACCGCAAGCCGAATTCTAAGCCAACCTCGACCCCCCAAACGAAGCAAATTCCATTTGGGACGCATCTTGAGGGGGTGCAACTCGACAATGGGCAGACGTGCATTGTAATTTCTCTGATAGATGCGCTAGGCAGCGATCGTTCCGCTAGGCGGCAGGCGTGCACGCGTAGCTGAGCTTAGTGGCAATTCACCCCGTTTCAAAGGGTATTACATTCCGTTTCTCGAGACGAGTGGCGTGTTCTTCTTCGCTTTATTCATCCAGTAAACCAAACAGCTAACGCTCGTTACTTCAACGTCTTCCAGACGGTGGCGGCCTTTTTGTCATCTACATGGCTAACAATAGTGAGGCCAAGAGGTGGTGTCAAGAAACAAAACTCATGGCAAGCGAGCTTGCAAAAAGCACTAAAAACAGCGAAGCAATAACAGTCACATTCTAAAAACACCTAAAAGCTTACACACTGTTTAGAGAAGGCAACAAATAATGGCGCTAAACAGTAAAAACAAGATAATACAGTAAAAAAAACTGATGCCTTCTGGCGATGTAGGTATTGAAATAAAAAAATAAACAAAAACACAAACATACAGTAATCAGGAGGTAATCTCAAAAGAGCTAAAATTCGCTAAAGCCATCAAAGCAAAGGCAGAGTCAAATAGGCAAATGTTTCAATATGCCCATGAAGATAAAATGTACGCTTGTTAAATGGTGAGTGACAGTGTTTCAGGGCACAACTACAATTTCCTACGACTTGTTTGGCACTGCATTTGAACACTTTGCATCCAAAGAGACTACAAGAGTGCATGCACACACAGACCTCTCACTAAGGCACCGGTGCAGCGCCATCCGAGCATCGTACACCATGGCAGTGCGGTGCGGCGGCACTTCGAGGTTCGTGCTTGAGCGCAATGTATCCACTTCCGCCTCCAACCGCTCCCGGTCCTTTGGCGGATGCTCGTAGTAGCCGCTGCGCGTCGGGAACTTCTCCGGCCTTTTCACACCCAGCTGGCCCCGGTACTCAGATTTTGGCACGTGCTCATCACCTGCGACCGCACCCTTGGCACCGCTGGTGCCTTGGACACAGAGGCTTTTCCAGTGGTGCCGCAGCACTGATATGCAGTTCAGCAGGGTCTCCGTTACACTGCACGAAATCCACAAGTCACAATGAGCTAAAACTTAAACACTGCAAAGCCAGAGAAAAAGAGGGCCTCTGGAAGCATTTGAAGCAAATACAGTCGAGCCCACTTATAACGGCTGCAGTTATAATGCACATTCGCTTATCATGAACAAGGGCGGTGCTACCATCAAAATATGCATTACAGCAATGGCACTGTGCCTCAGATACAATGAATAAGCATGGCCAAACAACTCTTACAGCAAACAAGGAGGTGCCACAAACTAAGGCCCACTGTCGAAAATTTTGTACTTGCTGCGGGGACAGTGACCGAAGAACGTCAACCAGTCTCAGTGACGCAATCCCCCCATCTTTTGAAAAAAATGGGGTGACTCAATAAATAGTAATAAAGGCGTGATGTGAATAATGTAGATGAAACTGCTTAACAGATGCAGCCGTGGAAATGCATGCCTTGGAAGGCGATGCCTGCGCTAACATGAAGCACACCAGGCTTCGCGTTACCGTCTTTCTGTACATTTGCACGGACAGCAGCGGCCGGCAGCTGCTGGTCTTTGAGAGCTCACTCTCATACGCTGCAGGCACAACACAAAGGCCTGGATGACAAATGACTTTTGTTTATTTGACGAAAGTGACACTATGCATCAGTTAAGAAGGGGGCCGTATAGGAATGATGCATGACTGTTCGAATGGCTTCTTCATTTCAAACACTCCAAGTGAAAAAAAAAAGTTCCTGCTTGTGCTCGACAACTTGCAATGCACCCGGCCAATTCCCCACTGTGGGTATGTGCCGCTCCACCACAGGTTAACATCCACGACACCAACAGCAACAGCAAAAACAAAGGCAAAAAAAGCAACAACAACAACTCTGTGAAGAGTCATGTGCTATCTTTTTCGACTGCGGTGATCAACCTCTTCTGCCACCGAATGCGATGCGAAAGACCAGTCACTCGACATGGACATCATTCACGTGCTCTAGGTCCCCCACTGACGGTGCTTCACAGCGTCTATGCTGAGAGTAACTGAGAGACTAGCAAAAGGAGGTCGCAGGTGGCACGCCATGTGACCTGATAATGTCATAAATGACAACTCTCTCAACCAATCAGCGAATTTTGCGACAGACAAAAATGCTGGGTTTTTCCCGTGACAAGACTTCTAATGTTACTGCATTAAACCGGTCAGCACAAAGGCTAGTGACGACATTCAAAATACTGTCCGGCAAGGAATCGCCAAAGCTTTTCACTAGCAGGCAAAAGAAAGGCCCGTAGTGAGAAAAGAGAGGAGAGACAAAATGACATCAGCCATTTCCCTTTCCCAGCATGGATTTTATGCTTCTGGCTGAAGCTCACTGCCCTTTCCCCCCCTTAATGAACAAAGGAGGAGACAGGAATGCAACTTGCCTATCACTGACAGGGCCCAGAGGATGTGGCAGACTAGGGCAAGGGTCCCCGAGCAAGGTGCGAAGTGTCAGCGCCACGCCTTCTGCCAGCGATGGCACACAGTAGCCACCCTAACAGGAAAACGCCACAGTTAACAACATCAACCCAAAAGCAGTCACATGGCTACAGCAGAAAGCTAGGCCAAAAAGATCCCAAGGCATGGTGTCGCTTCAGCGAGTGATGTCTGTGAATACAAAAATGGAATGGAATAGGATTTAGAGCAGTTATTTTACCTGGAACTGCACAGCTTCCTTAATATGTTTAGTGAAAATAGATGTGATCCTGGTACCACCTAAAAGTGCCGAGAGTTTTTGCCATGGTGCAGGCAAGCTACACGACCGGTCATGCCTTTGTACGCAAAAGTTTTGCAACACACGTTTAAGGATCCCGGGAGCTTGGTCTTGAAAACAAAGTTTTATTAATGTAGTCATAGTTATGAAATCTTCAGGGAACATGTATTTTTGCACGCTGATTGCAAATGTACCATTTAATTTCATGTAAAACAATTCCTTGAGCTCATGTAATTTTTATGCAAGTATTTTGCGAATAGCTTTGAAGAAAATTTGCTGTGGGAAACTCGCTGAAATGTATGCCATTGGGTTCTCTTGGTACCAACGAATGCAATAAGGGTAAAATTATCATCCTGGCTATCACAGAACTTGATTTATAGGGTAGTGAAGCTGCCACTTCAGAAACAGAAATACACACTTTTCTTCACATTTCTGAAGCAACAACTTCAAAACCCTATAACTTAAGTTCTATGATTGACAGAAAGATAATTTTACCCTTATTACATTCCTTGGTTTGAACAGAACCCAATGGCATACATATCAGAAAGTTTCCCGCAGCAAATATTTTTCAAAGCTCTTCACAAAATACATGCAAAAAATTACATGTGCTCAAGGAATAGTTTTACGTGAAATTAAATGACATATTTAGAATCGGCACACAAAAATACATGTTCCCTGAACATATCTTAACTGTGATTGCATTAATAATTTTTTTTTTTTCAAGACCAGGCTCTCCCCTTAATGTAACGCAATCTTGCAACTACAAAATGCCGGACTTGCTCTGGCACTGTGACTGGCTGCTATCAGTGAAGACCAACAAAGGATGCACAGATATCCACACAGGAATTAAACAAGCTTGTACAAAAGCGGGATTGTAATGCACCTACCTCAAGAACCACGCAGACGCGGCCTCCTGCCAGAGCCATCAGTGGGTGCAGCAGGTGAGCATAAGCAGCTGGTGAAAGGCGCATGAGGCCCTGCACATGGCGTACATGGCACCTCTTCAGACAGTGCTATGCCATGCTCTACGTTACTCGCTCTATTTTCATGCCTTTTACACTGTTCCACTTCTATTCATGCAGAAAGGCTAAATCCACTGACTGAGGGCACTGTCCGAGGGACTGCATTACGCACTGCTGTTACGATCAGTTGCCACTCACCTCGGGACATCCAAGAGCCGCATCATAGCCGGCAGAGATGAGCACCAGTTCCGGCTGGAACTGTAAAACAGAAGAGGTGGCAGCCAGTGAGAGGTTGTTGCAAGCACCTAGCGACAAGTGCGACTTGCCTCGTATGCCACTGGCAGTAGCAGCTGGTGCCAGATGGCCAGGTAGTCGGCATTCCCGAGGCCCACCTGTGACAGGAATGTGCTCGCATAAGCAAGCTTGTAAAGTCATCCTCTAGGACAAGCAGAGCTAAGTTAACAACGAAGTATGGAAGCCAATGGTTAGTTTCTTATTCCAAAATAATTATAGATTCAGTGATGTAAAGTATCTTATGCCTTAGCCACGGAGCATGACTACATAGGAGGTGAAACTCCCGTCAGCGTGAGCGAGCGCAGACGACCAGATAAAGTCACAATAGTATGCGTTGACGGGGTCGCATGCAGTGGTGGCGCCATGCAGCGCATCATAGAAGCAGCAGCGAAAAAAAAAAATATGCAGCGCCCGGGCAGGCGGCTTCAGCGCGCTCAAAGCAGACGGCAAGCAACAACTTCAAAACCCTATAACTTAAGTTCTATGATTGACAGAAAGATAATTTTACCCTTATTACATTCCTTGGTTTGAACAGAACCCAATGGCATACATATCAGAAATGGGCAAACAGCAACAATTCTTGTCAGTGCCTGTGCTCAAATGGTTGAAGCGTAGCACCAGTTGCTCTTCGGGCTACCAGCGGTAAAGAAGCGCGCGAGAGTGCCCTCATTAGAAGTCAGGCGCGCACGGCCGTACGGGAGCAACACGCTCGACCTTGGCAACCGAAACAGGCGGTAATTTCTTTCCAGGCCGCCAGCATGATAGTGGCGCCGCGGGCTTGTGACCTTTTCTGGTCGCCACAGACAGCAGAGTTTCCACTCCTATATAGTCTTCCTCCGTGGCCTTAGCTATACCTGGTTTTTGACCAGGAAAGCATCTCTACCAGCCTCAAGAAGCAATACCAAGGGCAAAATGCTTGTCTACAGCACCCAATCTGTGTGCTTAAACTTACGTATGTGGCAACCATAATGATAATGCATGGTTTGAGACAGATTGGATTGGCTGGATGTGCTAATCCTAGTCTATGCTGACGGGACTGCGCAGTCTTTTCTCATCTTGCCAGTCACCTCAGCAGCTTCATGGACTGCATTTGCAGTCGAAGCACACAGCTAGGGCATTCTAGACGTGTTTTGTCCCCTGTACTATGTACAAAAACGAAACCGCACAAGCCTCTGCCTCCACAGCAAATGAAAGGCAATGTCAGAAGGGGACGCACCTGATTGAGGGGCACATTTATGTTGTAGCCTGCACCAGTGCCCCGACCCACATACGGGAAGTCAGACTCCCGCAGCTCAGGCCAGAACTCGCCGTGCTCATATCGGTGAACGGAGAAATACAGAACCCTGCACAGTAGGGAAGGTCAGGAGAATGTCTCATTGTCAGAGTGACTTAGATCACACTCAGACCCGCATTTCTGGTCCACAGATGAGGCAGGCACTCACAGAAGCCAACAACATGGCAACAGACAAAAGGAGAATCAGCACAGGAAGAAAAAGAGGTCGGAGGACGTGCACAACACAGGTTGCAACAAACTGAACACGAAATGACCTGAACATGACAAAGAAAAGCCAAGTTTAGTTCATCTTAACTGCATTCTTGTCAGACTGAAAGAGCAAAGAATACATTTCATGCCATGTGGTGACTCTGTACACACAGTTGACCTTTTAAGAATTGCAGATCACTGCTTACTGCCTTGAGTCGCACAAGTGAAAGCCTGCTTGTTTAGCAAAACTTGCACTGCTTCACCTGCTCGCTTCTTAGTTTTGATACCTGAAATACACACTATTTCGATGCCCTTCATGATACCACTCTCCATCTTATATCCGTTTCTGTGGGGTTGTTTCTGATTAGTCTCCTTTGCTTCTTCCTGAACTGTGTCCGCTGACAACGTCTCCTGAAGATACATTTCTCACTTTAGTTCCCTTCTCCTCGTCCCTTTTCCCCTTCGAAGTCCACCTCTAACACCTTCTTTGTTCCTACATATCCTTCACTCGTCACATGAAGAAGCCAACAGTCCCTCACATGATATAAAACCTTTGACTCGGCTGCCAGTGGACAAAAGCAGTGGCAAAAAAACAGCTCACCGGGGGTCCTCGTAGAATGCATATTGGGTGGCCTGTCCGTGGTGAACGTCCCAGTCCACAATCAGCACCCTGTGCAGACACGAAGAATGGCAGGTCAATTGCAACTTGGGCAGGGTAATTGTTATTACTGCAAAACCTCTCTGCAGTTTTGCTTGGACTAGCAAAAATATTCACTATATCCGCGTCTTTGCTACATCAGTTGTTGGCGATTCCATGGCTCTAAAAATCCTCTCTGGAAATTTGGCTCCTTACTAAGCACAGTGATCAGTGATCAGAAACACCTTCTAATCATCTCATTTTCTAATCATCTCATTATGTGCTAATGATTTTATTTTCAGTCCTGTGGAAGTACAACATCTGCGCAACTGTAATGCAGCCATAAATATAATGCGAGTGGAGCTTGAGCTCATATGAAAACGAAAGTGTTGCGAGAACATGGTGTCGTTTTTCGTTACCTCGCTGTAATTTAAAAGGCAATAGTTATGAAATGCATGTGACACAATCAAGTGTGCCAAGCCCCCCCATGCAGAACCGCTGCACCTCCGTTTCTTTCCGCCACTACTTTGTGCTTTGCACCACCCAGTGCTACAACCTTTTTCAGTGGCCCACGCCGCTGCCTGCTTACCCAAGTTCATAGCCAGTTTTCTTCCCCACCCCCTGTGCGAACGCTTTGCCTCAAGCTCCTGAGGCCTTCGAAAAGTTGACTTCCTCGCAGCCCACAACACTGACGGCTAAGCACCCCCCCAAAAGAAAATTTAAAAAAAAAAACACCGCTTCATCGTTTTTGAAATCTGTTTGCACTGACTGTTGCTTTTGCGATTGTGCCATTCCATATCTGTTGCTCTATGAGATATCATAGAACACTTGTGCGCTGTGATGTCATCATTCCGCGGGAAGTACGTGCCCAAGGTCAAATGCTCTTTACCCTAACATTTCTTTATTAATGATGTCTTTACTATAAATAAAAAAGGACAGTTGTCTATGGAAGCCGAAAAGGGACTGCAGTTTCACTTTACTGTACCTGTGTTTTTATTACACGCAAGTTTACTATAGCAGGGATCTATTCTACAGACTACACCGTCATCCTGTAGTATCGTGAGAGCACAGCTAGTTTCGTGAGACAGCACACGCTCACAAAAGTTTCCAGAGACAGCCTATACCCTGTCTGTAGACAGCCTACGAACTGCCTAAATGGCTGTGAAATAGCATTGCAAGAGAATCGGTGTCCCCGAAACAGGACCCCTTGTACTATCAGGCTGGAAAGAAATGTGAAAAGTGCCTACGAACAAAGCACAATGCTTCACCTAACTACCTTACCTTCAGGTACAGTACACTACAAACAAGATTTATGTTTCTGTGCAAGAGGGCTAGCAAACCAGTTGCAAGCAACTGTCTTGCTGCACTGCACCCATGAAAGAACACTCCCTAGATGTATTTCTTCGAGAAAATTAAACTGAAATGAGCAGCATTTCCGGGGGGTGAACAAGTCGAGCGACGACTCACTTCTTCACATGTAGTTTGTCGAGGGCGTGCTTGGCAGCCAGGGCCACGTTGTTGAAGAAGCAGTAGCCACAGTACTCGTTGCGCATGGCGTGGTGGCCAGGTGGCCGGACTAGGGCCATGCCATTACGAACCTGCACAACACGAGAAGCAGGACGGGCTTGTGACTAAAACTTTTGACTTTTCAGTTTTTATTTTGTCTTTAATGCTCAGAACGGCCTTAAGAAAAAAGGCGGATTGGGCTATTGTGGTGTCTTCTGACTCAGGGCAAAACACAAAAACTCTGATATGTGATAACAAATTACTGTATAAATGCCTGTAAGGGCCGCACCCTGTTTTCCCAAAAGGAAATATTTTAAAAAAAATCAGTGTAAGGGCCGCACTCAAACTTTCCACGACACAAGCGAGAATAGCCTTCGAAATGCACGCGTCACGGCCTCCGCGATCAGCTCCGGCTGCGAGCAACGGTGTGCTTGGTCGCGGAGGCGGCGCATGCGCACAGGAGCTTCCAGGTGCCGCCCACGGATGGCGCCAGAGGCCGCGGCTCATCACCATCATTGTCAACCTTTTTTTTCTGCCACGAGCTCCCGCTATCCATATCGGCATTAGTATCACCAGCTCCAGCCTTCTGTGGCTGTGAAAGGCACGGGAGCTGTGGCTTTCGCCTGCTGCCGCCGAGCGTTGCACTTTCAGCACGATAGACAAGCACCTTAATAGCCACACGGCTGGGAGTTAGCTGTCGAACACTGCAAGCGTGCGGCAAGCAGGAAATTCAATGTGGCCGAGAAGAGCGTCCGACGCTGGTGCAATCGAAAGTATGCATTGAGGAACACAAGCTGCAAAAAGCGTGCTTTCCGAGGCGAGCAGTACAAGTTTCCCGAACTGGAAGAAAAGCTGCTCTGCTATGTGATGAAAGCGCGGAACAACGGCTACGTGTTGACAGCGGACATGCCGCGCGACACAGAGCACGGCACCAGCTCAGAGTCGGAATACTCCACGAGTGACAACTGAACGTAGAATAAATGCCGCGCATTCTTTGACTGGTGGGCCGCACCTCGAAAAATTGGCCCTCAAATCAGGAACAAAAAGTGTGGCCCTTACACGCGTCTATACGATGACGATGCTTTCAACAATGCAAGTGGGTATGCGGGTCAACTTCTGAATCACTGCGTCGATTTTTATGAAGTTTTCAGCGATGGTGTATCCTTGTGCCTTCAGAACATTACCGAAAGTTAAACATTGCACTGTGAGTGTGAAAAAAATTGTTGGCATCACAACGAGCCAGCGAGTATGTCAGTTTAGGAAAACTGATTTGTTGACACTTTCCAGCAGAGTTGAGAATGAGAAGACCCCTGTACAGGATAAGGGCAAGAGATAGTTGTCTTAGACCAAAAAAATCGCAGCACAGTTTGGTTGTTTTGCTGTCAGTGCTATTTCAAAATTTTGCTGTTTGCCATAAAAACCGAACGGCTGAGCATGATAAGTACCTTAGCTTGTTCCTCAAGAGAATTTTTGTTGAGAAAACACCTTCAAAATCAATTTTGAATGCATAATATGGAAACAGTAGTTTTCCTAAATGTGCAGCATGCTCCATAAATTCGAAACTGAGAAACACAATTTCAAAGATTTTAGCAATTGTTTCTTGCTTGACGGGTTTTTTTTTGTCAATTAGAAATACTTTCTCCATAGGTGGGACCTTCTTCGATAGAATGCCGTAGTGTTCCTTATTTTGCTGTTACTGAACCCTAGAGAGACTTTGCCCATGGATGGGAACTCGCAAAGATAAGCTGGACAGTAAAGATAAGTGGCATAGACGGCAATAAAACGAAGGTTGTCTTAAGAAATAAAGGCTACGAATCCACATTTAGAAGTCACCAGATGCATTTCGCTAACCACTGACTTTAGTTTTATTTTACCCACATATTATGGCTTGCAAGGCCATGATTATATAGCTTTTCCTTCTATTTTTGGTGTGTTTCTGCCACATTCTTCACAAAATGCCTTAGCAGGTCAGAAAGAATTAAACAAATTGCGATATTCTGTTTGCCATTGTGTTGAATGTCGGAAACAACGTTTCTACGGGACTATACCAGCAACACCTCACTTCCGATCTTCATAGGAAAACACTTAATTTTAAACATTTCTACAGCACAGATCAAGACCAAATTTAGAAGACATGTTCCTTATCAGTTTGTAAACACTGTTTGTGTACTTGTGGCTGTGTGTACGTATTCAATTGTATGCATCCACCCTGTAACGGCCTTACGGCTGACAGTATCAATAAATAAAATAAAATCCAGAAATGAGTTTTTGACCGAAATCAAATTAGTAAAAATTTATTCGCTAGTCCTTTCTGCCTGCGTTGATGTCTTGTCACAGGGGGCTCAGGTAAACGTAGGTGCTTAAGTGCACTGATGTTTTGGATGTTCACTGATACCCTGGAGGACTACTGTTTGACGCGTCTTCCATGCAATCTTGGAAATCAAACCAAAATGTACTGCAAGCCCTGCAAGCCCTGTCAGCCACAAATACTTTGGGAAAAGTATGCGCACTCATTTTGACAGCATCTGTGTCCTGTTCCTCAATAGCTCAAAGACTAAAAAAGTTCCCAATCAGCGTCGGATCTGCTGCGTTCGCCTCTGCGCAGTGCTTTTTTGCAGCAACGCAAGAAAGAAAAGTGAAGATGTGAAGAGCAACCTGCCTTTCCCTTGACGACGGCTGTCACCAGGTCCACGGTGCAACCCACAGCAAGCAAAGCCAGCTCGAATGTCCTCTGCCAACACAAACAGAATCCACATCAGCAAAGTTGTTTCCAGAAGCGTCTTAGGTACACAGCACATGCTTGAGATAGTCCTTCAAGAAGTGCAGGAGCATCAAGAAAACCCTTACTTCTTCATTATGATACTCCAGACAAACAGATATAGAGGGCCATGCAAGCATTAAGTGACTTATACAGCATTACAAGGGCCGAAATAGTGGCATCCTAAAGGCATGAAACATATCGCGACAGCACGCCACCATAACTCACATCAGCACGACTCATTCAACAAGTACATAACCAGTAATCCCTGTCAGGAGAGACGAGATTGGAAGCAACAGTGCTTACCGGGTGGATGTATATCGAATCAAAGTGCGCACAGAAGGTCTCCAGGGCATCAGTGTCTGTCTTGCCAGCGGTCTCCTTA